>NC_135371.1:126230714-126535357 GCF_049243985.1 Paroedura picta
TAAGGAAGGCTGAGCATCAAAGAATTGAGGCTTTTGAACTCTGGTGCTGGAGAAGACTCTTGCGAGTCCCTTGGACTGCAAGGTGAACAAACCGGTCAGTCCTAGAGATCAGCCCTGACTGCTCCTTAGAAGGCCAAATCCTGAAGATGAAACTCAAATACTTTGGCCACCTCATGAGAAGGAAGGACTCCCTGGAGAAGAGCCTAATGCTTGGGAGCGAATGAGGGCAAAAGAAGAAGGGGACGACAGAGAATGAGGTGGCTGGATGGAGTCACTGAAGCAGTTGGTGCAAACTTAAATGGACTTTGAGGAATGGTAGAAGAATGGTAGAAGACAGGAAGGCCTGGAGGATCATTGTTCATTGGGTCGCAATGGGTCGGACACTACTTCGCACCTAACAACAAAAACAAATCCCTTAGAGCAGTGTTTTTCAAATTTTTGAGGGTGGAAGACCCCCTGAAATAGTCTTCAGGCTTTGAGGACACCTGGAAGTGATATCAGTTGGCCACACCCCCAGATGTCACATGTCACCAGAAGTGATATCACCCAGACACTCCCACCAGATATGATAACATCAGGCCACTCCCCCATCACAGGAAGTGGCTTTGCCAGGTTTCTCCCTCTCTTCCTGTGTCACCAGAACTGACATGAAGAAGAAGAAGAAGAAGAAGAGTTGGTTCTTATATGCCGCTTTTCTCTACCCAAAGGAGGCTCAAAGCGGCTTACAGTCATCTTCCCTTCCCTCTCCCCACACCCCGTGGGGTGAGTGAGGCTGAGAGAGCCCTGATATTACTGCTCGGTCAGAACAGCTTTATCAGTGCTGTGGTGAGCCCAAGGTCACAAAGCTGGCTGCATGTGGGGGAGTGCAGAATCGAACCCGGCATGCTGGATTGTAAGTCCGCATTCCTAAGCACTACACCAAACATGTCTATTAGACCCACTCCGTCCCCACCTACATTTGACTTTCACACATTGCTGTAGTTGGCAACCTTGTTTGTGTGTGTGTGTGTGCTGGAGATGTCAAAGTACAAAATGATCTCTTTCTTCATGAACAGAATAATACCTGCATTCTGGACTGGCTGCCTGTTTGCTTTTCTTCACCAAAGGGAGCCTTCAATAGTATCTTCTGCATTTTCCTTTAGAAAGATAACAACCAAAATTCAGGGGATCAAAAACAGTTGCAGAGAAAGGAGTCTCCAGAAATTATTTCAGATATTTTGTGAACAGACCTATGCCTACACACTGGGCTGGCTGGCTGGCTGGTTTTCTTCCCCTTTATCTTGAAATCAGTCTGTGAGGCCCAAACATAGGTCAATGTTGTGCTCAAGCAGACTCTGTTATGGCTGCACTCTGACTCTACCTCAAAACACAACAACAGGGATGTTGTGATTGGTAGAATATGATGCTTTTTTGCTTTTTCCAGAGATACTGGGATACAATGATAATGGGCCAGACAAGGCCTTTGACTGTCACAAGTTCCAGAAACCCAAGATCTATTCTGGAATTTTGGGTGAACTACAGGGACATCTCCGGAACCTGTAACAGTGAAGAAACTGAACAAATAACTGTGGCTCTTAAGAAATTTTGAATCCTCCTCCCCTCCCCCAACCGTACACGATCTCTTTCCCCACTCAGCTTGCAAACCAGAGGATGCATACAATGAAAAGGCTTGCAGCTGTTAAGAACTTTTAAATCCTCTTTTCCCTCCCCAACCCCATGCCGTCCCACTCGGCATGCAAACCAGAGGATGCATGCAATAGAATTTTTGTGGCCATTAAGAACTTTTAATTCATCTCTCCCCCCCCCCCCGCCCCCAACACTACACCATCTGTTTCCTCGCTCAGTTTGCAAAGCAGAGAATTTATGCAATGAAAAGGGAAGGGCAATACCTCTGTGGCCCTTAAGAAGTTTTGAATCCTCCCCCCACCAGTCCAGGCCCTGTCTCCTTTCGCAGCTCACTAGTTTTAGCAGAACCAAGTAGCCTCTAACAATGCTGCAGGAAAGGAACATTCTCCAAGGAGCACAAAGGTCCAAACAGGCTCAAGGAAGATGAGGGGGTGGGGTGGGGAGAGAAACAGGAGGCAGTCAAATTTGGGAGTAAGCAGGCAGGCTTAAATGGACTCCGGGGAATGGTACAGGAAGGCCTGGAGGATCATCGTCCATGGGGTCGCGATGGGTCGGACATGACTTCGCATCTAACAACAACAAGGCAGGCTCTGCCCCCTCCCAGGCAGGAAAACCATTGGGAGGATGAATCCACTTGTGCTCAAGGAGAAGGGAGAGCAAGGGAAATGGCCAGTTCCCAAGTGTAGCATTTTTCTTTTATTAGTCTGGAGGCAAAAATCCACAGACCCCTTCAGTTCCTTCAGGGACCTCCTGGTGTCCACGGATCCCTTGGGAATGACTGGCTTAGAGTATGATCATATGTATTCTTTATATAGGTTTCTTGTAGGCATAAAATATCAGCATTTTGTTTTTAAGTTGATTGAAAATGTTTGTGCATTTTGAAGAGGAAATCAATCCATTGATATTTATTGACACTATTTTTAATTTATCCATTTTGTCCTGATATTTGTCCTTTTTCATGTTTGTTTCTTCTGCAGAATTTTTTGCTCTGAATTTTGCTTTGAGCTACTTTCAGTTTACTTAGGGTTGTTTGAAGATTTCCCTTTATTTCCTTTGTGTAAGTCCTTCACTTTCCGTTATTTGCCCAGTAATTTAGCTTGTTATAATTATTTTTCTTCCTTTTGGTAAGTATTTCTGTATTGTGAATAGTATTTTCCAATGAAATTTTACTTATTTATTTTGTAGAATCTGTTTCAATAAATCAAAGTTGTTCTTTTTCCTGATCTCACTTGTTAAATCCTGAAAGATCTGCACTTCTTTTCCTTCCATTTTAAGTGCTGATTTCCTTGGGTTCCTTAATATTGCATCATGTGTTTTCTTGTGAGTAGAATAGACCAGTATATCTCAAGCTTATTCTTGAATTCAGATCTTGAATTCACTCTAAAAATTTGGTCAATATCAGGAAAGTCTCTTTCAATCTTCACATAATTCTGAAGCAAGTCATGAAAGTTTTCTTCCAAATGTAGTCTCCTGAAGTCCTCTTTCCACAAATTGTTACATCTTAGTGCACCATTGTTCACAACAATTTCATCATAATCTTTTAAATTCTTCAGTCTTCATCTGTTTTTTCTTTTTCTTTTTGGTGTGTTCCAGTTGCCATTATCGTATTTTCTCTTTCTAAAAGTATTATATATGCTTTCTATATATTATATATTATTTCCATATGTTGATTTTATGCAAGTATATATGTGTGCCACAATCAGAATTTATAGTATTAAAATAACTGCACCAGAGTGTAAATCTATAAAAAATCTATTAAAAATGTGAAAAAGGATGCTTGTATATGTTAAAATTAAACAGAGAAGGAAAAAGGAAACAGAAGGAGTGGGAAAGCATTTAAAAAATAGAGGAAATATTTGTTTAATGTATCGGCTCTCAAAAGTCTATCTTAGTTTGTTGTAATTCACCCAAGGAAACAAGAAGGGAGGTCTACCCAACATCTTTGTTTTTGTTTCCCTGTGCACTGATTCTTCTAAGAACTTTAGAAAGAAAAATATTGTACATGAGTCCCAAATTTTTATTTATTTTTGCTTTTTATTCTAGTATCAAAGAGTGTCTGAATACATAAATGTATAGAAAAGGAAAATAAATATTGTCTTTTTATTGAGTAGACTTTGGCAAATCAGCAAGTCTGTGTGTTGAGGGTTCCCCCCCTCTCCTTATTCTTTTCCTGCATTACACCATAGACACAATACTGAACCATTTAAACATCTTTCATCCAAGAGAAGAAAAAATAACCAATTGTATAGTCCACAAAGAGGATAATCCACTATTATTTGAAATAAAATGTATTCAGAAGAAAGGAATGGAAAAGAGAGCTTAATACATTTTGGTTAATATTCTGCTCTGATTTTTAAGTCAAAATTTTCTTAAAGGACAGTTGGATGCAATTCAGTGGTCTATCTTTATACTGCTAATTAACTGTATTTTAAAAGCCATACATTTTCAAAGGTTTCTTCTTACTGCTGAGTTGAGATGTAGAGTTCAGGCAATGCTGACAATCAGTCAAACTGTGAATTGATAAGAAGTGAGTTTCTCTTAATTCAATGATCAATGCACATCCTTTTGGGCTGTAGTAAAGAGCGGCCATGAATAACAGTGACAACAGTTGATGCCATGGAGGGCGGGGCTGAGAAGACGTAGCTTGCCGAGCCTGGTGGTCATGCATGCTGGTGTGTTATGGGCAGCCTCCCAGATGCTTATTTAAGGTGCCATGTGGAACTGCCTGGCCTCTCCACCATTGATTCACTGCCAGACAGCTTGCCGTTCATGTGACGACAGCTGGGCAGGCCAGAAAGACCGAGTGAGAAGGTGTGACCAGGGCAGCCTCATCTGGGGCAGGAGGCAACAGTGTGCCAGCATGGAGGGCTCTCAGCTGAACAGGGGTGATTAGTTCCCCCATTTTTTAAGAGAACAGTGGTTGGGCCCAGCAGGCGAGTAAGGGGGTCAGGTGGCAATGGTGGCTGGGTGACACGAATGTGCGAGGAGAGCGGGTGCCATGGAGGGTGGCAGGGGGAGTAGTGCCAGCATACTGCAGACTAGGGAGGCTTGGGCAACAGTAGTTCCTGGGGCCTGTCACAAGACCCAGGCAAGTGGGGAGAGGTGAAGGGCAATGGGAGGGTGAGGCAGCTTAAGGAAAAATGGCCAGAGGGCAGCACTCTCGGTCTGGGCAACGCAGCACTCAGGGGCGGGCCAGGTCCACAGGGGGTTACCTGGAAGTGAGAAGCAGGTCAAGCTCTGCATGCCCAGAGTGGGAGGGAGTCTACAAGATCTCACCGGACACTGGGTCTAGCTCTTCTGGGAGTGGGCCAGTTGAGCTGCACCCGCGTTCTCGTAGAATTAGACAGAGTCAGGTACCCTCAGAAGCTAGGGGCCACGCCTGCAAGGGTCATTTCCAGAGCCCTAGAGGCCCCAGGGTTTTTCTTCCAGAGCTTGGGACAGCAAGGGGGGCAAAGAGCGGCCATTGCCCAGGTGAGGTGGCAAAACCAGGGGCAAAGCTAGAGGTGCCTCTTTGCCCTCCAGTGACAATGCCTTGTACTGAGAGGGATATTCCCAGGCGGTTGTGCTGGTTCACTTTCCTGGCAATTCTGTAGCAGGCACATCCAGCCTGCCCAGCAACAAACTGGTGACTCTCAGGGAGCTAATAGGAAATATGGCAACAAGAAGAAAAAGTACCCTTAGGGAAGTACAGGTCCTCTTAGATCATTGGAATTTTATCTGCATAGTTGTGGTGCCAGGCCAGGCATTTTGTGTTCGGTTGGCACAGACCACTAGAGGGTTGAGCAGGTCATGCCCCTACCTCAGGATTACACAGGGAATGAGGCCCGACCTGCAGGTCTCGTCTGATTTCCTTCGGAACTTCAATGGGGTAGCTATCTGGCAGACCGTGCTTGACTTGGGCAGTGCACTAGAGGTCCACTATGATGTGATTGGCAGATTAGGTTTCAGGGTTTTTTTAACTGCAACAGGTGGTGTGTTCAGGCATGGCCAGCCAGTTGGATGCCAGCAGTTTAGAGGGACCTTATCTTTTTGGAATTTTTTTCAATATTAGTGGTGGGTGGTCATATGGAGGGAGCTGTTTGTCAACAGTCTGGTCTTGTTTTGTTTTGTTTTCTTAACCAGCAATCTTCCAGGTTGATCAGGGTCATGCACTTGGTGAGATGCATGGTCCTCACTTCCCTGGAGATGAACATTTCATTCCAGGTGTGACACATTGCCGGGGTGCGGAATGCAATAGCTGACTCTCTTGATTGCAGATTGAGAGGTTTTGGCAACTCACTCCCCAGGCAAACCTGAATTCAGAAGAGTTCCCAGAAAGCCTCTGGGAGCTTGGAATTGACTGACCTGGGATGGAGTCTTGGCGTCTGTTGCATTGACCACACACCAATGCTACAGAGGGGCTGTCCAAGACTTTGTGCATATCCCCCATAGGGCAGCCTGTGGGCAACCCTGGCCCCCTTTGTTACTTGGCTCACCTGAAGGAAAGGGGCCTCTAGCACAAGACTCTGTGGGTCATGCTAGTAGGATTGATTTTTCAGCAAGGCTATGGGGTCTTGGGACCCTGGTTCTTTTTTTCTACCTAGACAGGCCAGAAAAGGGTGGGGTAGAACTCCCAAGAGGCTTCCAGACCCTAGGTGCCCCATCACGCTGACTGTGCTCGGGCAGCTGGTCAGGCAGCTGAGGGCGGTGTGCTTTAGTCCATTTGAAGTGGCATTGTGCGAGCTGCTTTCATGCTTGCATAACATGGGGCTTTTAGATGTAGCAAGCTGGTGGTCCCATCACAAGCATATAGCGGCACATTGGCTCTTAGTGTGGAGGATGTGGAGTTCACACCAGCAGGAGTTCTTATTTCACTCTGGAGTTCTATGACAAACCAGAAAGGGTGTGGAGTGTTAGCAGTTCTGCACTGGATGGGCTCACTTAGCACTTGCCCCATCAGAAGCCTGAGCTTGTACATATCTGTTCGCCCTGCATTACCAGGGGTGTTGTTGATTTACCACAATGGCATTTGCCTGTCATGCTTCCAGTTTGCGGCTGTGCTCAGGCTGTTCCTTCGTTGCCTGGGGATGTGGCCTGAATATTACGGGACTCACTCATTCTGAACTGGGGAAGCTACATAGGCATTCCTCGATAGGGCCATCCCCCAGGAGATCATGCAAATTGGGAGATGGTATTCTTAGGCGTATAGACTACTCTCACATATCTTGCTAACCTTTTGCTTGTCCCAGGCCAAGCCGTTTCTTTCCCAAGGGTCCTCATTGTGGGGCACAGTATTGTTTACTGGGCAGGACAGTACATGGCATCATCTGGTTGGGGAGTGCAACTTGGCCAGGGTGAGCTGCTGAGCATCACATGGTCTGGACACCACACTGGTCATCAATATTGGAGGTCATAGTGGCTAAAGTTCATGACGGAGAAGCTCCATCGGTGATTATCATGCACATGGGGGAAAATGATCTGCCAAGAATCTCTGGTCTGTGTTTGCTTAAAATGATTGCTGGGGACCTAGTGGTCCTGAGGCAAATGTTGCCAGTGGTGTGTTTGATGTGGTCTGATCTCCTGGACAGATGGGTTTGGAGAGATGCCATGCACCTAGGATGTGTGCATTGGGCAAAAGAGAAAGTTAATAAGGAAGTTTGCAAGTTAATTCAGGGGTGGAAGGGTGTTGTGAAACAACACACTGACATCACCCACCATTTGGTTCCCATCTTTCAAAGGGATGGAGTGCACCTCTCTGAGTGGAGCTGCAACATGTGGCTGCATGGGTTGCGGGTGGTGTTGCTCAAGGGGTTGCAAGGTGTTCATGGGTCGTCAGGAACGGGGCTGGCCCATGTTCAGTGGTGGTTTAAGGGGAGCATGAGGATGAGCCTTTGTACAGGGTTCCAGTTTACATACTGGAGCCCTGTGGGTGAGGGGTCTAAATAAGAGACCGGCCTGCTAATGAGAGTGGCTGACACAGCTGGGAAGGCCAGGGGCTCAAGGTCAGGTGGCCGAATTAGGTGAGCACCCATCAACCATCACATAGGTCACCTCCTTGTGGAGTGGAACTCATGGGTAAGGGAACTGCCCTCCTGGCTGGGAAGGTGACTGGTCCCAGAGTGCCCAAGGAACCCAAGCAGTAAGCATCCAGATGGCTGTGGTCATGGCTCTTTTCTCATGTTGTGCTAACTCTCTGACTGGAGGTATTTGTGGCAACCAAATAAAGCTGTGGCCTCTGTTATTGCCAAAACTGAGTCATGTATTGATTGGCCCCATACCATCTTGCCAGTCAATGCATCCCTGTCTGGATACGCTGGTGGCCTTCAGGGTCATTAGCCAGCACTGACATAACTTCATATTTCATAGTTGTACTCAACCTTAGAGGATTACTCTCAGAGTTCTTATTCAAGAGACTACAAAGGTCTTCAGCTGCAAGGTTAATTCAGCAGACTTTGGCTTCTTTTTTCAACCACTGAATGATACCCAAGAATAACAACTGTTGAAATTTTGCCTGAGCTGGAGGATATGTTTTAAGAGATAGCACACTTCCAATGAAGGCACTGTGTCCAATAGAACATGACTGCCCTAAAGTATTGTTCTTTCCTCCAGCTGTCTGATGTGGAAATGATCAAATGAGTTTCAGGCATTGCAATAAATGTAGCTCCTTAGTTTTAAAGTTTTTATTGTACCAGAGTGGTGTCCTGTTTTCTCTTCCATTGTAGCTAATTTTTTGGCTTGATGATGATGAAACCACACCTCTGGTTTCACAGTGGGATCATTGGGGCTCCACATCTGCTTTGAAATGCCTTTACAGTGGGACATCTCATTTTACTCATATGTTTCTCAGTTTCTTCTGGGATATGTCATTTTGATAGTTCTAAGGAAGCAATAGGCTGCATGTGGAATAATATATAGTGTTCTGCCATTGCACGGTTGGTTATTCTGCTCTTTGTTATACTGTGGTCTTTCAAAGTAAGAGTTTAGAACCCTGTCTGACTGTCTGTCTGTCTGTCATTGTTGCAGCCACTATGTGTCACAGAAGGGCATTTTATACATAATGAAGTTCCAACAGTTTTCTTTAAATGAAAAGCTGCCATAGGAGGCTGCATTTATGAGGGGAAGATTAAGAGGAGGTGTTTCTTAATACTTTCTTTGCTGGCCATTTCCCTATTCCAAATTATTCAGAAATTGTAATTTCTAAAATGGAAATCCATTTCTGAAATATAACAGTGGTTGTATTTTCCACCCCATGGCTTCCAACATGGAAGCCTCATCTAGGTATGCCAGGAGTTGGTTCATGGCAGCCCTCACAACCACCTTCCCCAAGAATACTAGGTTCAACACGGGATGGTAATTGGCATGATCATGCATGTCCAAAAATGTTTTCTTTAGCAACAGGCAGACTACTGTCTCCTTCAGCCACTCTGAAAATTCCTCCATTGAGAGGGAAAGATTGATTATCTTGGAGAGGGCGTCCTATGCTCTCATCACTTGTTTTAAGATACCATGAGGGGTAGGGATCTAACGGGCAGAGTTTGACCTCACCAAAGCTAGCAAGCTATCCACTTCAGTCAGCTGAGCCACCTGAAACTATCAAATAACCCCTCCAAAGACAACATAAGTTCCCTTATGATATCAATAGTTGGGGGAAGGTCACAGTGGAGTATCAAGATTATATGAAACTAGATTTAAAGCCCATTTTATTTCTAAATAAAATGGGCACTAGATGGCAGCGGCCTCCCCCACCGCGGACTGGCGCAGGCTTCCCCCTACAGCTCGATGGCGTGGTGTGGGTGAGGAGGCTGGGGGCAGCGTCCGTGGGGCGGCAGAAAGGGAGCATGGGAGGTCTTACCGCGGCTGTTGGCAGATCCCGGGTAATCGGCGCAGCGGTCGGCAGCGGCGGCGGCTCCTGAGGGTCGGCGAGGCGCAGGCACGGCGTTTAGCGGGCATTGGTGAGTCAGGCGTTGGTGAGGCGTGCCTGTGGGGGGGGCGAAGGCGGCAGGAAGCATGGAGGCAGCGTGGGTGGCGGCGCGGTGCTTCGGGAGGTAGCGGCGCCATTTGCAATCGCCGTCTTCTCTCTGGCCGGGAGACGCAAAGGCGGCAGGGAGCGTGGAGGCGGCGTGGTTGGCGGCGCAGCGGTCTGGGAGGTAGTGCCGCCATTGTGGCTCGTCGTCTTCAGTGTTCGTGGGGGCGTTGAAGGCCGTGCAGGCGTGTACGTAGAAGGGTTTGGGCGGCGGCGGCGGCAGCGCAGAATTCGGGGGAAAGGCGGCCAAGCGCGGATGGGCAAGTGGTGGGGTGGGTGTGTGAAGGGCGCGGGCAGCGGGTGGTGGGCATGGCGCTGGTCGAGCGGGCTGGGCAGGGCGGGGGCTTTGGCGGGCGGGAATGGACGGTCGAGGTGGGGGTGGGAAGGGCTTGGGGGGCGTCCGCAGGCGCGTAGGCAGGGCAGGGCAGGGCAGGCACTTTGCCGAGGGGAAGTGTGTTCCCCAGAGGCCAGCGCTGTGGGGCAAGGCTCCTAGCCGGCTGCCGTCCGTCAAGGATGGCGGTCGGGAGGAGTGTGCAGTTCGCAGGTGGCTGTTCTTGGGACGGGCCAAGTAGCCAATAGGGCCACTCCCAATTGGCCACTTGGCCCTGGATTGCCACTCAGAGGAGCGAATCAGGAGCTGTGAAGCGGCTCCTGATTTGCTCCTCCGAGTTTTTATCCCGGACAGAGCCCGCCCTAACTCCTCCACACCAGCCCTTACTCTTTTATTTAGTCCGTGTCGCCCGCGGCGCCACAGGTGGTTTAAAGATAGCTCACAAATTCCTCACAAATAATATCCAATTGACTCACAAATAATTCCTCACAAATAATATCCAATTTTGGTGCCTTTCCTAAAGTTCAATGAGAGACAGAATTAAATAATTGTGCTGGGTGTGAGCTCACAACAGAAATAGAATAAAATGCTTGTTTTACCATTTTCATTGCCATCTCATAGGCTTTCATAAACGTCCTATAAGAAGTTCTTGAAGCTTTGTTGCAAGTGTTCTTCCAAACTTGCCCTACTTTCAGACTAGGAGGATGCTCAGTGCATCCTAGGTGTATAAGTAAATTGAAGGCTGTGGAACACCAAAAACATAGTATCACTTGATATTTCCAGAACTACTTACTCTACAAAAGAACCTGTTAGTTTGTGGTATACAGTGATGGGTGTTTCCGCACAAGGACCAATGTTGCTAATTGGTCCCACAAAGTGGAAAGGTTATTTTTAAAAGTGCAATCTCGGCGTTACACATACCTGCTTTTTTAGTGGAATCCAGTAGCGTTTCATTAGTTTCCACAGGTTTCCGGTCTCGCAAAAATCGCTAGACAGGAAGTGATTTTTTCTGTGCTTTGTCCCGCCCCTGGCCGTCAATCAAACGGACAGCCAATGGGTGGTTGTTATCATGCTCCGGGAAAGCCCCTTTCCCCTTTAAGCACAGGTTTAAAAAAGAAACACATTACAACGAATCTGCGTTAACTCGTTGCAATGAAGAGACCCATCTAGCTGGCAGCTGGCATGTGAGCTTACGATTCATCGTTACCACGCTTCCCCAAGTGAAAAGAAAAATCCCCCCCCCCGCACGGGCGCGATTTTCAGCCGAAAATAAAGGGAACTTGCAAACAGGGCTGTGTTGCACTTGGGGACTTAGGGGAGCTTTAAAGCACTTCTGTGGAGGGACTGTAGCCAGAGAAGCCTTGCTGGGTGAATGAAGGCTCGCTGGTTCGTTGCTTTCTGCTCGCTCCGAGGAAAAAAAAATGGCGATCGCTTCGCCAGAAGTTCAGAGGAGAGAGCCAGGGGGAGGGACTTTGTTGGAACCACAACAATGGGAACGCACAGGTCTTTTTCGCTAGTGTTGCAGATTGTTTGCAAGAATATAGCGCTTTTCGGAGGGTGAATCCACTTTTCCCGATTTCCCTTTAAGTGCTAAAACAAAGTGCTTTTCGCGGAACTGTTTCAGGAGTGTGGCAGATTGTGTGCGACGTCTTGCGGAAATGCAAATTAGTAGCGTTTACAATTTGCAAGCCTTCTGCAACATTAAAGTCATGTGGAATGACCTTTGCATGGGATTGATATGGGACTGATGAAGGGATGCTCTTACCTTCCAGAGAGCCCAGCAGACCAAGCATCAATTTTCTGCTCTGGGGCTGCTCTTTGCAGGCAGTTCCAACTATTTTCTTTGTCTACATTCCCAAATACTCCAATTCTAAAGAGCTAGGGGATAGCAATGGATCCTTCTAGTGCCACTGGTCCTGATGGTATAACAGTTTGCTGCAGAAGGAACTCATCAGGTTTACCCTCTGGGCTCCAATCTCTGGCTTCTGTGCCACCTGGAGTGTGCTCAAGACATTGTCCCACTCTTCAGATGTCTAACAGAGTATATTTAAAGAGTTTAAATAATCCGTTAAGGAATAGAAAGATGGTTTGCAGCATTCTTGCCCTAGTGTTGCTTCATTTCCATGAGGTTTTGCAGTATGCTTTGATTTGTTCATTGGACCTGTGCATAGTGATATGAAACCAAGTGCATTCTCCCTCCCCCAAGACCTTGCCCTCCAATCCGTGTAGAGAAAACATCTCAATGGTCTCCATGGAAACCATAAGCTATCATAACTGTGAAATGAGAGATGCTTACTGGCATTCAGTGAACAAATTCTGAACACTTCTGTCATAGATAAAAAAGGCAAATTACCTCCACAAGGAAATGCAATGGGCAGTAGGGCAGCAGTGAGTATGAATTCTCTTTTGGAGCCAGGTTTTGGTGGCAGATGTCAGGCATGATATAAAAATATGCATTTGATGCTCTCTATGTTGTTTATTAATTATATTTTTATACCACCCTTCCATACAGCTCAGCATATAGCAGTCTTTAAAAACCACTTAGTCAGAATGGCATGAAGGTGTTTTTTTAAACCAACAAACCACCAATTTTCTGTAATACCTACTGAATCATCTCTCTCTGTCTGCATAAGAAGCTTGAGCTTTCTTTTTATTGCCTATGCTTTGGTCACTGGTATATAGGCACCTGAAGCCTTTTACCCTTAGTTCCATTTGACATCCTTCCCAGGTGGACCATCAGTATTTGCTCTTCTACATTTGAATCCTAAATTGGACATCTCCTTCCCCTTGTAACTTCAGTTTAAAGCTTTTCTGATGAATCTCCCCAGGTTCCTGCCCAACACATTTCCCCCCAACTTGGATAAGTGAAGCCCATCCTGTGCTAGCAAGCTTTGTTTTAGAAAACCTTCCCATGGTCCCAAAATCCAAATCCTACCTGCTGGCACCACCAACGCAGCCAGCAGTTTACCTCCATTATCTTCATCTCCCAATTTGTACCTCTTCCCCTGACAGGCAGGATCTAAGAGAAAACTGCTTGTGCTCCCATTAATTTCAGCTGCCTTCCCAGATCTTCATAGTCAGCCTTAATATGCACAATTGTGTTGATGGCTGTGTTGCTCGTTCCCATGTGAACCATCACAAACGGGTAGCGATCCATAGGTTTAATCAGTTTCAGCATCCTGTCCATGATATCTTTAATCTTTGCCCCCAGCAAGCAACATGCCTCTTGAACTAGGGGTCAAACTTAGTCACATACCGTTCCATGCCTCTCAACAGAGAGTCACCAATGGCCACACTTTCCTTTTCCTTCAAATGCCACTTCCTCATATCCCCATGCCCTCTTGACTCTATCTTTGAATTTGTCTAGGTTCCTTCTCTACCCTTGATGCTGCTTCCATCTCCTCTGCAAGGGCTTGAAATCTGTTCTTGAGCTCCAATGGCACTAAGTGCCATCTTGCTTGTCACCTTCGAGCTCATGTTACATCAGTGAAGGGAGGCTCCATAGAGAAATCAATATCCCCATTCTCCTTTGGAGAGTGCCAAGAGTCTTAACAAATTGTGACATAGCCTTGCAAACCTTCCTTCTGGCCAAACCGATTTTTTTCTGGTGACAGCACTGCCCTCCATTCATGGTGCTCAAGGAAGTAATGCCAAAGTAACATTGCTCCTGGGAGTCTTTGATGCAGAGTCTGGAGGTCAACAATGATAAAATAATGCCTTTCTGAGCCAAAAGATCATTCTTCCACAGCTGAATAATGACAGTGTGAGATGGGCCATGATGAAAAACCTCAGCTGATATGGTAGAAAGGAGAGAAAGCCACTTCAGTCCTCTGCACCCCGAGCAGTTGACATGAAAATGTTCAATGATCCACTACTTGGAATTCCATCCAGACAAAACTGCAAAGTTGCTCCCCCCAAACACGATACTGAGGCTGACAATCAGAACTTTCTTACTTGTGTCTAAGAAAGCTAGAAAAACAAGCTGGTTAGTATAATAAACCTAGGCAAACATATAGCTTGTACACTGAGGAGCAAAAATGGCCAATGGCCATTATCTGATCCAATGTGAAACCACATTTGGATGCAAGTGTAGCCACACCAGTGCAAAATGAGTGCGCTCCAAAATGTCCCAATGGGAGGCCTTATTTTGCAATGCATGCATGTGACAAGCAGGAGCCATTGGGAAGCAGAAGAATAGTCTCAGAAGTGCTAGAATCATAGAAAGGGATTGGCCCTCTCCTACTGTAAATCAACCCCAAATCATGGTCTAACATAGGAAGACTGAATACTGTTTCAATGGGGGCTGTTGTTGCTGACATTTAATCTAAATCACCATTTAATTTATTTTAAATAAATCTTAACATTTTAAATTCTTAATTACTGTTTTAATAAATTGTATATGTTAGCTGTAATTAAATACGTTTAGCCATTTGTCATTTAATGTTATGTTATTTAAGGATTCAGCCTACTTTCATGATACTCCATTCCCAATGACCTTCTAAATCCCTCAGTAGATAATTTAGAGCCTGGATTTACATATGTGATGCTTTGATATACAGATCTCATATTCTGTTAATTCTGCATTGTGGTTCAAACTATTTAAAAATGATCACTGTAGATCTTCCTATTTAATCAAGATACCTAATCAAAACCTTAGTGCAGCCTTTACTTTACTGCATTTTGAAATGATGCCAACGGCAGTTCTATGCGCCAAAGAATCAATGCTTCTGTGTTTGTAGTATGCAAGCCTTGGAGGACTGATCTCATTACACACTTGACTGTTCGCTTTATGTACAACCTAGGGCCTAATTTCTTGCTGAGATACTATTGGGCCTGGTTTCCTATTCTGTTACTGAGAAGATAATCTATCTCTTGTCTGATACTGATGACTATAGAAAATGTCACTATATGCCCTGGCAGGAAGGAAAATAAGAGACAACACATACTTTTTTTTTGTATGCTGTTTCTAATATCCTATGGTTTTATATGGTAAACCATTATAAGGTGCCTTTTATTTTATTATATCATATATATCTTGAAAATGTCTATCAGTGGTGTGGTGAGCCCAAGGTTACCCAGCTGGCTGCATGGGGGGGGGCAGGGAATCAAACCTAGCTCGACAGATTAGAAATCTGCATTCCTAACCACTAGAATCATAGAATCATAGAATCATAGAGTTGGAAGGGGCCATTCAGGCCATCTAGTCCAACCCCCTGCTCAACGCAGGATCAGCCCTAAGCATCCTAAAGCATCCAAGAAAAGTGTGTATCCAACCTTTGCTTGAAGACTGCCAGTGAGGGGGAGCTTGAAGACTGCCAGTGAGGGTCAAGCTGGGTTGACCTCTAGGAGCAAAATAAAGCAAGATATGGGTTCCATGGTAATGCTTGTCTGTCATGGACCTGCACAGGTGAATATGCAATTTTGAACCACTAATTGAGAGCAAGAGCATAACCACTGGCATCACTATGTACACAGCCAGTAATTCACTACTCTGAAATGCACCAACAATGCTAAAGAAAGCATCCCTAAAGGGGGTGTCTTCAAAAGCCAGAAAGCATACCTGTGGTAACACCTGCATGATTTTTTCTAGCATGAGCACAGGAATAGGTCTTCTGTCTTCAGGCTATCTCAGGGTCAGATTTCTCCAGCCCTCTATGGTGCATCAAGAGAAAAAAGAATGGCAGGGATCAGTAAACTTCAAGGCCTTACTGTAAAAAGGTTATGGCTGATAAATGAATACGCATGGTCTTAAGAGTGAACATACTAGATACTGCAGGATCAAAATCTCAAGTAAATTCCAAAGTCCAAGCTGCCTGCAGCATCTGGATCCTCTAGACACAGAGGTATCAGCCAAATGGGAACTTCATTAAAGTGATTCAAAAATTCTAGCTAGACCAAACGAAAGGATAGTTCTATACCTTCCCAGAAGCTTCCAGGGCTGAATAAAGCCAAACTTTTACCTAACATTGGGAAGAGTGGAAAAAGGTATAGCATGTTTCTTCTACAAGTCAAGTATAATCCTGATGTAGTGATGGGGTACATCTGTGGATCAAACCAGCTGAGCACAGAAAGCCCAACCAGAATAAACTACTTTGCAGGCAAAATTTAGATAACCTAGCTGTCCGGAGATGGAGGGCAAGAGTGCTCCCATCCCTGGCCTTGAGAAAGGCCATGGACAATCCCAGGGCTGCTGGGAGTTGCTCCATCAGGAGACTCCAGGTGGGTGCACTGTGGTGCGCCTCAGTCAGCGGGCTTGGACCAGCTGCCAGCAGCAGGAATGAGCAAACCCTCAGCTGTGGCAGGTGAAGCAGGCCCAAGGCTAGAGGTACTTATGATGCAGTGGGGAGGAGCAAGGCCACAGGGATAACACAGTGTGGTTCAGTGGAGCCGCAGAAGTGGAGAGCTGGGACTGGGAAGAGGGCAGGTCAAGGGTGCTTCATTTACCTTACTTGATGTGCTTCCCAGCCCTGGCTGAGGGGGTGGCGTGGGCCCATCCACAAGAGAGGAAGCCTTGGTGCATGGGGCCACTGTAGAGGTTTGCCTCAGCCAGTCCAGTTGAGGGCTTGAGGAGGGCTGAAGTACAAAAAACAGCCCTTGCCTTCCAAAGGGGTCAGCAGGAAGGACCCGTGCAGGATGCTAGTAGTGAAGCAGAGTCCATGAGGCCGTGCCCAGGGAGGAGAGAGACAGGCAGACTGAGGAGCCTCCCAAAGAGTGAGGACACAACAGGAAGTTCAGCACAGGGGAGGGGTGGTGGTGGCTGGAGCTATGGGTTAAAGGGGAAAGAAGGTGAGGATGGAGAGGATAAGAGGGAGGCAGCACAAGAGGGTGGGGTTGATGCTGTGAGGGAACATGCTACCAACACTGTATTGATTGCAGAGCTGAATTAAAGCTGAGGTGATTAAAGCAGAGTGAGTGTGCCAGTGTCTTTAAAAGGGGTCCCCGATGGCAAAGGGCAGTAGAGAGTGACCCACCCCTCCCCGGAGCATCACACCAGTGCCATCTGAATTTCCTTTAAGATGCACTTTTTCTTGCTTATGATCCCAGGCAACTAATTTACCAATAGGAAGTGCCACATACTGAGTCCAGTGAAATTCCTAAGTATGTTGAGTTAGCAGGGCCTTTTGTCTTATCCTGTGCTAGTGGCTGCAAGGACCTGGAATGCAACAAGGCGATTGACACAGGCCAATATGTCTGCTGGGCCCACAAATAGAAAATCATCAATAAAATGTGTAACATGATGGCACCTTGTGAGTTCCTTAGCCACCCACTCAATAAAAGTGCTAAATATTTCAAATGCAGTGCAAGCAACAGAGCAACCCACGGGCATGCCCTTATCTAGTTACTGTTAAATTTGGAACCCAATAGGCAGAAACCCCCAGGATGAATGGGCAGTGAGTGAAAGGAGTATTGGACCTCTTAGCCAAAGGGGGAAAAAAACTACTAAAGAAAAAAACCCTCTGCTTTGAATAAATGCTTGTAAAAGGAATGTAGAGACAAAAAGTCGCAGTGCGACTCAGAAGCAGCTGATGGTCCCTTTAATCAAAAACAAAGGAAAAAGCTTCCAAGTCACAGTAGAGCACCGTGTGGTCTTGTAGACAGATAGATACATTTATTTCAGTCAATGACCAGTACAAAATACAAAACAGTAAAACATTATATAAGATTGATTAAAAGTTCCAAAATATTTCATGTGTTCAATAAATTTGTCCTAACCCTTATACATATTTAGCCAGGCACTTCTACGTTTAATTGCTAATCTTGCATATTTGGCAATAATATGGGATAAATTCTTATTTTTATCCGAAAGGAGTTCCTTTAAATTGGCTTGTCTTGAAGTAGCCCTTAAGTCAGTAAAGATGGATTGCAGTAATTCCTGATGCAATTGGTTATAAATACAGCAATCAAAAATCACATGTTCAGTGTTCTCAATGTAACCGTCCTGGCATAAGCAAGTTTGTCCCTGGGTAGAAGCTTATTATATTTTCCCTCTGCCCATGCTGAAGGGAGAGCATTATAGCGCAATAATGTAAATGCCCTTCTGAATTCAGAAATATCAATAATAGAAAGATAGGGCATAAGAGATAATCTATTTAGAAGAGAGGTGTCATACAGTGGATTATTGATTCTATTCAAATCAAAGTGTAGTGCAGCCTAATGTAGCAGCTAGTTTTCTTTCCGAAAGTTATCCTGGGACTGAATGAATGAATGAATGAATGAATTCAGACAACTGAGAGCAGGCTCAGACAACTGAGAGAACGTGGAGAAAGCTGCTGGGGAGTGCTGCTGCTGCTGCTGCTGCTGACCAGGTGAGGCTATTGTCGTGCTGAGTGAGGTAATTGCTGGGTGATTGTTGGGAGGATTAAAAAGGGCTGTTCCTTGCCAGAGGCGCGAGAGACAGAGGGCTCTTGGCCTGGGGTTCTTGGCCTAGCAATTAGAATCAGTAGATTATATTTCCCTAGTAGTTGCACTGCCTACAAGTTACAATGGACCTCCAGGACACCCATCCCATCATCTGCAGCGAGTGTGACATGATTGCCTTCCTCCCTGAAGACAAGATGGACTACATCTGCCCCAAGTGTAAGGTGGTAAGACTTTTGGAGGAAAGGATTAGGGGCTTAGAAGAGAGGATTATTACCCTGACCCAAATTAAGAAAGGGGAGGAGTTCATAGACCGGAGCTGTGCAACTCGGAATAAAGAGGATGCAACCAGTCTTGAAGAGGATAAGGGGATTGACCTCATTATGGAACCTCTGCAGACAGTTAGGAAAAAGACTCAACGGCGTAGAGTGAGACGGTTCTCAGGGCCTTTGGAGCTCCAGAATAGATTTCAGGCCCTTGCAGAGGAGGTGCAAGTGTCAACAAGGGAAGAGGTCCAAAAACAAAGTCTAAGACAAAATGAAGAGGCCACGGGGATAGAAGGAAATGGTGTTGAGAAGAAAAGAAAAAGGAGAGTACTGGTAATTGGAGACTCCCTGCTAAGAGGAATGGATTGCCATGTGGCTGGGCCTGACCCCCTAACCCGAGAGGTGTGTTGCTTGCCAGGAGCAAAAATTAAAGACGTTTCAGAACGGCTGCCCAAACTCCTCAAAGCCAAGGAAGTTTGTAGCCACACGCAGATGTTGGATTTTCGTAGGGCAAACTTTAATAAACTCAGAGACATGATGAGTGTCATACCAAGAACGAGAATGCTGGAAGGGAAGGGAGCATGTGAAGGGTGGGCGCTACTCAAACAAGAGCTATTGTATGCTCAATCAATGACTATCCCAGAAAGACGAAAACACTGCAGGAGCTCTAAGAAGGCTATTTGAATGAACAGAGTACTTCAAGAGGAACTAAGAAAGAGAAGGGAGATGTTCAGGAAACGGAGGGAAGGACAGAGCTCTAAAGAAGAGTACCTACAGGTTACTAGGCACTGTAGATCAATCATCAGAAAGGCCAAAGCTGAGAGTGAGCTAAGATTGGCCAGGGAAGCCCACTGTAACAAGAAAAGATTTTTCAGTTATGTGAGGAGCAAACGTAAAGTAAAGGAGGCAATAGGCCCACTGTTGGGTGCAGATGGACAAACTCTAACGTAGGATGCAGAGAAAGCAGAAAGGCTCTGCGCCTATTTTACATATGATTTTTCCCACAGGTCAAAGGGTTTAGGCACATCTAGAGATGGCAATAGCCAAGAGATAGTGTCTGGGTGGCAGGTTGACATGAACAGAGAGGTTGTTGAGAGGCATTTAGCTGCACTGGATGAGTTCAAATCCCCTGGGCCGGATGAAATGCACCCGAGAGTGCTCAAAGAACTTTCTGGATAACTTGCAGAACCCTTGTCCATCATCTTTGGGACCTCTTTAAGGACTGGAGATATCCCGGAGGACTGGAAGAGAGCAAACGTTATTTCGATCTTCAAAAAAGGGAGGAAGGATGACCCGGGAAACTACAGACCAGTGAGTCTGACCTCTGTTGTGGGTAAGATAATGGATCAGATATTAAAGGGAGCGATCTGCAAACATCTGGAGGACAATTTGGTGATCCAAGGAAGTCAGCATGGATTTGTCTCCAACAGGTCCTGTCAGACCAATATTTTTGACCAAGTGACAGGTTTGCTGGATCGTGGAAATTCGGTTGATGTCGTTTACTTGTATTTTAGTAGAGCTTTTGATAAGGTTCCCCATGATGTTCTGATGGATAAATAGAAAGGACTGCAATATGGATTTTCAGATAGTTAGGTGGATAGGAAATTGATTAGAGAACCGCACTCAAAGAGTTGTTGTCAATGGCGTTTCATCAGACTGGAGGGAGGTGAGTAGCGGGGTACCTCAGGGCTCGGTGCTCGGTCCGGTACTTTTTAACATATTTATTAATGATCTAGAGGGGGTGGAAGGACTACTCATCAAGTTTGCAGATGACACCAAATTGGGAGGACTGGCAAATACTCCAGAAGATAGAGACAGAGTTCAACGAGATCTGAACACAATGGAAAAATGGGCAAATGAGAACAAGATGCAATATAATAAAGATAAGTATAAAGTTCTGCATCTGGGTCAGAAAAATGAAAAGCATGCCTACTGGATGGGGGATACGCTTCTAGGTAACACTGTGTGTGAACGAGACCTTGGGGTACTTGTGGATTGTAAACTAAACATGAGCAGGCAGTGTGATTCAGCGGTAAAAAAGGCAAATGCCATTTTGGGCTGTATCAACAGGGGCATCACATCAAAATCACAAGATGTCATAGTCCCATTGTATACGGCACTGGTCAGACCACACCTGGAGTGCTGTGTGCAGTTCTGGAGGCCTCACTTCAAGAAGGACATAGATAAAATTGAAAGGGTACAGAGGAGAGCGACGAGGATGATCTGGGGCCAAGGGACCAAGCCCTATGAAGATAGATTGAGGGACCAGGGAATGTTTAGCCTGGAGAAAAGGAGGTTGAGAGGGGACATGATAGCCCTCTTTAAGTATTTGAAAGGTTGTCATTTGGAGGAGGGCAGGATGCTGTTCCCATTGGCTGCAGAGGAAAGGACATGCAGTAATGGGTTTAAACTACAAGTACAACAATATAGGCTAGACTAGATTCTAAGCCCATTTTAAAGAGTAATAAAATGGGTACTAGGAGGGCTCAGGCAAGGGCGCGGCGATGGCGAAAGGGGTCTGTGTGGGCGGGGAGTCAGGCGGAAGAGAGGCACGGGGGGTGCTGGTGGCACAGTAGGCGTCGGGGAGTGTAACGCGGCGTAACTAACCTGGGGCACGGCGGCGGCGGCCAGAAGGAGGCAAGGACGGCATCTGCAGCCATGGCGCAGTGGATGGGTGGCGAGGGCTGGGTGCGGTGCGGGGCCCGGCAGTGCGGTGGCGCAGCTCCTGCCGCAGCAAAGTAAAGGCCAGGCGGCGATGGCTGGAGGCGCGGCTTAGCACGGAGCCTTCTCCCGGCCGGCGGAGCGCCCTGGCCGGCGGAGCGGCCAGGCCGCGTCCCCGATGCAGCTCGGCCGCTCTGCCAGGCGAGAGAAGGCTTCCCGGCCCTCCCCCCCACCCAAGGTTCTCTGGAGCCTTCTGCCGGCTGGCGGAGCGGCCTCGCAGCATGTACAACGATGCGAGGCCGCTCCGCCGGCCGGGAGAAGGCTGACTGGGCCACCCCCCATCCGAGGCTCTCTGGATCTTTCTCCCGGCTGGCGGAGGGGCCTCGCCGCGTCGGAGACGCGGCGAGGCCACTCCGCCATATTCCCCGGGCGGGTGAAGCAGCCAATGGGGAGCCGTGCTTCGCGCGACTCCCCATTGGCTGCTTGGGGCGGGATGGACACTCGGAGGGGCCAATCCGAGTTTTTATCCCGGACAGGGCCCGCCCTAACTCCTCCCACACAGCCCTTACTGCTTTATTCAGGCCGTGGCGCTATGCGCCACGGGGCTGTTTAAAGATATCAGGAAAAGAATTTTCACAGTCAGAGTAGTTCAGCAGTGGAATAGGCTGCCTAAGGAGGTGGTGAGTTCCCCCTCACTGGCAGTCTTCAAGCAAAGGTTGGATACACCCTTTTCTTGGATGCTTTAGGATGCTTAGGGCTGAGCCTGTGTTGAGCAGGGGGTTGGACTAGATGGCCTGTATGGCCCCTTCCAACTCTATGATTCTATGAATGAATGAATGAATGAATGAATGAATGAATGAGAGTGGTGCCCTTGGGGAAAATACTGACCGGGCCACCCCCACCCGAGGCTCTCTGGAGCCTTCTGCCGGCCGGCGGAGCGGCCTCGCAGCGTGTACGACGCTGCGAGGCCGCTCTGCCGACCGGGAGAAGGCTGCTCGGGCCACCCCCCACTCGAGGCTCTCTGGAGCCTTCTCCCGGCTGGCGGAGGGGCCTCGCAGCGTCTATGACGCGGTGAGGCCACTCCACCATATTCCCCGGGCGGGTGTACGACGATGCGAGGCCGCTCCGCCTGCCTGGAGAAGTCTGACCGGGCCACCCCCACCCGAGGCTCTCTGGAGCCTTCTGCCGGCCGGCGGAGCGGCCTTGCAGCGTGTACGACGCTGCGAGGCCGCTCTGCCGACCGGGAGAAGGCTGCTCGGGCCACCCCCCACTCTAGGCTCTCTGGAGCCTTCTCCCGGCTGGCGGAGGGGCCTCGCAGCGTCTATGACGCGGTGAGGCCACTCCACCATATTCCCCGGGCGGGTGAAGCAGCCAATGGGGAGCCGTCCTTCGCGCGACTCCCCATTGGCTGCTTGGGGCAGGATGGACACTCGGAGGGGCCAATCAGGAGCCGCTTCGCAGTCAGAGTAGTTCAGCAGTGGAATAGGCTGCCTAAGGAGGTGGTGAGTTCCCCCTCACTGGCAGTCTTCAAGCAAAGGTTGGATACACACTTTTCTTGGATGCTTTAGGATGCTTAGGGCTGAGCCTGCGTTGAGCAGGGGGTTGGACTAGATGGCCTGTATGGCCCCTTCCAACTCTATGATTCTATGAATGAATGAATGAATGAATGAATGAATGAATGAATGAATGAATGAGAGTGGTGCCCTTGGGGAAAATACTAAGCAGAAGAATATTAGGGAAGAGGGATGGCTGCAGCTTTCTACAGGGGCCTGCACCACAGTAGCCTTCTACCACCCCTTCCTTTGGCTGGTACAGCGCAATAAAGATTCCTTGCCTTCTTTGAGGCTGCACCTGAAGGGCTATTGTTGGTCAGGCTACCCCGCCACATCTCCAGTCACCACCAACCTTATCCCTGAACGACCCAGAGTTCATGGCTTGGGAAGAAAATCTTAACTGGTGGGCTGGACAGTACAGTAAGAGACAGTTTTGCTGGTACCTGAGCCACAAACCATTCAGGACCATAAAGTTAAGAATTAACACTTTAAATGGCACCTGGAATCAAATGAATATCAAGAGCTGATACTTAAGCACAGAAGTGATTATGATCCCTGTAACAAACCACCAATAATAGCCCTGCCACTTCATTTTGCCAGTTTTCAAAAGCAAACCCATCATAGTAATTTAACCTGGGTGTGATCAGAATGTGCATCACTGTGGCCAGATCACATCTTTCAAGGAACAGCTGTAGGTGGCATTTCAGTAGACACTGATAAAAGGTACTATGTGCCACAGATCAGATCAGAGCCTCCAACTCTAAGTCAGGATCTAGCAGCATCCCCAAGGTATAAACTTGTTCTTTCTTTTTAATTATGTGAATGTGTAGCACAGTGACCTCTTCTTTCAATGCCTGACAACTAGAAATATTTTGGTTATCTATTCTATCAAGCCCGTAGTGCTAGCTTCTTTTGTACTGCTATGCCCAGGATGGCTAAGCTCTATGTGACTTTGAGAATTCTGAATTCACTAGAAGGCAGTTTCAGCACAGATAATTAGGCATAAGGCTCTACAAAAAGACCTAAAACAGGATTGTTCCATTCAAAAAGAAACCAGAGCATTTAAATTAAAGAAATTTGTGTTTATCTGGAAGAAACCATCCAGAAAGTTATTAACTTGAACATTAGCAGTTAAGGAGTAATTTATTTAATGCTTCCTAAATAACATGCAATTATGGTGTACTCAGATTACATATAGGATAATAATTGCTTTCAGCTGAGTTGTAGTTTGGAATTAACTAGAGGACATCAGATAAAGATGGATAGCGGTGTTTGTCTGCAGCAGCAAAAATGAGCAACAGTCCATTTGTCCTCTAACAGTAGAAAAGAGTCCAGTAGCACCTTAAAGACTAACAACATTTGTGGCAGGCTCATCAGCTTTACCTGAATCTGAAGAAGTGTGCAATGACTCACAAAAGCTCACCCCTGCCACAAATGTTGCTAGTCTCTAAGGTGCTACTGGGCTCTTTTCTACTGTGAGAGGACAACAGAAAAGGAAAGGGAAATCTCCCTGCTTGGTAGTTCACTCAGTGGACTACAAAAGTGTTTTGTCTCCAAAGCAGCCCTGCTTCAGAGATTTTTCAACTGGAGTGGTCTGAAGTGCACATGCTTCAGAGACAAATCTAACAAATACAGTCAGAAATACAAAATCCTACTGGGAGACAGAGCCAAAGCACCTCTCCAAAGCACACTTCGGCCGCTGCCCTTGAGCGATGTTTCTCTCTCAGGAGGCCTGAAGAGAGAGTAAGAGCCCCAACCCTGCCCCACTCCCTACCCAGGCTGCCGCCACCGCTGCCACTCCCTTCCTCACTCACCTGCGGCCAATCCCCTGTCTGGAGGAAAGTGCTCCTGTGTCTCCACCCACCCGGAGGCGCGATGAGCAGCAGCCTACGGAGCTGCCACCTCCCCTGGGCACCGCAGGGTAAGGGCACCACTGAGGGGAGCATCTGTCCCACTGGGCATCGAGGGGGTTCACCCTGCTGCCCGGGCAAGACTGAGCCAGGGTGGGAGCTGCACCAGTCCGGGAAGGCAGCTGCATTTGAGGCATACCTTGTTTTAGCCTCATTTTAGATTTCCATTGAATGCTGCAAGTCAACACTAGGGGCCATTTCGCACGGCTTCAAAATAGCACAATGGTTGCTAATTGAAAACGCTACTAATTTGCCTTAACGCACGACGTCGCAGACAATCTGCAACACTCCTGAAACCAATCAGCAAAAAGCGCTTCGTTGTAGCGCTTTCAGGGGAATCCAGAAAAGTGGATTCACCCTCCGGATAGCGATACACTCCTGCAACCAATCTGCAACAATAGCGCTAAAGACCTGTGCGTTACCATTGTTGCGGGTTCTTCAAAGTCCCTCCTCCTGAGCCTGTCCTCCAAACTTCCGGCGAAGCGATCGCCATTTTTTTTTCTCCGAGCGAGCGGGGATAAACGCACCAGCGAGCCTCTTTCAGTTTAGAGGCTTCCCTGGCTTCAGTCCTTCACCTTTAGTCACTAAGCACAAACCACATAAAAGCCCGTTTGCTGAAATAAAGTCCCTTTATTTTTTACACATTAATTCAGCCGAAAATCGGGCCCGTGAGAGGGGGGGGGGATTTTTTTTTTATCACTCGAGGCAGCGTGCCAACGATCATACAATCAAACGACAGCTCACATTAGGCAGCTGGATGGGTCTCTCCGTTGCAACGAATCTACCTAGATTCGTTGCTATGGGTCTGGTTTTTTTTTTTTAAACCTTTCTTAAAGGGAAAGGGGCTGTTTGGGAGCATGCTAACGGCTGCCCATTGGCTGCTTGACGGCCAGGGGCGGGACGAGCTTGGCAATAGCGCTTCCTTTCTAGCGATTTCTGCCGAGACCGGAAGCCTGTGGGAAACGCTAAAAAACGCAACTGATTCCACTACAAAGGCAGGTATGCATAACGACGAATTCCACTATTTTAAATGGCGATTTTTCATTCCGCAAACAATTTGCAACAAAGATCCCCGTGCGAAAAGGCCCAAAGTTTTGCTTTGCTCCCCTCCCCTCTCCGCTTCTCCCCTTTTTCCTTTTTTTTTTTTTTTTGCAAAATAGTGCTGGCTTGCACCCCTTAATTCCACCATTCTGTGTCCTCCTTCAGACATACCGATGTGATTTTGTTAAAAAAAACAATTTAGCTTATTGTGCTACAATACTGCTACAGTGTTTCAAACAAGACTGATGATTGCGATTTTGTATGGTTAGAGACAGTGTTGTAATATGATCACTCCTTCTTTAAAAAAAGAACCCAGATGTTTCAGGACAGAGGGAGGGGGGGAGGAAGGATGGTGTTGAGGAAGGGGGTGTTCACAAACAAATCAAAATGGTCAAGGTTATAGTATTGTTTACTATGATTAGCAAAAATCTTTGCTTGAAATATTAGCAAACCACAGTACTTCTTAAATTGAAAACCCTACTTATGATGCAGTGCAAAATCTTAATATATGACTGAACACAATTTGATATGATGGGACTTCTGGTTTATCCAGCCATCTGCCCTGTTCACGTATTTTAAATATAAAAGGTTATGTTTAACAACAAACAATGTGTATGAGTTACCTCTCTCCATACCATTGCTTCAAGCACTTTCCCCTTCACCCTGGCTCACCCCCAAGTATGAGAGGTGCACTTCAAGTAGATAAAAATGCAAAGATTTGCAACCATGCAGATCACAAGAGGAATTTGTGTACCTTGCTGTAGAGTTGTTTTCTGCATTTCTTAGCCCCCAGAGAGACTTGTCAGCTGACTACTTGGAAGTTGATGACTACCATTTCTGTGTAAGACTGGGCTGTCAGCTATTACAGGTAAGATTTTGAACAGGAAAGCATAACAGTACATAGGAGAAATTAAATTGCAAGAATGAATTGCAAGATCAATGGCTTCTGTGATAAAAGCATCTGTCCTTGAATTCTCTCTTCTGGGCAAGTCAGCCAACTGGTACTTGTACCATGGCGCAGTCATAATTCAGATGAGAACCAGATGTGGTATTATTCTGTAATCTGACTGTGTCTGAGAATGGCATCACAATAGAGGGATGTTTTCCTGTTCCCCTCTAATTTTAAGGTCATATGATTAATACTCCCCCCACCCCCAGAAACATGCTTGTTTACTTCTGTTTGCCAACCCTCATTTATTTCCAAAAGGTAGGCATACCCCATGGCAGCTGAGAATATGAAGCAAGCCAGGGCGACATTCCAGACTGCCTTATTTTTCTGAATCAAAACTCAAATCATGCTGGTTGGTTCCATCACACAAAAACAAAGTGTTCTCAGGAACAAGATCAATGTTTTATTTGAGAGCCAACTTCCAACCAGGGTTTATACATACAACTCCACACACACACCCTTCCTTCATCTTGCTTAATTGTATTGAAGATACAGGGTCCCACAAAATTTGAGAACATGAGAACATAAGTGAAGCCATGTTAGATGAGGCCAGTGGTCCATATCCAGTCCAACAGTAAGTGTCATAGTGACCAAAACCTAGGTGCTATCCAGAGGTCCAGCAGTGGGCCCAGAACTCTAGAGGTCTTCCCACTGTCCCCCAAGCCCCAGGAATACAGCATCACATCACCTATCACTCAGCTTTCATGAGTCTATACTCACTTCTTCAGAAAGCTATAGATTAGAGAAAAGGAATCCCCATAGACTATGGCTATTTCCCCCTCATTTCCTGTGACACAATAGGCTCAGCAGCTTTGTCTATGCCAGGGGTAGTCAACCTGTGGTCCTCTGCATTTGCTGGCAGGGGCTCATGGGAATTGTAGTCCATGAACATCTGGAGGACCACAGGTTGACTACACCTGGTCTATGCCATTCAGTTGTTTCAGGTTCTCTAAACCTTAAAGGAACTGCAGAAAACAGCCTGAAAAACAGCTGAGGAGAGGGGAGACACACAGTTGTTTCACGCTGTCTTCTGCAGTTCTTTTAAAGTTAAAAAGGACTGCAGAAGATAGCCTGAAAGACAGCAACCAGCAGAAAGGCAGGGGTGGCGGTGGAGGAGGGGGAGGGGAAATATCTCAGGAAAGGAATCTCTTACATGGGAAGGGAAATCTCCCTCATCATCCTTTCTGCAGGCCATGGTGGGGGCACTGCCGACAGAAAAGAAGGGAGGGAAGATCTTCCAGGAAGGAACTTCATCCCTTCCATTTAACCCCGTTTTTTGTTTTTGTTTTGCTTCCCATGGAAAACCACAGGGAGCACAAAGCAGTGGTGGTTTGAATGCATGCAAGCCATTTAAGCCAAACAGCTGTGTGGCAAGGAGCTTCCAACTGCTCAGCTGTTTCTCCTGAAAAAGGAGAAAGCAGGGATAAACCCTTGTTTTTCTGTTCTTTACAAACCATCACAAGCTACCATGAGTTGCACCCCAAATTCATGGTAGTTCATCCCAGTTTTTCAGTTCAGGAACTTAGGTTTGCAAACCCCGAATAGACCAAAATAATAATGAACTTTATTTCACTGGCTGGTTTGTGCCCATCCCTACTAGAAAACATTGTAGGTAGAATGTGCTGTTTCCCCTTCTATCTTTCTGCCTTATTAGTGTAATAAATAACAGCCCTCCACACAAAGAGAATTTCATTGTAGCCTTCTCCTCTTATGCAGGCTTCATGACAAGCAATACCAGTGGTGATTGAAATTTCCAGGGTAGCAGCAGTAACTAGGAAGCCAGTTCTGCACATACCTGGCCTCCATCCTGATACATCCTCATTAAGTGAGGCATCAGGACAAAAAAGGCAAAGAACTCCTTGTCCTGGCAATTAAAATAATTGTGTCAGGGCCAAAACAGATGTCAGAAAGACTGGAGACCCATCTAAGACAAATTGTGTGTGAAACAGCTGTTATTAGCTTTTAAAGGCAAAATACCAGGTTTTTAAAGAACACCCCTCCCCCCTATAATCTGGGAAGCCCAGTTTTAATTAATAAGGCTGAGCAGGGACAGAAAGGTTAAATCTGCATGGCCTTGATATGAATCATGGCTGCAGAGTGCACACACTTTTTACAGACTACAGAATCTGCATGGCCTTGATATGAATCATGGCTGCAGAGTGCACACACTTTTTACAGACTATTCGAGAGCTGTGGCGGTCACCCCATCCGGTTGGCCCTCGCTTGTTCTTCTAGACTTTGATGAACAACACTTTGGGAGAAGAGGGGACTGTGAACATGAAGGAGAAGGCCACTGCATAACAACTTTAATGACTACAATTTATCAAACAAGTTAATTGCCCAACAATTATATTTCTCTGGGAAACACAGATATAGCTCATCCAAAATATGACAGACAGGCTGTTATCAGGGTAGAATACAAGGACTGTAATCATCCCAGCACTGAAATACCTGTACTGAGTGCCTATTTGTTTGCAGGCACCATTCAAAGTGCTGGTTCTTTCCCTTAAAGCCCTAAAGGACTATTTTCGCCCAGATTGTTCATCCCCTTGAGGCTTACCTTGCTCCTATATTGTTGTCTTTTGGTGCCAGGACAAAATGTTTCTGTTCACCCAGGCTTTTAATTAAGTGAGCCTTTTGTACTATTTCAGAAAGGAATTATTAAAGCTGTCAGAGCTATTTTTATCCTCTCTGTTTTTATGCTCAGTTTTAATTAATATCCTTTAAATTATAATTTTGTAAACTACTTTGGGCCCATTCCCAGAGAGATGACAACATTTATTTTGCTAATTATGCAATAAATAGGATACAGTGATGAGAAAGGATACTGTCTTGATAATCATCTTATGTAAACAGGATTTCTTCTATAATATCTACCACTGGAAGAGATCATTGCAATTAATGCTTTGGGAAAGGAGGAAAGATCTCATTTCCTAGAGCTGTTTATATATATCATGATGTGTGCTCTATACATATATGTGGGTGTTTAGTAATAATATTTAAAATATAATCAGGGATATGGATAAGATTGGACCCCTTCTACTCTCCATCCCATCCTTTGGTGCAAAGGGATGGAGGCTAGGGATAAGAAGCCACCTCCAACACTGATGCTGTTTATTCCAGGTCTGTCATAAATAAAACAGCTACACTGCAAACCTATTTTGCAGAACATCAAGTAGACCTGGAGTGTGTGGTAGAAACTGGGTCAGGGAGGGTGAGACAGTCACCTTGAATGAACTGTCCTGTGACGGATTTTCTGTCCTCCATCAGTTGTGGACCATGGGATAGAGGGGAGGGATGGCAAGTCTAACACAGGAGGATTACTCCTTCAGAGCCCTTCCTGTGTTGTCAATCCCAGGCATTGAATGTGATTGCCTCAATGCAGCTGAGAGCTTGGCCATCTGGGAAGAGTATCATGCACCCAACACTCCACCAGATGCCCTACCAGCCCTGCTGGAAGCGGCAGTGGCCTGGGCATTACAGTTTCCCAGACTACTAATCCTGGGGGACTTTAATGACCATGCTGAGCTGCCATCCTCTGGAAATGGGCTGGACCTAGGGTTGGCCATGGCAATGCTGGGGCTCTTACAATTTGTCACTGGCCCCACCTATCAGGCAGGCCACACACTGGACCTTATCTTCAGCTCAGGATTAGAAGTGGAACTGATAACTTCTAACCCGATTCCATGTTCAGACCACTATGCTCTGAAGGCCTGGCCATGAATACTGCCTCCCCCTCAAGTTGGGTACTGAGCAAATTTTATCTTGCCCAAAGAGACTTATGGATCTAAATGGATTCCTGAATTCTCTGTGGGACACTATGCATTCCGGTGCTCCTTTCAATGTGACTAGCTTCTAAGGATGCTGACTGCCATCAATGGGATTGCCCCCCAATGCCCTCTCCATCCCTATCAAAAGTGGGCTCCCTAGTATATAGAGGGGCTCTGTGAAATGAAACAGGAACTAAGACAGTTAGTGTGAACTTGGAGGAAGACTTGCAATGAAGTGTTGAGAACATCCTATGGTAGTCCCCAACCTTTTTATCACCAGGGACCGGTCAACGCTTGACCATTTTACTGAGGCCCGGGGTGGTAGTCTTTTGCTGAGGAACGTCGCTGCCACCACCTGAGCCCCTGCTCTACTTGCTTTCCCACTGGCACCCCTGACTTCCCACTGCCCGCTGGGGGACCCTGCCAGCAGCAGCTGCGCAGTGCCATGCCAAGGGGGACACCCAGCCATGGCGGCCACTGGAGAGTACCAAAGGTGAGCCGGCAGCAGAGTGGCAGGGCAGCTCCCGAGGCAGCAGTCAGGAAGGAGGATGAGGAGGATCCGCGGCTCGGTACTGATTGATCTATAGAGCAGTAACGGTCAGAGGACCGGGGGCTGAGGACCACTGCAATAGTGCATTTATGAAAACCTATGAGATGGTGGTGAAGTCAGTAAAGCACATTTTTTACTCAACTTCCATCACATCCACAAACCCGCACCCAGCACTATTATTTAGTTCACCACCCATGAAGAAAAGCACCAAAACAGTAACAAATTTGAAATCAGCTGTGAGGTATTTGCAAGCTACTTTGTGGATAAAGCCTTGGCACTCTACCATGACCTCCAACTAACATTAGAAACAGAAAATGAACTAGAGGTCCCTTGGCCATCTTTGAAGAAAACACTTGATGGCTTCCGATGACTCTTGCTTACCAAAGTGGACAAGATGCTAGCATTGATGAGGCCAACCACATACCCCTTAGTCCCCTACCCTTCACATCTAATCAAAAGATCAGATAGGATTATAGGGGTCCCCCTCTGGGAGATATTCAACCTCTCCCTCTAAACCAGAAAATTCCCAGAGGGGCTGAAGGAAGCAGTGATGTGGCCTTTGTTGAAGAAACCATCTCTGGACCTGTGGGAGCTTGCCACCTAATGCCCTGGCTCATAATTCACTTTTCTAGTTAAGGTGGTAGAAAGAGCTGCTACAAACCAACTGACAGCATTCCTGGATAAAGCTTTGGTCCTAGATGCAGCCCAGTCAGGCTTCTGACTTGGTCACAGGGCTGAAACAGCATTGGTCACCCTGATGGATGACCTCTGCTGCCAGCTGGACCGAGGCGTGTCAGCGCTGTTGATACTACTAGACCTCTCAGCAGTGTGTGACACAGTTGACCACCTCCTTGCCAGTGCCGGGATATGAAGGACAGACCTACAATGGTTGATCTTATTTCTCCAGGATTGTGGATAGAGGGTAGCAATCAGAGAGAACCAGTCATATCACTAGCAACCCCCATGCAGAGTGCCACAGGGAGCAATTATCTTCCGAGTCCTTTTTAACATCTTCATACACCCTCTTGTCTACAAGCTAGGCTCCAGCAATATGTGGACCGAGAACTTCCAGAAGTACAGGCAGGATTTCGAAGAGGCAGAGGAACTAGAGATCAAATTGCCAACATACGCTGGATCATGGAGAAAGCTAGGGAGTACCAGAAGAACGTCTACTTCTGCTTCATTGACTATGCTAAAGCCTTTGATTGTGTGGAGCACAACAAATTGTGGCAAGTTCTTAAAGAGATGGGAATACCAGAGCATCTTATTTGTCTCTTGAGAAATTTATATGCAGGTCAAGAAGCAACAGTGAGAACTGAACATGGAATCACTGACTGGTTCAAAATTGAGAAAGGAGTTCGGCAAGGCTGTATACTGTCACCTTGCCTATTTAACTTGTATGCAGAGCACATCATGAGAAATGCGGGATTAGAGGAGTCACAAATTGGGATCAAGATTGCAGGGAGAAATATCAACAACCTCAGATATGCAGATGATACCACTCTAATGGCAGAAAGTGAAGAGGAACTAAAGAGCCTGTTGATGCGGGTGAAGGAGGAGAGTGCCAAAGTTGGCTTGAAACTCAACATCAAGAAAACAAAGATCATGGCATCCGGCCCTCTCAATTCCTGGCAAATAGAAGGGGAAGAAATGGAGATAGTGACAGATTTTATTTTCCTGGGCTCCAAGATCACTGCAGATGGGGACTGCAGCAAAGAAATTAAAAGACGCTTGCTCCTGGGGAGGAAAGCTATGGCAAATCTAGACAGCATCCTAAAAAGCAGAGACATCACCCTGCCAACAAAAGTGCGTTTAGTCAAGGCTATGGTCTTCCCAGTTGCAATGTATGGCTGCGAAAGTTGGACCATAAGGAAGGCCGAGCGTCAAAGAATTGAGGCTTTTGAACTCTGGTGCTGGAGAAGACTCTTGCGAGTCCCTTGGACTGCAAGGCGAACAAACCGGTCAGTCCTAGAGGAGATCAGCCCTGACTGCTCTTTAGAAGGCCAGATCCTGAAGATGAAACTCAAATATTTTGGCCACCTCATGAGAAGGAAGGACTCCCTGGAGAAGAGCCTAATGCTGGGAGAGATCGAGGGCAAAAGAAGAAGGGGACGACAGAGAATGAGGTGGATGGATGGAGTCACTGAAGCAGTAGGTGCAAACTTAAATGGACTCCGGGGAATGGTAGAGGACAGGAAGGCCTGGAGGATCATTGTCCATGGGGTCGCGATGGGTCGGACACGACTTCGCACATAACAACAACAACACCCTCTTGTCCAGCTAGTTCAGAGGTTTGGGCTGGGATGTCATCAATACACTGATGACACCCAACTCTTCCTCCTGATTCACCCCCAGACTCATTAGCCCGATGCTTGGAAGTGGTTGGCTTAAAAAGAGTTGTCTAAAACTCTTCAAAGACAGAGGTCCTGTGGTTCAGTAGGAAAGGCTCAGCTGAAGAAGCACAACTGCCCAAGCTGGATGGGGTGCAACTATCAGTAGCACACTCAGCCAGGAACCTGGGCATGATATTTGATACCTCCCTCTCCATGGAGGAACAAGTCACCAGAGTAGCACAGCTAGCGTTCTTCCGCCAAGCCAAGCCAAGCCAAGCCAAGCCAAGCCAAGCCAAGCCAAGCCAAGCCAAGCCAAGCCAAGCCAAGCCAAGCCAAGCCAAGCCAAGCCACGCCACTAGTGCCCTACCTGGCTCCAGAACACCTAGTTACAGTGATCCAGGCAATGGTTACCTTGAGGCTGGATTTCTGTAACTCATTCTATGTGGGCCTACCCTTATCAGGAAACTATAACTGTGGCTGAATGTAACAGCCAGGGTTCTCATGGGAATACCTTGAAGGGCTGACATCCGGCCCATACTCTGGACAGCTGCACTGGTTACTAGTTGAATATCGGATCAGGCTTGAGGTTCTGGTAATCACCCTCAAGGCCATACATGGTCGGGCCTTGAATACTTCAGGGACCACCTTTTAACCCATGCCCCCCCCCCCAGAGCCCACTATGCTCTGTAAACACCAACAAGCTGGTGATCCCTGGCTGCAGGGACGATCATCTGGCCTTGACCAGGGCCAGGGCGTTTTCCATTTTGCCCCCCCCCCCTAGTGGAAAGAGCTCCCAGAAGAGATCAGAGCCCTGCCAGAGTTAAAACAATTCAGCGGGATGTGCAAAATGGAGCTCTTCCACCAAACCTTTGGTTAAAGCAGATTAATCCCACTCCATCTACCAGAGCCAGACCCCCACCCCCCAATAGCTGCACCCTGCAGATGAAGAACTGAACTATGGTGCAGCCAGTAAGAGAGCAGTTGTTGAGCATGAAGTCACGGTGTCTTGCTGTTTAAATGTTGAATGTTAAAGGTTCTACCATTATAAATTATACCATTAGAAATTGTTGTACATTAGAAATTGTTGTACATGTTCAAAATCATGAAGTTTCTTGAATTGTATCTCTGACTTCAATGTAAACCACCCAGAGCTGAAATGGGAGGGCGGTATATAAATATAATAAAATAAAATAAATAATGAAATGTTTCCAGCAAGTTCCATATAGCTACCTGAGTCATGTTGCCAAGTGCTACTTCTTCCTCCAGGCCCATGATGGGCAGATAGCTGGGTGGGTTTTTTAAAAATGAAAAACAGTAGGGAAGATCATTTGATGGAATACATCACATTGGAAGATGAGCAAGTGATGGACCTGAGATAATGTAGCAGATGGTGTTAGGTTCAGTGATTTGACATTTGAGAGTGGTCAGAAGACTTCTGAAGAGAAAGGCTACTGAGAGCTACTGTGGTTCCATGATAATTCCTGGTCCCTCTTACCTCACCTAAACACAACCAGAGGGGGCTGAATCATATGAATGTAGCTCTAATATTAGGCTTTTAGATTCTAATTAGGCTTTAGAATCTAATGTGTAAATGGTGTCATAACATTCAAACATATGCTCTAAGTTTTTTGCAGATTTGATCAGATGATTTCTTTAAAAAAAATCAAAAGACATGCCTTGTATCAGGAACTTCAAATAAGTGATAGTACTAGGAGGAAAAAAAGGGGAGAAGAGTATTGATTTGTGCAGTTCTACTTTACCTATGTTCTAAGGAAGGATAAAAGCTAACAAAGGCCACAAAGGAAATGAGTAAAAGCTTTGAGGATGTAGTGCAATGATATTAAATAAAAGATATTTTCTAGATCTTTCATACAACTTGCACTATTACAAATGCTGCGTTATTGGAATTATGTTCTTTCCCTTTCCTGTTCATTTCCCCCCTTTCGTTTCAGAGCCAACATCTTGGGCATCTGGGCATTTTTCATGCCACTTCTTCCAGATATGTCTTGCTTTATTGAACAATTTAGCTCCAAAACCACCCTTCCTCACAGCTCCAAAATTGGGGGCCAACAGGGCCTAGCTAGGCACAGGCCTGTGTGGATGCCATCAGAGACAAAAAATTCCCAGTCGGCTCAGCAACACTTTGTGGCAACACTTTGCGGCAGAGCATTGAATGGGGCATTAAAAAAAATTGCAGCAATGTGGGATTGTGTTGTTATACAATCCCACCTTCCTGCAAATAACCCCCCTTTCCCCTGCCCCCTGCACTGAAGAACCTTTCCGCCCTAGCTGCATTAGCAGGATGCGGAAACCTGGGGTGGACCGGGTTCACCGCAGTAAAAGGTCCCCCTTTGGGACACAGGAAGCTCCATCATGCTGCTCCATGGCAACGCACAGGCAGCGGCCTGGAGTGGCACCACTGGTGCAGAAACAGCCCTAGAGAGCTTTCTTACAACTCTGTGTAGAAGTCAGAGATGCTTGGAAAAGCAACCTGTATTGAATTCCACATGGGAAACTTACAAAAAAATGAGTTGTTTACCATCTGGAATAATAATTCAGTTATTGTGTATTAGTGAACTTCCGATACCTTCAGGTGATCAAATAAGGAACCTTACAAAATATGTTTTTGTAGGACATCAATTACTAAAATGAGTATAAGCTGGTTAGTGGATTTCTTTGTAAAGATTGGCTAAGGCCTCACTAATTCAGAAGACTATGTTCAGTTTTTTTTAATGGTACTCCCCTGTATTGATGTTTTTATAGGACATCAATTATTAAGATGGGTATAAGTAGATTAGTGGATTTCTTTACTAAGCCTGGTTAAGCCTTCACTAATTCAGATGACTATGTACAGGTTTTTTGTTTTTTGCTATGATACTCACCTGTGCTGATGTTTTTATAGGACATCAATTACTAAGATGGGTATAAGTAGGTTAGTGGATTTTTTTTTGCAAAGTCTGGCTAAGCCCTTGCTAATTCAGATGACTATGTACAGGGTTTTTTTTTGTTTTTGTACTGATTGAGTGCCAGTATCTTTCCCATCTATACCTTTCCCAAGGTCTGATCCTTTTGTACCAGCCTGCCCCATTCAAGCAGATAAAGAGAGGAACAGCTTTATTTATTTGATTTCTATACTGCCCTTCCTCATCTTGCAGACTCAGGGAGGGTTACACTCCCCTGAAATAATGGGGGGTGGGACAGGGACAAGGAAGGAGGTTCATGAAGTATTCATACAGCCATGGTCTCAACCATAAGTCTGGTGGAAGAGTGATGTTTTGCAGGCTCTGTGGGACTCTGACAGCTCTATCACGGCCCAGATTTGGACAGACAACCCATTTTACCTGGTCAGAGCCAGAGAGCTTAATAGGGATATTCAGATATCAGGGGGAATTGGTGGAAATCAGTTTACTCTTGCATCTAAGTACTGCCACCTTTTTAACAACAACAAAAATCACTGTCTATGTGTATTTGGTAATGCCACTGTGAATTGACTCTTGCTTGTGCAAAAGGCCTCAATCTGTTTCAGGAGCTTAACTTGCACTTCCTAGGTTTCTCAGGACAAAATCCTTCTTCATCCCAGTATCGCCCTATTAAACAGCTCTTGCTTTCCCCCTTTCCTGCAAGATGCAGATATTATGATGATTTCAGCTGTGGTTCTCAGAGCAGAAACAAGATCATTTGCTTCCTAAAATGAAATGCTACAGCCATCAGTAAGAGCAGAGAGGTCGAAGTTTTGGAAACTGCTTGCTGTCTTTTCAGCTGATACTTTGGGGCTGCTAATTATAGGACTTTCAACCATGAACACAGAGCACTGAAGATAGCTAATGAACCACTTGGCTTCTTTTGTTTAGGCAGACTCAATTATTGTTCAGCTAGCATCTGGGAAGTTATCATTAAAAATTGTTAATTTTTCTAATTAAATTCTGCCGGTTCTTTAACTTCTGTAATGAAAGTGAAGCATGAGATTGGATGGCATTACACATTACTTTGGGTTAGAATGGAGGGAAAGCAAGGGACCCTGGCTATTAAGAAGACAAGTTTTGGCAAACCACTGATTTTTAGGGGTGTATACAGCATTTTCATTTGAGTCCTTGTATTTATTCATTTTTTTAGAGTTATTAATATTACTCAGAATTTCCATTCTATTCTTTATTCACTATTCTTGGGCTCAATGGGAAACATTTTCACTTGTAACTGTTTTTCTGTTTTCCTTCCATTTGGGATATGCTTTTCAGAAAATGTACCCCTTGATGTAACCTGGGTGTAAACTGCACGGAGCTTTTATTCCAATTCCCTCTACACAGAATGCAATTTCTGTTTGGATTTGGGGCGATTTAAAATTTCCTTCTGCAGCAAGAAGGATTGATCTGGAGTGACCCTACCTTTATTGTGCGATAGAGTGCTTTTAACCCACAATATTTAAAGGCTGTTGGGACCCGTGATTGGCCACAGGTGGTCATGTGACAAACTTGCCTTAAAGGAGAAGCCCCTAATTTCTCTCAACTTATTTAGGTCTTGGATTTTTTTCCCTGCCTTCTTCGATCCTCCCCCCCCTTCAAGAAAAGAAAGGTTTTTTTCCTCCCTCCTCTGACTTCTTCGATCCTCTTCCCCCCTTCAAGAAAACAAAGAAAGAGTCTCCGTTTGCCTCCCCCCCCCTCTTCTGAGCCTCCCTAACCACGTGCAGAACACTTTCCTGTTTCAATGGGGAAGGGGGGGGCGGAGAGGAAGACTCGAGTTCAAATCGATCTGAATTCAACAGGATTGACAATGGAATAAACAAAGTAAGTGCAGACTCTGTCCCAGTTTCAAGAAGGGCAGCCATGAAGCAGCAAGAAAAAAGGATGTGTCACTGCCAACTTATGTGTAAGGATGTGTCACTGCCAACCAAGATCAAAATAATGCATACTACGCTATTCCCCTTTAATATGCATGGGTTTGAAAGTCAGACAATGAAGAAAGCTAGCAGGAAGAAATCTGATTCATTTAAATTGTGGAGGAGAGTCTTACAGATACCTTGGACCACCAAAGCCACAAATTATTGGGTTCCCGATCAATCAAGCTTGAATTCTCCCTGGGCACTAAAATGACTAAACTGAAGATCGCACTGGAAAAGTTGAAGGCCGCAGGAAAAGAAGAAGTTGAGATGGACTGACTCAAGAAAGGAAACCACAGCCTTCAGTTTGCAAGATCTGACCGAGGCTGTTAATGATAGGAGGTGATTAGTTCCTAGGATCTCCCTAAGGTGAAAACTACTTGACAGCACTTAACACACACCCTCCCCTAAAGGCAGCCTCCTTCCCAACTTGCAAAGCACAAAGGGAGACCCTGACATGACTGAATGTTTCCTGCTTTCCCAGGATTTTCCAGCCTGGGGAGAATGCTGTCTTTCCATTTCTAATTAAATAAAATATAGCATTCAGACAAGGAGAACTAAATGCTGTTCCTTGCCATTCCTTATTTCCTTGTGCTCTGGTGCCTGAAGCATCCCCCCCATCTAGCCAAGTTCTGGGACGAGAATCTAGGGGAAGCACAGAAAAAATAAAAGGTTCTAATTGTTTTTGCAGGAATGCTTGTGATTTCTTCTTTGATTTCTTTATATGTAAATAGAAAATTGCCTTAAAAAAAAATTGTGCCCAAGGCAGCTTTTACTTTAAAAAATGTCAACTGGTCTCAGAGATTTGATCTCTCCCAAATTATGTGAATCTCAATTGGTTTAGCCCTGCTTTCTAAACCAGCTTGGTTAAGAGTGACAGCTTCTATTCTGGTGAGGTTGATTTGATTCTTCACTCCTCCACATGCAGCCAGCTGGGTGACCTTGGGCTTGTCACAGCGCTGATGGAACTATTCTGACTGAGCTGTAATATCAGGGCTCTCTTGGCCTCACATACCTCACAGGGTGTCTGTTGTGGGGAGAGGAAAGGGAAGGAGATTGTAAGCCGTTTTGAGAATCCTTTAAGTAGAGAAAAGTGGCATATAAAAACCAACTCGTTTCTTCTAAACTGAGGCATTTCCTTTTGTCCCTTGGTCTTATCAGCCTTGTAAAGCGTACAAGCAAAAGAAGTGATGCTTTCACCCTTCTCACAGTATGGAAGTGTTATTTTTTCTTGGGGGGGGTGATAATAATTTTACTTCTCATCCATGTAAGCACATTGCCTATTATAGGGAGGCAGTGCAGGATATATAGCATGGTTAGCATCAGTCCCTGCTTTCAGAGAATGTCAGTCTACATATTTGCCCCATCTATGCAGAATAGATTTCCAAAGCAATCAAAAACAAGCAGACAACCCCATTTCTTACACAAAATCAAGACTGCTCTCCTCAAGTCAGAAAAGACAGCATAATAATGGGCAGAAAGTGGAAACCATGCACACCAAAACGGGTAATCCTTTTTGATATCTGCATCTGGGCCAGAATAATGAAAAGCATGCCTACTGGATGGGGGATACGCTTCTAGGTAACACTGTGTGTGAACGAGACCTTGGGGTACTTGTGGATTGTAAACTAAACATGAGCAAGCAGTGTGATGCAGAAGTATAAAAGGTGAATGCCATTTTGGGCTGTATCAACAGGGGCACCACATCAAAATCACAAGATGTCATAGTCCCATTGTATACGGCACTGGTCAGACCACACCTGGAGTACTGTGTGCAGTTCTGGAGGCCTCACTTCAAGAAGGACGTAGATAAAATTGAAAGGGTACAGAGGAGAGTGACGAGGATGATCTGGGGCCAAGGGACCAAGCCCTATGAAGATAGGTTGAAGGACTTGGGAATGTTCACGCTGGAGAAAAGGAGGTTGAGAAGAAACATGATAGCCCTCTTTAAGTATTTGAAAGGTTGTCATTTGGAGGAGGGCAGGATGCTGTTCCCATTGGCTGCAGAGGAAAGGGCACGCAATAATGGGTTTAAGCTACAAGTACAATGATATAGGCTAGATATCAGGAAAAAAAATTTCACAGCCAGAGTAGTTTAGCAGTGGAATAGGCTGCCTAAGGAGGTGGTGAGCTCCCCCTCACTGGCAGTCTTCAAGCAAAGGTTGGATACACACTTTTCTTGGATGCTTTAGGATGCTTAGGGCTGATCCTGCGTTGTGCAGGGGGTTGGACTAGATGGCCTGTGTGGCCCCTTCCAACTCTATGATTCTATGATTCTATATTCCATGTCAAGCTTGCTACAAGGTAACTGCTGAATTCTCTATGCACAGAGAGAAAAATGCCCTTTCAAATATTGCTGATATTTCTTTTGGCTTTCACTCTGCAAATAAACTGGATGCTTATTGAGCAGCTGATCCTGAAATCCTTTAACCATATTTAGAGGGATATCTTCTCATGAGTTCTGATGAACCAAATTGTTGGGAGATCCTAACATTTTGAAAATTTCAGGTGTCAAGATGAAAGGAGAGGGACAGCAGCAGCAGCAGATGCCTGAAATGAACCAGAATTCCTAGGAACTAGTTGGGGAGTAGCAGATCCGGCTTTCTGGCTGTCTGCCTCCTCCTCAGGGCAAAATGATACACAGACAATGAATTCTTAGAGCTTGCAGACCATGACATAAACCTTTGGAGTTAGGATAGATATTCTTCCTTACTGCTGCCATCTGCTTTCTCACTTCAGAATTCAAAGCCTCCTGTTTTTGAGGTTGATTTGGGGGAAATAAGCAGAGCAAAATAATTCACTGGATACTCTGAGTCAGTAAAAAATCTGGAATGAATTTCAGGGCTTGTTAGAAAAAAATAGAAGTGGCCGGATAATGGCATTTGGACTTAAAATTGCTATAAGATTTGAAACCTTTTTTTTTTGGGGGGGGGGGACTTGACACAACAGGCAATGTTATTGCTTCCCAAATCTTATCTTCACAACCTTTCTTGAAGTAGGCTAGTCGAAGACTCCAATCTCTTCTATGATCTGCCTGCTATGATTATCTGGGGCTATACAAATTCATGTTACCACTTTTCTAAAATGGGGATAATTTTATGTTGCTGTTATTTACATTTTAATGGTATGATTAATGTTTATATTTTTATTTCTGTGTTGCTTCTTCTTATGATATGGTTGCCATAAAAATATTATTTTAGGGATTGATTCAAGGTATCATGACCATTAAGGTGGGCTATAAATACTGTAAGAAATTAAAAAGAGCAGTTGGGCCAGGATCACCCAGTGAGAGTCATACCTTTGTTTTTTATACCAAACCCATGTACATACTCAATGGAGAAAGGCATTGATTTTGTATCATTATTATTCTGTGGCAGAATTATCCTGCTATTTGGCAATAGAATAGCTAGCTGTCTGGAGAAAAGATGTGCTGTCTCTCTAATAGAGGTTTTATGGGATGTTATTTACTAAAATATCCTGGATCCCAGTACTGGTGCAGTATTCAGATCTGGGATTTTTTGAAATCCTGAATTTTTCCAGGTCCAATAGACATGAGAAGATGGGGGCAGGATTGCACACCAGAAGCTGTGCTCACAGAGAGCTGTCTGCTTCTCACAGGAACAGCTAATCCTCAGCTGACTTCTCTTGCAGTACAGTTTAAAATGAGCTGCAGCCAGCCTTAACTGAGTTGACACAGAGCCCTCAACTCCCACCACCCTTGGCTGATCCTGGACTGACTTCCCTTATAGCCTGGTTTAAACTAGGCTGCAGGAGAAGCCAGTCAGGCCCAAGCCTAGTCAATGGGAGCTGTCTTCTACAGTCTCTTTGAAGTTTAAAGGGACTGCAGAAGTCCAACAAACATAGAGGTTGGAGCAATCTGCTTTTGTTTCTTGCTAGTTTTGTATCTACCAGTAATTTCTTAATATATCTTGGATTTTCTCAGGATTTTTTTCAATTTCCCCAAAAAATCCAGATACACTTGGGATGCTAAAATATACCTGAAAATATGAATAAGGTGTTTTCTAGTTATATTTTGAGTGCAGTAGATTTGAATACACACCCCTAATTGAGACCAAAAGTGTCAGAAGATTCATAGGTTGTTCCACTATCCCCACAACAATTTTGGTACAAAGCATGTGCAGACCATCAGATAAGCATGTTAACTATCTTTTGGGACAATCTCATCAACAACAAAAATGCTGAAGGTATTCACCTTGCTTATCTCAGTCCTTAGGAACCATATGACAATCCTTAGAGGTTAAAGTTCGACTTACAAAAGAATAAGAGCTTAGTATAAATTAGAGCAAATTTGCTTCAGTAAATTTGGTGCAGTTAAGGCTGTCACTAGCTTTGAAGGAGATACTGAACACCTGTTTTTAAATCACTAGAAACGAAAGGCCAGAACACTAGCCTTGAAATATCCCAAGCATATTAATTTCAATTCAGGTTATCTGATTAGATTAACTCTTGAACGATGTTTAAATCTCCCAGTTTTGTCAATCATTCCCAATATCATTGTATCTTGCCAGAAGTTCTAAGAACAGTGGATTGTTTTCTTTGATCATTGTAGACTACTTTGTTGCATGGGAAAGTAGAGTAGAGGAAAAAATTCCTCCTCTTCCTTCCACTAAATTTTATCATTTCAAGCTGCTGTAGACCAATATAGACCAAAGTTGAAGTTAAGTATATACAACTCACTCCCTACCTGATTGGACTTTCCTTGCAGTGTGCCATTAACAGGGAAAGAGCACTCTGCCAGTGATAGCCAATCAGTTCAAATTGCATACAGACAATTCATTCCCTACCTGATTGGCCCTCTTTGTGAGTGTGCTGCCAATAGGGAGAGAGCACTCTTCCAAAGAGGGCCAATTGTGGGGCTTATCTGTCCCTTTCTTCCTTTTCTTGTTGCTTGCTGGGTGGAAGAGGTGTTGGCTTCTCTGAAAGGCTATGCTGCTCTCAGCCTCTTCCTACCTTCCATCTCCCCCAGGCAAGGGAGGAAAGCCAGTGTTGGTCTCAGGAGATGGGAAGAGAAAGAGGCAGCCCCCCATGGTCTTTCCCACCCTTCCCCAGTTTTGGCCTTTGGGAGATGTGTGGGAGGGGGCAGGAAGGAGACAGCCTGCCATGGCCTTCCCTGCCTGGCCCAGCCTTTGGGCAATGTGTGTGTGGGAAGGGGGGAGGGAAGGTGGCAGCTCATTCCCCTGAGGCCTTCCTGGCCATGCCTTTGGAAGATGTGGGTGGTGGGAAGGTGGCAGCCCACCCCTCAACAGCCTGCCAGGCCTGGCCTTCCCTGCCTGACCCAGCCTTGGGGAGGTGTGATGGTAGGGTGGGAAGGAGGCAGTCCCATGCCAAGGGGCAGATAGAATGCACTGAATGTCTTAATCCTTTGGAATTAACACTTAATTACCAGAGGTATGGGCTCAGTCACTGGAAAATGGATCCCCACCTGTTTGAAGATAAACATATAGTGCAGGAATGTGAGACAGAGATACACAAATTTTTTCGAATCAACCAAGCACCTGGTATGAAACTCTCTACAGTTTGGGATGTCAGTTAGGCCTATATGAGGGGGGTCCTGATCCAGCAAAAGAATAAGATTAAAAAGAGAAAATATCAAGATTTGAAACTTATTCATGAACAACTTCGATTGGAGGAATTACACCAGAAGAAACAGTATAGACAATTATGGAAACAAATATTGGCTCTTAGATTAAAGAGAGATTGTACTGAAATTGAAAAGATGAGAAGATTATTTAAAGCAAAAGAATTTTGAACAGGAGGATAAACCTGGAAGGTGGTTAGAGTACAAATTGCAAAAACGATCTCAGAAGAACTCAATTTCCAGAATAAACTATAATGGAAAATACCATTTTTCTGTAAAGAATATTCAAGACAAATTGGTAGCTTTTTTTCAAAATCGTTATTAGTCTGAAAGGATCAGTTCTAATTTTGAAAAAGAATTGGGATACTTGCAGAATATCCCTATAACATGGTTCACAGAACAAAACCGTAAAATTCTGAATCAGAAAATAACCACACAAGAAATGTCTGATGCAATAGCAGCGATGAAATCTGGTAAAGCACCAAGTCCAGATGGATTACCAGCTGAATATTTTAAGGCAATGACTCATGTAATAACACACCTGTTTCTTCAACTTATCAATGAAATAACAAATAATTCTGATATGAGGATTTCAGAGTCTTAGGACCAAGCATCTAGAACTCTTTTACAAAAAGAAGGAATGGATCCTGGCCTTCCAAAATCATACAGACCTATTTCCTTGTTGAATATGGATTATAAAATATTTGTCAAAATCTTGGCAGAGCGACTGAAAAAAATTTATTGGAGATGTGGTGCATGAAGATCAAACAAGTTTTATGCCAAAGAGACTAATGAAAAATAATATTCATTTGGTGCTTAATGTGATGGACTATGTTCAGAAGAAACAACAGTGTTTTGCTTTTGTTTTTCTAGACGTGGAGAAAGCTTTTGACGATGTCCAATTGAACTCTCTATTTGCGACTTTGTACATCATGGATTGTGGAGAAAGTTTTTTGAAAATGATTCAACAAATATAATCTAAGCAAGAAGCTAGAATTTTAGTATATAGAATGAGTACAACACAAAAAAATTGGATAATGAAGGGTACTAGGCAAGGATGTCCTCTCTCACCTTTAATATTCAATTGGGTTTTAGAGACTCTAGTAGCTAAACTGTGGGCTATGACAAATCTTCCTGGATTACAAATTGATGGAAATGAATTTAAGATAAGAAGTTATGCAGATGATGTTTTTCTGATGTTAGTCAGTCCTGAAAGTTCTTCGCTTCATTTATTTGACATGGCAGCTATTAAAATGAGTGTTTTGACTAAACTGAATTTTCTTTTTCAGGTAATTCTGATTTTAATCAGTGACAAGATTATGGCTAAATGGCAAAGTACCTTGAACAAATTCATCTTTATACCACGCTCCGTGGCTAAGGGGGGTGGGGGTGGGCTTGGCCATGGACTGACAAATTGGGAGGTGCCAGCGCCTTCTGCCCCGCCCACATCCAGTGCCCCCATTACACGCCTTCCCGGGGACATGCCAGCAAGGCGGCCCAGGCGGTGGAGCCTTCCGTGCAGGCCTTGGAGCTCCGAGGGGGGGGATGCTGTCGAGGGGGGGCAGGGAAGGCTTCCTGCGGACCTTGGAGAAGGCGCCAAGGCCCGCGGGGGGTGGGAGGGTACCCCAGCCCCTTCAAAGCCCATCCTTATGGACGTGCTTTGAAGCCTAGTTTGGAATAATAAGAGAGATAGAGTGGCTTTTAGAACTCTACAAGATGATAAGACAAGAGGTGGACAGAATGTCCCAAACTTAAAACTGTATTTACATGCAGCAGCACTCTTGGATTGCAAATTGGGTTATGCTGCATCAGTCGAGGGACATGAGTTTTGGAAAAAAAAAACAGGGCTAGGTAGTGGATTACATGATCTGCTATGGCCCATTGACAAAAGAAAAGTAGAAAGGACTGCTTTGAATTTTTGGGCCAAGAATTTATTTTTCATTTGGGAAGTACACCACTGTTGAAATTGCCTATTGAGGCATACTTTAATAAAGAACAACAACAAAAAAAAACAGGCTAGTCTGCTTTAGGTATAAGGAGATCCTAACAGCTATAGGAAGAAGAAAAACCCATGATATTCTCATCAAACAAGGCACTGATATCACTTGGTTGGGATATCATCAAGTTACCTCCAGGTTTAAGTCTGAGTTTCAATCGCAATCTTGTTCAGTACTAACTGACTTTGAAAAGAAATTATTTCAGGTGAAGCCGCATTTACAGGGTCAATTGTATAAACTTCTATTAAAGTATGACACTGAGTCAGAGCAAGTTAAACATTGTATGGTGAAATGGATGATGAACTTGAATTGTATTATTCCTTTAGAGGAGTGAGAACTATTATGGAACAAAACTGTGAAACGGATGAAATGTCAACTATTAAGAAAAAATTGGTATAAGATATTTTATAGATGGTATTTGACTCCTAAGCTGTTAGGTAAAATTTCTGGGAACTTTAATATAAAGTGCTGGAAATGTTGGGAAAAGGTTGGTTCTTTTTATCATATGTGGTGAACATTTTTAAAAAATGCAAAAATTCTGGGAAAAATTTTTTTAGAAGGCATGTTGAAAGTTAGATTTCCACTTTCTTCTGAATTTATGATACTCATTGTGTTATGGGTTAGTGTTCCTCGAAAAGCTGGTGACTTTTTATTTGATGCAACAACGGCAGCACGACTGGTGGTGGCTAGGATGTGGAAACAACAGGGCACACCCAAAGTCACTGATTGGCTTGAGAAATTGGGAGAGTTGGCCAGAATGATGAAGCTTACAAGTCTAATGAACAATCTCTCTACAGATGAATTCCAGGAATTCTGGAGCTATTATATCAACTATCTAGGTAGTTAGTTAAGGAATGTATTAGAAGATGACAAGGCATAATGGATTATATTCTATGTTTTATGTATTTTTCTTATTCTCTCTTTTTTCTGTTCTAAGTGAATTTCAATAAAAGCTGCTTTTACCAGCACCATAAAAAAAGAGAGGAGACAGCCCCCTCCCACAACCTTCCCTGCCTTGCCTGCCCTTTGGAAAATAGGAATGGGTGAGAAGGAGGCAGCTTATTCTCTATGGCAGTGGTTCTCAACCTTGGGGCCCCAACCCCATTTGGGGTCGCCTGGCCCATTCTGAGGGGTCACCAGGTTGACGGCGGTGCAGCGGCAGTGGTTGAGAACCGCTACTCTATGGTCTTCCTTGAGAAGCCTAACCTTTGAGAAATGTGGGTATGTGTGGGAAAGAGGCAGCCCCCCTGTGCCCTTCCCCACCAGCCTGGCCTTTGGGAGATATGAAGGAAGAGGCCCGGTCTTTCCTGCTTGGCCCAGCCTTTGGGAACTGTGGAAGGGGGGAAGGAAGGTGGCAGCCCACCCCCCTGCAGCTTTCCTGTTCAAGCCTTGGAAGATGTGGGGGATGGGAAGGTGGCAGCCCACCCCTCTACAGCCTGCCAGGCCTGGCCTTTGGAATACATGGGGTTTGATGGAAAGGTGGGGACAGTGGTGATCTATTTAGACACTATGGTATGGGGGTGGGGTTAAGAGAGCCAGTGCCTCTCCAAAGCATCTGCTTTCTCCAGGAGCACTGATGCCTTCCTTCCCTCCTCCCTTCCTTTCTCCATCTTTCTTTATTTCTCTTTCTTCCTCTGTCTCTTTCATCCTGTTGTTCTCTCTTTCATCTTCCTGATGGTTTCCAGGTCCCCACCTGGAAGTTGGCAGTCCAGCTGGCTGCTTATGAAGGAGGAGTCCAGAATCAAACCCAACTCCTGAGATTTGAGTCTGCTATTCTTTAACCAGTTCACCACACTGGATCTCAAGATTGAACAGGGAACGGGAAGGAGGGCCAGAACCCAGGAAGGTCACAGTGCAGTATACATGCTAGCACCCTCTATATTCCTGGGTGCAAAGAGTTTTGCCTGGAGTCTTATATATAAAGCTAATTTCTACAAACACACTAACTCCATTAACTGCTCATCAATACTAGGGGATAAATCAATACCACAATTCCAAACATTTCTTTTATTTCTTTTACTTTTTAAAAGAATAGTTGGATAGATAGATATAGAATAGAAAAAGATTTGGAATTTCTGGATAATCCCAGTGCTCTTTTTCTTGGTCAGAACACCATGAAACTTTATTCCTAAATCATTCTTCCTCCTGGGTCATTCTGACATACCCCTAGAATTATTTCCAACAGATGAAATTAGAACTATTTTGAAAGAGCTGTCTAGTTGCTATTCATCCCCCCCCCCAGTTGAATATGAATCTTAATTTCTGCTCAAGACTTGACAATGGAGGGAATTAAGTAGTGGGATTCCACAGTGGGCAGTACTGAAACGGGTACTGTTCCATTTGTTTATAAACCGTCTGGAATTAGGGATGAGGAACAGAGTGGCCAAATTTGCAGATAACACCAAATAATTCAGATTGATGAATACCAAAGCAGATTGTGAGGAGCACCAAATGTCTCCAGACTGAGTGGGCAACAACATGGCAAGTTACTTTCAATGTATGTAGAAAGAAATATACATTTGAGAAAAAAAGCTAAATTTGTATTTATAGAGCCTGAAGTGGCAGTGACTGACCAGGAGGAATCTTGAGGTTGTGATAAATAGTTCAACAAAAATGGTGGCTAGTGCACCAGTTCAAAAAGCAAATTCATCTTAAAATTTAGAATGAAGGGGGTGTTAGAGAGAAATTACTTCTCTTTTATACGCTCTGTGCTATATAATTTTCTGATATAGCTGGGTATTGTGTGTTTTCCAGTCTGTGTGACTGTGGTCTGGCAGTTTTATTCCATGGCATTTTATCCATAACCATGGTTGGCATCTTCAGAAGTAGGACATGGCAAGATGGGAATGTCTATGTGGCAATGTGTATGATATATATAATAATATAAGTCTGATATACATAGCTTTATACTTCATTTCTCCTTTCTGTATCCCCTTTATATAACACACACACACACACAAGCTTCAAAGCCTGTCCCCTCCCCTGGCCTGGGTCGCAATGCAATGTTAAGCATGAACCGAATATAGAAAAATAAAGATATCAGTCTTAATACAAAGTGCCAGCTAGTCAACGCCATTGTCTTCCCCATAACAAGCTATGGATGCAAAAGCTGGACCCCGAAGAAAGAAGACAGGAGGAGAATAGATGCTTTCGAATTATGGTGTTGGAGACCAATGCTGTAAATACCATGGACAGCCAAAGTTACCAACAAGATAGTTTTAGAGAAGAGCAAATCAACTATGTCATTAGAAGGGAAGATATTACGGCTAAAGCTCACTTACTTTGGACTCATCATGCGACCAAACTCGCTAGAAAAATCAATGCTTAACATGGTCAGCGGCAAAAGGAAGCGTGGTCGCCAAAGGATCCGCTGGCTCGACACGATCAAAGCTGATACAGGGATGACCATGAACCAACTAAAAGAAGCAGTCATTGACAGAAGCATATGGCAAAAACTTTCCTATAGAATCACCGAGGGTCGGACATGAATGAACAGATAACATCATCAAATACATGTGGAGGATTCTATTGCACCATGAACCTTACAAACCAAACCAGTTCATTTGATGGCTAAAAGTTCATACTGGTCCATGGTTTGCAAACTGGCCATGCCATGAACTACAAACCAAACCACATTTTCCTGGTTTGTGTGCATAGGTATAATTCTGACTACATTGTTTTGTATATGTCTGAGAGTATGGTGGCTTTAGTTGGCGTGATTTGGACCTCTTAGTTTCTGTAGTTTGGGATGTGGTTGAAGAAGTTCAGTGTTGATGTTGGCTGTGTTCTGAGGCAATACACTAATTATGATTAAGGCCCATTGAGGGCCATTTCTTACTGTTCTCAGATTGCACTTTGAACGATAAAACTCAATCTTCTGTCTTACAACATCTCAGTTTTCTCTGAAAACTTATGGCCAATGCAGCACTGTAGTTCCATGGTGTAATCGTTAGCATGCTAAATCCAGTGAGCTGTGTCCAAATCCTGGTGGCAATTAAAGTTACTTTATTTTTAGAGCCAGGGTAGTATATTGGTTAAGAGTATCAGCCTAGTATCTGGGAGACCTAGGATCAAATCCTCACTTGTGCCATGGAAGGCCCTCACACAGTCTTAGCCTAATCTAAGGGTTGTTGTGAGGATAAAACTGCTTTGGTTCCCCATTGGGTCCCCCATTCATTTAATAAATAAAATGCATACCCAGCAATATGGAAGGCTCATTTGCATCTATTTTAAAAGCAACACTGAAGTATTTGTGTTTCTCAAAAGCTTCCTATAAAAAAGTAAAATAATTCAGCCATCACAGCCCAGCTTTATCAGGTCTTCTACTTGAGTTTAATGGATTTCTATGGTCACTGCTTTCGCTTAAATTAAAGACTGGGCAAGGGACCAGTGCTTCAAATCTAATCTCCAGGAGGGTTTGTTGCAGTGGCCAGTTCAACAAATGAAAGGAGTTTAAAAAAAATCCAACCAGCCTCCAAAATTAAAGATAAATGGACTGAGCAAGAGGATTTGAGAAGCTTTTGGCTCTGATGCAGAGCAGAAATTCGGGCTATTATAGATCATGGCATATGGGGGGGAGGGCAGGCTGCTGCTTTGCTCTGCCTGTGTTTGAAGAGATATTAGTTTCAATTTGCATTTTCTCCTCCTCTCACCCCATTTTTCAATACTAATTTTGTGTGTATTGAGGCTTGGCCAGTCCTATGCACCCTTGGCTATAAAAAGGTAAAGGTATCCCCTGTGCAAGCACCGAGTCATGTCTGACCCTTGGGGTGACGCCCTCTAGCGTTTTCTTGGCAGACTCAATACGGGGTGGTGTGCCAGTGCCTTCCCCAGTCATTACCGTTTACCCCCCAGCAAGCTGGGTACTCATTTTACCGACCTCGGAAGGATGGAAGGCTGAGTCAACCTTGAGCCGGCTGCTGGGATTGAACTCCCAGCCTCATGGGCAAAGCTGTCAGACGGCTGCCTTACCACTCTGCACCACAAGAGGCTCACCCTTGGCTATACACAACTGTAAAGTGGGGGCAAGGCTCCATTTCATGAACCATTTCATTTACAGCCATTGATACAAATAACCCCCACACACACACCCACACACACACACCTTTGTGAGAACAGGAAATGTTTTTAGGTTGTTCAGTGTAGGCTCTTTCCTCTACACCTCAAAGAGACCACACATTGCCCCTCTTGTCATACAGAATGGAGTTCCTCTCATAAGCTGTAAAGAAGGCACAGAATACATATGGACCTACCTGGAAATAAGTCTCAGCCTTGGGAATCATAAATGCCTTGAAAGAAAGAAGTTCAGTGCTGTTCATACATGGATTTGTGTAAAAGCTCATTGGCCCCATCCATGAGATCCCAGTCTTTGGTAAAGTTTGTTTCCTGTTACATCCAACACATTGTGTCAGAGCCTATAAAGACATCATACTGTTGTGTATTAATTATCTACCTGTGTGTACAGGGGGGAGGGAGAGATATTGGTGCTGTTATCTACGATATTATAGATGTCTCACTGCACTGATCTCCTCCTCTGTTGCAGCACTGCAACTCACACCTAACCTCTGGATGGTCTGGTCAGGAGGGGAAGCTGTAGTGAGGGTAGCAGCCCATCGGCTGTTATGTGGGTAGAAGCTCCTTAAAGAGGTAGTCTTGTTCTCTTCCTCACCTTATGATGACACCTTGCTGGCGGCCCTTCCATCCCCTGACACGCTGCCACCATCTGGAGAGAAAGAGATTGTGCCACACATCAAAGACTAGGTGGCCCTCCCCTGCCACTGCCTCCCAGCACTGGTATTTAGAGGTTTGCTGCCACTGTATATGGATGGCATCACAATCCCTCCGGTGGACTATCTTTCGCACCACTGCTACACTGGGTTAACATTTATATTGAGCTTTGCACTACATCCCCATGATTTCTTTCAGTTCAAACCCAATCAGCATGTACTTGGAGCCTTTCCACACATGGTTAAAAATAGCATTACGCCAGTTGAATGGCATAGTGCTAAGCATTATTGCGCCTCCCGGCCGCTCCGCACCTTCTTGCCACCTCGCTCTTGTCTGCCGCCTTTCCACGCTCCTTTCACATCACATTGCCTGCTTGAAATGGCAGAAGAGAGCAATGTTTATATGCAACTCTCTTCTGCCCGCCAATCAAGCTAGGCAGCCAATTTCCCTTTAAAGGGCCTGTGATGCCCTTCTGGAGGGGGGCAGCTCTCCAAAGGGACTGGGGTAGGAGAGAAAAGACCAGTTTCCTTTTCTCTCTGTCTCTCTCTCACACATCTCTTTAGCCAGTAATGGAAGAATGCTTGGATGGGAAAGGGAGCGAGCAAGTGAGCAAGCAAGAGGTGCAGGTGAAAGGGGTAGAGAGGGCTCAGTTTGCAAATTACACTGCAAGCTGGAGAATCAGCTGGTCTGACTTCACTGCACTGGAAATGCTACGTCCAGCTGTGCCCCCTTTTAATGCCATATGCTCCTTTGGCTCTTGCTACCAGCCAACCCAAGCGTGCATCTTTTTAAAGTTCCAGCAAGTCGCTCACTTGCAAAATCCAGACCCCCCCTGCCCATTTATAGGCTACTCTTGGATCACCCAACTTCAATCCTCAGTGACTTTCTCCATGCTCAGCTTGCCTTTCTTCTCCTCTCAACTTTCTCTCCCCTCCCCTGCCCAGTGCCGGCTGGGAAAGTTACTGTAATAATCTCATTACTAGCAGCTGGCCCCTGGAGGACACACTCACACTTTGGGAGGTGCATGGAGGGGAGCAAGTGGGGAAGGGGCAGAGGGAGGGGGCATTGCAAGGGATGCAGCCCGAATGACGACAGGTTGGGAAGCTTCTCTTTCTCTCTCCCTACTCCCCTTCCTTTTACAATTTTGCCAGCCAATCCAATCGGCACCCTCCTTTTTGTGCTGGGGGGGGGGGTGACACCGCACCAAAGAGGATCCAAACTCTCCCAAAAGCCTGTGTGTTGAACAAAGGATTACATTAGATTTTATAATATTCCATTGAAGGCAGGGAAAGATGATGCTTTCGGGTCAAACCAATAACCTGGGGTCTCCACCCCCTTGCACGTCCCACAGGAGAAACCCATTGCTATTATGCTAAGTCACCTGAAAAAGGTTAAAAAGGTAAAGGTAAAGGTATCCCCTGTGCAAGCACCGAGTCATGTCTGACCCTTGGGGTGACGCCCTCTAGCGTTTTCTTGGCAGACTCAATACGGGGTGGTTTGCCAGTGCCTTCCCCAGTCATGACCGTTTACCCCCCAGCAAGCTGGGTACTCATTTTACCGACCTCGGAAGGATGGAAGGCTGAGTCAACCTTGAGCCGGCTGCTGGGATTGAACTCCCAGCCTTATGGGCAAAGCTTTCAGACGGCTGCCTTACCACTCTGCGCCACAAGAGGCTCATGAAAAAGGTTACAAAAGGCAATTTCCCATTTTTTCTCAATCCTTTGGTAACATAAACAATGGCATGATATAAACAATTGTCTCTGGCCTTGAGAATAGAACATATCATATACAGTCATAGAATCATCTTTAACCCCCCCCCCCCCATTGGCCACTTGGACCGTCCTCCGAGGAGCACTCCGCGGCCAGGAGAAGGCCGCGAGTCTCGGCCGGGGGGGGGGGCGTCTCCCTTCCCATTCCCTTTCTCCCCTTTCAAAGCCCATTTTTATAAATGGGCTTTGAAACTAGTAGAATCATAGAGTTGGAAGGGGCCATACAGGCCATCTAGTCCAACCCCCTGCTGAACACAGGATCAGCCCTAATCATCCTAAAGCATCCAAGAAAAGTGTGTATCCAACCTTTGCTTGAAGACTGCCAGTGAGGGGGAGCTCACCACCTCCTTAGGCAGCCTATTCCACTGCTGAACTACTCTGACTGTGAAAAACTTTTTCCTGATATCTAGCCTATATCGTTGTACTTTTAAACCCATTCCTGCGCGTCCTTTCCTCTGCAGCCAACGGAAACAGCATCCTGCCCTCCTCCAAATGACAACCTTTCAAATACTTAAAGAGGGCTATCATGTCCCCTCTCAACCTCCTTTTCTCCAGGCTGAACATTCCCAGGTCCCTCAACCTATCTTCATAGGGCTTGGTCCCTTGGCCCCAGATCACCCTCGTCGCTCTCCTCTGTACCCTTTCAATTTTATCTACGTCCTTCTTTAAGTGAGGCCTCCAGAACTGCACACAGCACTCCAGGTGTGGTCTGACCAGTGCCGTATACAATGGGACTATGACATCTTGTGATTTTGATGTGATGCCCCTGTTGATACAGCCCAAAATGGTCAAAAACAAGTTCTTGGGCCTTTTATTACAAAACAGTCTGGTACACTAAGCTTCTCTTTACAAAACAATAATTAAGAAAATTATTAATTCACTCCCCCCCCCCAATAATCAGGTATGAGGGCAGGACATCAGGGGTAGAAATAGTGCTTCTTTGCTTCCACACATATTTTTTATTGGTGGCTTGCTGGTTGCTCTCTTCTAGCTCACATTTTTAAACTGGGGGAATCCACTTTATGAGATTCTCCAACTAGTGCTTTAAAATGGAAGATGTAGCCAGCATTTGCTGCCTGGACTGGATGTGGGCGACGTCATGTGGAGCACCTGAAATATAATAACTATGTAAGATAAGGATTTCGTTACATTTAATGGGTGCAGAGAGGCCCTTAGACGTAGAATACTTTTGTTCCCCTAAAGGAGTGACCATAGAGAATCATAGAATCATAGAGTTGGAATTAAAATTAACAAACCGTTAAAAGCCCAGTCATAGAAAACTTAGCCATAAAAATCCAAACTCAGCCAGAGCATAGCAGCTTAAAATTATTGTCATGAAGCATTTCTCAGCCTAGATGAACCAGCTGTAACAAATAATTTTCAAAGATCAAACCCCATACTTAGAAGCCTGGATCAAAAGAAATGTTTCAGTCCAAGAGAGAAAATGACAGCTGCAAAACAAAACCTTGTTGAGGACTTGGTAGGATTTAGATCTGGCTGCTCAGTTATGGAAAATGTTTTGTCCTTGCTCACAAACAAATGGGCTTGTGTGTGTAGAGGAGTAGGCTGGCTTTTTGATCCCCTTGTGGGCTTGAAGGTCACATTTGATTGATCATTTAGAAACGCTATGAAACAAACTTGGTAGTAAAATTTGAACCACCACTTAATACCTGAACTCATGGTAACTGTTACAACTGCTTCCGTTAGAAACACAGCTTTATTTTTAACTGACACTGTTCCAGTCACTCAGGTTTGTTGTCCTCTCAGAGGCACTACTGGTTGTGGTGGAGGACCAAAATATATAAAAAGAGAATTGCTCTTCCACAGCTGCAAAGGTTACCCTCTTTGGCACACTTTGAGAGAGAGTAGTATAAGCCTTACCTTAGAATCTGAAAGATAGCCTCAATGAGACACAGGAACATTGGATAGAGGCTAAAGGAATAAAGTTTACTTGCTCATATATACATCAATATATCATGCTCTCAGACCTGGCCTCTTGCCAGATTTGGGCACCAAAAGTTTACAAGTTTCAGAGCAATACAGTTCTTACATGCTGCTAAAACAAAGCTATTGCAATGTATTGGAAACTGCAATGAAGACAGCCATGTGACAATGTGATTGAGCACAAAGGCTCAGCTTCTCTTCCAGTGTGAAGAGGAAGTAGACGGCCCCACCTGGGACTATGGCTCTGATTACTTAAGAGAACAAACTGTTGTAAACTGGTTCTTGGTAGAATGTGCAATTCCTGAACTGCAGCCAGGCGTCTCTGCTGAGCATGTGACCAGGACCTTGCAGTGTTGAACAACCAGCCCTTCAGGGTAGGCCTGGACCAAATAACTTGCTGATTGTATTCCAACAAGGTTGAACACAGATGAAACTGCTTTAGAATTAATCAATCAGTTGGTCCATCAAGCTCATTACTGTTGGCTCAGACACTTAGAGCCAGTTTGGTGTAGTGGTTAGGAGTGCGGACTTCTAATCTGGCATGCCAGGTTCGATTCTGCGTTCCCCCACATGCAACCAGCTGGGTGACCTTGGGCTTGCCACGGCACTGATAAAACTGTTCTGACCGGGCAGTGATATCAGGGCTCTCTCAGCCTCACCCACCCCACAGGGTGTCTGTTGTGGGGAGAGGAATGGGAAGGCGACTGTAAGCCGCTTTGAGCCTCCTTCGGGTAGGGAAAAGTGGCATATAAGAACCTTCTTCTTAGTGGCTCTCCAGGATCCATTAAATACTGCATCAAATTATCTCTGGCAACAACAGACAAAATCTGTTTAATGGATCACTTTCTGTTTCATATAACTTTGTCACTTGTAACTACAATTTACTGCAGTTTGTCAATCCATATAGGTTTTTAGAACATTTTCGTTGTATCCAACATATGTGTTGCTAAGTCACAATTTAAAAACAAACTAAAGAGTGTGTTTACTGACACATGATGGGATGATCTTAGGACAGTTCCACAGTAAGTTATGTTTATGATTAAGAATGAACCTGAAATTTATTTAAATTTTAATATACGCAATAAATGCAAAGATAATCATCACTGGTGGCTCAGACTCTTAGTGGCTCTCCAGGATCTCAGGAAGAAATTTTTCACCTATGACCTGATCCTCTTCACTGGAGATACCAAGGGCTGAACATGGGACCTTCCGCATGCCAAGCAGATGCTCTGCCCCTGAGCCATGTTCCCTCCATGAGTCAGATCTGTGAATGCTGTGATGTCTAGTTTGGCCACTGAGAACAAACTTGTGGAATTGTTAGAAGCCTATGACTGCTGCTGGTCAAACTTGCACAATGTATTATTTGTTCTCTAACAATACTTGGAAAGCTTTGTGTTACTGGCTTAAATAAGGAAGAAATTTATGTGATATATTTCTCCAGAATTTTGGTAGCACACTTTGGGAAAGTATGACTGCATCTCCTCCCAAGTAAGGAGAATTCATACAAGTTACTGTAATTTTCTAATCAATACAGTGTGTTCACAGAATTGGGAAGCAGCTCTAGACAGTAACATATGAAGTACGGCCTTAAGCAATAATCTTATTAGTTGCGCAGGTTCTTATGGGAGAAGGTAGCCCTTCAGGTAACCTTCTAAATTCTTGCTACCAGGCCATTGGATGATGTATAGATCAAAAATGCAGAGTTTGAAGTGTGCACAGAATGAAGTGGAGATCAGTGATGCTTACCAAGCATCACTAAAATATGTTCAGCGTTGCACGGTATGGCTAATAAGGCAACTTCTGAATCAGTTGAGAGTTCCAAAAAGTTTTCTTGGAGACAGGCTGGATATAGATTACATTTCAGTAACCCAACCTGGACATTACCATGACACAGAGAACTGTGGCAAGCCCATGTTTTCACTGGAGCTGGTGGACTGATCAAAATAAATAGCAGCTGCTCTGGGCCCACTAGCATAGTGCTATTCATGTTTCCTATTCTAATCCAAAGTGCTAGGGACCAGCCTTTCACTCTATCAGCACATGAGCCAGGTGCAGTCAGATGATTAAACCATCCCTTTTAAGGCCACAGTTATAACAGACTAAAAGCAAAGCTTGTAGTACTCAGGAATACAATGGGTGCTAGGATGCACACCTGTACTGTGGCCTTCCTAGGAGCTGGTTACTTGGCCAAAGCTCCTTCCTACCCTTGGACTCTTGAGGCCCTGCCACCAAGCCTCAAGGAACATTCCTGACCCAGGGGGTCACCATCCTTCAGGTGCAACCTGGAAATCTCCTGGAACTGGACTATAGAGATCTGTTCCCCAAGGGGGAAATGGCTGTTTTGTAGGGGGGACTGTACAATGACAACTCATTTCCAGACTCCTGATGAAAGGGCTTGCTTGGGAGGGGGGAACTCTGTGGCAGAGAGGTTGCAGGCTGGGAGGGATTTGCAGGACATTTCCAGGCAACAGAGATCAATTCACCTGGAGAAAAGCCCTAGCTTTGGATCCCATGGAGGTGCAGGGATGTCAGGCTCCAGGCGGGAAACAAAGAGAAATGCTGGGTGGCAGTAATTGCTAATAACAATAAATATCAGATACATAAACTTGTCACAGGGCCATTCCGCATTTGTTCAAAATAGCACAATGGTTACAAATTGAAATCGCTACTGTTTTGCTGTTATGCACAACGTCGTTGACAATCTGCAACACTCCTGAAACCGATCCGCAAAAAGCGCTTTGTTGTAGCGTTTTCAGGGAAATCCCCAAAAGTGGATTCACCCTCCAGAAAGCGCTACACTCTTGCAACCAATCTGCAACACTAGTGGAAAAGTTCTGTGCGTTACCATTGTTGCGGTTTCTGCAAAGTCCCTCCCCCTAGCTCTCTCCTCTGATCTTCCGGCAAAGCGATCGCCATTTTTTTTCCTTGGAGCGAGCAGAGATCAACGCACTGGCGAGCCTCCATTTACCCAGTGAGGCTTCCCTGGCTGCAGTCCCTCCCCAGAGCTGTTTTAAGTCACCAAGCATGAAACAACACACAGCCCCGTTTGCTGGTTTATTTTCCCTTTATTTTTCACTGTATTTTTGGCTGAAAATCGCGCCCGTGCAGGGGGGGGGGGTTATTTTTTTTCACTGGGGGGGAGCGTGGCAACAATGAAATGGCAGCTCAAACACCACCTGCTAGCTAGATGGGTCTCTCCCTTGCAACGAATCAACACAGATTCGTTGCAACATGTGTGTGTTTGTTTGTTTTTTAAAACCTTCCTTAAAGGGAAAGGGGCTTTTTGGGATCATGATAACGGCTGCCAATTGGCTGCTTGACAGCCAGGGGTGGGACAAAGCTTGGCAACATCGCTTCCTGGCTAGCGATTTTTGCAGAGACCAGAAACCTGTGGGAAACAATAGAAACGCAACTGGATTCCACTACAAAGCCAGGTATGCATAACGACAAATTCCACAATTTAAAATGCCGTTTTTTCATTCCACAACCAATTTGCCACATAGATCCTGGTGCGGAATGGCCCACAGTTTCTTCCTTTAAAGAAAATATTTGATAGCAAAATTTGCTTAAAGAACTGAAAATATTTCAACCAATAAGTTATTCAGTTCAGTTCAATGTCAGAGTAAATAAAAACAGTTTTATGTTACATTCAAACATGGAGACATTGGTTGGCAAAGACCTTACAGAGGATTTCCCAAATACTGCCTCTGTGTCAGCTTTTCTACCATTGAGAAACCCCTGAAATATTCTTCAGGTTTCAAGAAACTCCTGAAGTGGGATCTCTAGGTCCCACCTGGAAGCTAGCATTCCTGCCACTGGTCAGGGGTACCAGCCTCCAGGTGGGACCTGGAGAACCCACAGAATGAAAGCTCATCTCCAGACTGAAGAAATCAGTTCCCCTGGAGGAAAGGGCTAGGGACAGGGATGGAGGGCTGTGTGCACTCCCCCATACACATGAACATGAACACACACAGAAGCATTCCTTCTTCTGAAATTTCAAATCTTAACCGCACAATCACCTCTCCATGTAGGAAATACCTCCTCGGATTGCTCTGAGAAGCCATTGGCCAAAAGGTCCATATTTAAAAGAAAAGAATCCCATAACAGTCAATGAGCAAGTCAAAAAAGACTTACACCATCGTCATGCAACAGCTTATTCTGTGCTCTAGCTACATATCTTTAAGGCAATGGCAGTTTGTACAGCTTGCTTTAGTGGTTAAGAGCAGCAGCTTCTAACATGGTGAGCTGGATTTGATTCCTTGCTCCTCCACCTGCTGAGTGACCTTGGGCTAATTACAGTTTCTCTCAGAGCTCTCTCATCCTCACCTACCTCACAGGGTGTCTGTTGTGGGGAGAGGAAGGTAAGGGAAGACTATTATAAACCACTCTGAGGCCCCTTTGAGCAGTGAAAAGCTGGGCATAAAAAACAACTCTTCTTCTGCTGGGAAGGTGATGCTGGGAAACAGTGTCTCCCCACCTCCACATGCCCCTCTCATCTCATGGTGCTTTTGTGCCCTGCCTACACTTTCCCCATCTTTGACACCATTGGTCTCAAATTTGCTTTTCTGTGATAGTCTTGGAAAGATTGCAGCAATACCAAAGTGGTATTCATATGGAAAGGGAAAGTCTATATATTCCCAGTCCCATCAGCATTATTTTCTCTGCTGCAATTGCCTGTGATGGTTATCCCCAAAGCATTCCTCCCTTTTCAGATTGCAAATAGCAAGCCTCACATGACTTACTCATGTGTAAACATTCCCAGGGCAGAAGCTTTTCCTAGCTGCCCTGGGTCCCAGAAAGCTGGCAGGGGACATAGCTGGGCCCCACACAGCCTCCCTCAAGATGGTGCACAGAGGCTGCATCAGGAGGCGTCTCACTACCCCCACCTCCAAATCCTCCAAGGTGAAAGAGGCCAGGAGACCCAGGCAACTTACTGGCAGCAGGACAGCTCCTCTTTCACCCAGCAAACCGCTGACATTGGCAGGAAGTTGGAGGCGGAGAGCAGACCCATCACTGGGCTTTCCTGGCTGAGGCCATGACTTACTCATGTGAAAACATTCTCAGGATAGCGACTTGTCCTGGCTGTCTGCACACAATTTGATCTGATTGGCCCTCCATGTCAGAGTGTGATGTGAACTGATTGGTCATCATGGGCAGAGTGCTATTTGAACTGATTGGCTATCACTCCTGAGTAAACATTCCCAGGGGAGAGGCTTTTCCTGGCTACCCTGTGTCCCAGAGGGCTTGCAGGGGGCTGTTTCTGGGCCTTCTACAGCCCCCCTCCAGAAGGCATGCAGAGGCTGTGCAAGGAGGTGGCTTACTCCCAACTCATCTCTTCCAAATTAAAAAAGGTCAGGGCAACTTACTAGCAGCAGGACATGCTCTGAGGCCAGCTCCTCTTCCACCCAGCAAATTTCTAAAACTGGTAGGAAGCTGGAGATGAAGTACTGATTCCTTATTAGCCTTTCCTGGCTGAGAGCACCCGCTTGATTAGAGCTAAACTATCTTGGCTGAGGGCCATGAATTAGCACAACATTTCTTGGGCAGGGGCCATGACTTACTCATGAGTAAACATCCCCAGGGTAGGGGCCATGACTTACTCATGAGTAGACAATCCCAGGGTAGAAGCCTTTCCTGGCTGTCTGCATGCAATTAGACCTGATTGGCCCTATTGGCAGAGTGCTCTCTCCCTATTGGCAGCATACCTCAAGAGAGGGCCAATCAGGTAGGGAATGAGTTGGCTGCATGCAATTTCAACTTTATAATGTTTAGTGATAGCAATAGTGATAATCTTTTGTGTGCGCGCACTCTTCCTTGCATTGCAATCAACATTGCATTGACAATTTATGCATAAAAATGGGCTGTGTTAGAAAACATATTATATTTTGTGATAATCAGGATATCTGCAGTACAAGCAAAGGAGCAGAAATTCACCCTTAAAATTGATGCATTTTTCTTACCAGGACAGAAAAGGCTGTACCCCATCTCCATGGTTCCATCTCCTCAAATGCCTAAAAGGTAACTTCAGAGGAATGGAAATTAGGTACGCTATCCCCATTTATTGGTGTTGTTTACATATTAAATTTCTTTTTGGCAAACCTTTATCAACAGATGTCAGGAAGGTATTCTTGGCCAATCTGACAAATTATGATTGTCAGGAGAGAAGACTCCCTTAGGTATATTGCATTTGTTTTTCCGTTCCTGGTTTGCTTCTAAGCATGATCTAATATCTTGGCACTCTTTTAATGGAAATGTGCAAAAATGTGGACAACGGTGAACTCTTTTCAGGGAGGATTGCCAACAGTGGATATTGTGTAGCTTCTGGTTTGTAAAAGTTGCAATGAAGGGGGAATTCTGTCAGCTGTAGCTTTTCCCCTTAATACTGTGAAGAGAAAAGCCAAAGGTAGCAAAGTTTCCCATGTGATGCAATTCCTAAAAGGTAAAGGTATCCTCTGTGCAAGCACCGGGTCATGTCTGACCCTTGGGGTGATGCCCTCTAGCATTTTCATGGGAGACTCAATACGGGGTGGCTTGCCATTCCCTTCCCAAGCTGGGTACTCATTTTACCGACCTCAGAAGGATGGAAGGCTGAGTCAACCTTGAGCCGGCTGCTGGGATTGATCTCCCAGCCTCATGGGCAGAGCTTCACACTGCATGTCTGCTGCCTTACTACTCTGTGCCTCAAGAGGCTCTTGTGATGCAATTCCTAGCCATGTTTATTTGGAAGCAAGTATATATCATACCAGTGCTGTGATTTGTTCTCCTAATGGTTTGGTGGTGGTTGTTTTAAAATAAAAAGTAGCTGCAGAAGGCTGTGCTGGACAATGACGGAAGAAGAGAAGCTTGATCCTTACTGTACCAGGTCGGCTCAAAATGCACCTCTGTCCATATATACAGAGCTGCCAGTCCATCAGTGTAAAAAAAGCTATGTCATCTAAATGCTGTTTTCCTGTGTGAAGGGAGGCAGCTTGAGAAGATTTTAAAAGTGGTCTACATATCCCCCCCCCCCCCCCGCCCCAACCTGTGAGTGGGAAAACCAGGGCCATTTCAAAGCAAAAAATAGCTTGCAAATAAAAAAGTTTACATCTTCTTTCTCTCTCTCTCTCTCTCTCTCACACACACATTCCATTTGTTAATACAACCTCCCATTGCTTCTTTAAATCGCACAATAGAAACAATCACATGACTACACCATGTACCTTGGCCTTAGATCCCACTTTGTTTAATGGGGCTTACCATTACCATAAATATGCACTGGCTTGCAGCCTTAGGGTATATAGAATGGCCAAATTATTGTCAGCCCATTCTAGACTTGAATCAGGCCATTACAGTCAACAGATGAGGAGAGGAACAAAACCTGGAGTGGTTGAAACAGTATTTTGCATTAGGTCAGGTAGCTGATTTTATGTTTTGCAAGTTGTTTGAACCAAAGAAGTTTTCTTTCACCTATTGAAGTGAAAAAAATAAAAGAAACTGAATGAGACCACTTGAGATAATTTAATAAGGAAGAAGGTTGCTGACTTAATTAACTGCTCATTTAGTCCTGCTCAGAGGAAATAGGGTAGCTGTATCGGCTGCTAAAATATTAATTTCTCCTGTTCTATGACTGCTGCTGAGGCTCCGTATTTGGGTAAGGCTTCTCTGCTTGCCAAATTCAATAATATCTTTTTCCAAATTCTACAAAGTAGAATACTTAGCTGGAGCAGCTCTCAGCCTGTTTTATGACTGCCATATGATCCCCTATTTGTTAACCTGGCTTTTGCTTGCTCTCTAAACCTAGCCACTGAACTAAGTAAATCCATTATAAACCAGCAAATAAATCTTGGACACATTTTCTGACTTGTAGTATATTGTGAGGAGGCAAAGGTATTTGTAATCTGCTTTGAGATTCTTCTTTCTTTGCAGGTGGTCAATGGCAGATGCTATAGGGCAGGGGTAGTCAACCTGGCAGGGGCTCATGGGAATTGTAGTCCATGAACATCTGGAGGACCACAGGTTGACTACCCCTGCTATAGGGTGTGATGGAAGCACACAGTAGATGCTGAAACTCAAGAAGTCTATAATTCAGTTTGAAATTTTATTGGATCACTTTCTATGCAGTTAAGTCACTGTGTCTTATCTACATTGTGCAATTGAATAGCATTTCATTTTGCTAGGAAAAGGTTTAGATTGTTAATGCAGGAAATGTATGTGAGTCCAATTCATGCTGCAAACATGTAAACAATGGCTGCACATCTATTTTTTAAATGTTGTTGCTCCCTTATCTTTAATACTAGATGTAAAGCCCATTTATAAAAATGGGCAGGAAACATCAATGGGTCGGGCCGGCATGGTTGCGGGCGTAGGCTTGGGAAGCCGTGGCGCACTTACCTGGGTGAGGCTCATCAGAGGTCGTTGGCAGTGGCGAAGGAGGCGAGGTCTGTTGGCTGGGGGAGGCAGTGGCTTGCGATCGGCTCCGTGGTGGTCTCGCAGCTTGTCCCGGCATGTCATGTGTGGGCGGCGAGGGCTCGGCGGACCACTTGCGGTGGCCTGCTCTGCAGCAGGCTGGGCGTCTCCACGGCCATTTTGGTGAGCAAGCGGGTGTGCGTGGTGGCGGCTCCGAAGGGGGAAAGCAGGGAGAAGCATGGAGGAAGGGGGTAAGTGGGGCAAGGAGCTCGGGGAGTGGCCGCAGTGTTGGCGACGAAGGGCGGGGACAGGGGGGAAGGGGGGGAAGTGCCGCTCAGGTCCGGGCAGGCCAGTAAGTGTGAAAGCAGGGTAAGGAGGTCGGGGAGTGTGCGCGGCGGCGGTGAGGAAGGGCGGGGAGAGGGGGGAAAGCAGCGGAAAGTGTTGGGGGTGGCAAGAGGGCCGGTGGTGGCATCTGTCGATGGTCGGAGGGGATCGGGGTGGGAAGGGGGTGGCCTGGCCCATGCGGGGATGGACGTCCAAGGTGGGGGTGGGAAGGTCTCGGGTGGTGGTGGGCGGCGAGGGCGAGTAGAACGGAGGCCCGTTGGGCGGGAACAGCAGTCGCTGTGCGGAGGGGAAGCCATGTTCCCCGAGGCCAGCGAAGTGGGGCGAGGCTCCTCCCTGGCGGCCATCCAGCTAGGATGGCCACTTGGGAGGACTGGAGTCTGTGGTGCGGCGTTCAGGAAATGGGCCAAGTGGCCAATAGGGAGGCGCACAAAGCGCGCCTCCCAATTGTCCACTTGGCCCTGGAGTGCCACTCGGAGGAGTGAATCCCCGCCTCGCGGCTCCTGATTCGCTCCTCCAAGTTTTTATCCCAGACAAAGCCCGCCCTAACTCCTCCCCAGCAGCCCTTACTCTTTTATTTAATCCACTCCACAGGAGCGGTTTAAAGATTGTTGAAGCCAAGCTGTAAGCAGTACTGTTCTATATTCATGTCATTCTCTGCTTAACCTGCAGTTCTCTTCACTGGAATTAATCCACAGGGATAAGCATTTGAGAATCTATGACTAATCGTAGGAAATAGATCTCCATCTCCATCTTTAAACTGCTCGGCGAGCGGTATACATCATTGGTTAAGGGCTAAGTGGGTGGAGAGTGGGCGGGGCCGGGATGGGCAAAGCACCTTCTGATTGGGCCCTCACCAGGACAGGACAGAGCGCTACACACTGAGGACGCACAAAGCCTCAGACAGATCACACCCACTCATGACTTTGGCTCAATCATTGGGCCAAAGTTCTGACACGGCCTACCCACCCAGCCCACCCAGGGACAATTTGGAGACATCGCTGCCAGTCTGCTCCTGACCACCAAAGGGAGAGGAGGTCAGTAAGGCTGCCAAGGGGGATGAGAACAGAGGCTTGGACAGGCTGCGCCAGCCCTTTTCACCCCAAGGCTGTCCTAACTGTCATGTCCAACTTTAACTTCCCTCCCTCAGAGCACTGACAGAGCTGGCGGGAGGCTGCAGAGTGTTCTCCCACCCCCCCCCCCTTTCAGGCCTGCTGCGAAGGAGCTTCTGACAGCCCCTGACTGAGGGAAGGGAGGCATTTCCGAGAGCAATGCAGGGGAGTCTGAGGGCATGGGTGAGGAGACTTTGAGACTCCTTAGGGTAGTAAACACTACAAAAATCTAGCTCTTCTTCTTCTAAGGAGCAATTTGGGAACATATCATTTTATCAACAGTAAAAAATGGAGACAGAAGAAGCAGGGTGGCACCTGTGTACTGTGACTACTCCATGTGTATTAGGGCAGGGGGACAAGAAGGGGAATGATGTTGGGGGGAACTGGTTGCCATGTAATCTCCCCCTAGGAAGAGTTTCCAGCCTGATTTTCCCTTCACATATATGAGGACATGGCTCTGGAAAGCTCATCTGTAACCACTATGCCAAAATTCCTAAAGGTCAGTCCTTTCCCATATTCAACAAACATTCCAAATCACAGGTTCTTGACACCCATATCTCCACACTCATGCCCTCATTTGTCTCCATGCCACCACAAATTCCCACACAACACACACATTCAACAGACTGGAAAACTCCTCCCCTTCCTCTTCCCACTCCAAGTTCTAGTGCCCGTTGTATTCCTGGATACAATGGGCTTTGCCCCTAATCTTAACACCGCCCGTGGTGCCACGGGCGCCACCGACTATATAAAAGGGTAAGGGGTTCTGGGGCGGGATGTGTCCGTGATGAGGAAGGGTCCGAATTGGACCCTTCCTCTGGACAGACAATCGGAGGGACCAATTTGCAGGCGCGAAGCGCCTGCCGATTGGTCCCTCCGATTCCCAGCCCCGAGCAACTGCGAGCCGCGCGCAGCGTGGCTCGCAGTTGCTCCTTTGCCGCCGGCCTGATGTGTCGGGAGGCGCGAAGCGCCTCCGACGCATCAGGCCGCCGGCAAGGGAGCACCCGCCAGCCGCGCATAGCGCGGCTGGCGGGTGCTCCCTGCCCGGTGGACAGGCGCGTCGGGAGGCGCAAAGCGCCTCCCGCCTCCTCCTCCAACATCCACGCGGAGCCTCTGGCTGCACTCGCTTCCTGGCACTACCTCCTCCAACGTCAATGAGGAGCCCCGCAGCCCGCCAACGAGCCGCTGTCCGCCCCGAAGCCGGTGGGGCTGTCAGGACAGCAATACATGCATCTTCACCGGTGGCCAAGCCACCGCCGCCAGCAGGACCAGCGCCGGAGCCGCCAGCGCGCACGCAGCAGCCAGAGGCATCTGCGGCGGCGGCGGCAACGCTCGCAGCCCCGTCAGCGGCGCCGCCGGAGATGTCCGCACTGCCCCTGAAGCCCCCGCACCCACCAGCTATGCCGCCGCCGCCTCTTCCTGCTCCACTGAGCTCTGCTGCTGCTGATTCCTCCGCTTGCCGCTGCCACGAAGCCTCCTTCTCCCGCCCGTCACTCAGCGAACCTCGCCTTGCTCTGGAAGGGCGCAGGGCCTGCCGCGCGGCTTGTGCGCCTACTCCGCGGGGCGGGGAGAAGAGCCTGAGGAGCCCTCGACGACCGGACATGCCAGCCGGAAGGACGGACCTCAGAGGGGGAAGGAGAATGCCTCCGCTCTTCCTCCCTGCTACACTTTCGGTAGGCTGCTCCGCCGGGGGGGGAGGGAATGCTAGAGCCCACTGTATTCAGGCAACAGCGGGCTTATTTTCTAGTTGTATATAAAACCCAATGCACTGAGGAGATGGTTGAATGGGGAGCATGTGGCATTTCTCACATTTAGTGTTTTTTTTTCTTGTATGTATACCTTGAATTGTACTATCTGTGAACACTCACCAGTTTACAATTGGAGGTCCCACTGAGGTCTAAGGTGATTATTTTGCCAGCAGACCAAAGCAGGATCTGGTGGACACAGAAGACTGCTGGCTGAATTGAGTGTTTCTTCCTCTTCCTCTTCTTTTCCTCCTCTGCTTCAGATTCCTGGAAGTTTTTGCAGCCTCCTAAATTTAGCAGCACATTTGCAATGCTAACAAAGCAGACAATCCATGGGAAGGTATTTGCAAACTGGATTTTGAAGTGTCTGCTTGTGTGATTGAAAGTTTGTGTCTGTGTTTCTGTTTTTTTTAATTTTAATTTTGGGAGTATGATGACTCAAATAGCAGACTTCACTATGGCATCTGCCAGTTGCCAGGGGAGAAATTGCCCCTCTCAAAAGGGAGGTTTTCCTCCCTAGAGGGAAAGACATAGGCAAAGCGTGCAAACCTAGCAGTAAGCTATGTAGATCCGTCTGGAAATGTGCAGTGCAAATTGGAACACACTCATCAGTGTACTAAGTAAAACTAAGCTGTCCACCTCAAAAGTCGATTTTCCCCGCAGAGGTAAAGACTCAAGTGAGGGCATTGGGAACTGCATTTGCACTGAAAGAGAGTGTGCATGTGCATGTCATATGAAGAAGTACTGTTCTCTGTTTTAAAACAAAGAAATCTGGACTGGTTTCTAGGGGGATAATGGCTCCCCCCCCAAGGTTGGAAATATGGTGGGATACTGTGCATTTAAAAGGAAAGCAGTGGGATTCTGTTGGAGAGAAAGATTTTTGTTAAGATACTATAATTTGTATAGTGGTCCCATGGGAGGTAATTACTCCAAGCAGAAAGTTAATATTGAGGGCCATTCCGCACAGCGCTAATGTTGCCGAAGTGTTACCATTGTGTAACGCTATCTATTTTGCATTATTCACGACGTCGTACACAATCTGCAACACTCCTGCAATACTCCCACAAAAATTGCTTTGTTGTAGCGATTTTCGGGGAATCCATAAAAGTGGATTCCCCCTAAAAAAATGTTTGACTCTTGAGAACAACCTGCAACACATCCGAAAAAGACATGTGTGTTCTCAAAACAGCGGTAGCAAGCATGTCCCTCCCTAATCTCTCGCACCCGAGATTCCGGCGTCCCGATTGCCATTTCCCCCCCTTAAACCGGCCAAAGGAACGAATCAGCAATGCTTCTATGGCTGAAATCCCTCCACAAGCAATTGTCCGTAAAGTTTCTGAGCACAATACAGCCCCCTGTTCGACGCTGCACTAATTTCGGCCAGAAATATCACAGGGGGGGGGGGATTAAAAAAAAAATTCAGAACATGTAAACGAATAAGCACCAGCTCCTAAGCCAGCAAAAAAAGGTCTTTCTGATACATCAAATGAACGAATACGCGTCACTACTGGTCTTTTTATGTTTAAAAAAACATTTTTAAAGGGAAACACAAACACAACAGTTAATTGGCCAGGGGATTGACGGCCAGGGGAGGGAGGAAGCACGGAAAAATATCGCCATCTTTGTTGCGATTTCGGCGAGATGGGAAACTTGTGCGTTACGATAGCAGCACTAATGGGAGAGCCTTTTTTTTATTGAACAGACTGTTTGCATTACGGAGACCTGCCACTTTTACTTCCAGCGCTTTTCATAGTGCTCAGACTTAGCAAAATGGCCCGTTGTGCGGAAATGCCCTGAGAGTTTCTTGGGACAAAGGTTGGCCAATTTAAAGAAAAAGTGGGAACTTGAATTGTCTAAGCAGAGATTTATTCAGATACAGATACAGATACATTTATTTCGGTCAATGACCAGTACAAAATACAAAACAGTAAAACACTATGTAAGATTAATTAAAAGTTCCCAAATACTTCATGTATTCAATAAATCTGTCCTAACCCTTATACATATTTAGCCAGGCACTTCTACATTTAATTGCTAGTCTTGCATATTTGGCAATAATATGGGATAAAGTCTTATTTTTATCCGAAAGGAGTTCCTTTAATTTGCCTTGCCTTGAAGTAGCCCTTAAGTTAGTAAAGATGGAAAACAGTAATTCCTGATGCAATTGATTATAAATACAGCAATCAAAAATCACATGCTCGGTGTTCTCAATGTTACCATCCTGGCATAAGCAAGTTTGTTCCTGGGGTGGAAGCTTATTATATATTCCCTCTACCCATGCTGAAGGGAGCGCAATAATGTAAATGCACTTCTAAATACGGGGTGTTTCCGCACAAGGACCAATGTTGCCAATTGGTTCCACAAAGCGGAAACACTATTTTAAAAAGTGCAATCTCGGCGTTACGCATACCTGCATTTGTAGTGGAATCCAGTAGCGTTTCATTCGTTTCCACAGGTTTCCGGTCTCACAAAAATCGCTAGAAAGGAAGCGATTTTTTCTGTGCTTGGTCCCGCCCCTGGCCATCAATCAAACGAACAGCTCCAGAAAAGCCCCTTGCCCTTTAAGCACAGGGTTTTTTTAAAAAAAGAAAAACACATGTTGCAACGAATATGCCTTGATTCTTCCTAATGTAGAGACCCATCTAGCTGGTGTGTGAGCTGGTGAGTCATTGTTACCATGCTCCCCCGAGTGGAAAAAAAAATCCCCCCCCATCGGCGCGATTTTCAGCCAAAAATAAAGGGAACTTGCAAACAGGGGGCCGTGTTGTGCTTGGGGACTTAGGGGAGCTTTAAAGCACTTCTTTACCAATTCTTTGGCACAGTCAAAACCCAAAGAGAGCAGAAATTGTTGGGATAGACCATAAAATCCTAACTTCCTGTTAATGGCCTGTACCCATGGAGCAGTAAATGAGTCAAATAATTTTAGGTAGGATAGACCCCTGGGAAAGAAGAACAGCCTTAGCCAATACAATATTGCAGCTGACCATAAGCTTGCCTCGACAAGGGTCAAACCTGGCTCCACACGCAGTGCAGCATTAGAGACAATTGTGGGGAGCTGCGGAAGATTTCTCAAAAATATGGTTTGGACCCTCTCCAGGTGAATTGTATTAGCAGTGATTGTCAGTGGAGCTCCATATAACATTTGCACCAGGGGCTTAGTTTTGAATATTTTAAGAGATTTATTCATCTCTATCAGGATAGCTAGCCTGTTTTTACTTTTCGGTCTTGTTGGCCATCTGGAAATAGTTTTCACTGGATGCATCTGTTATCACTAAAAGAATTCTTAAGAAGATTCTTGGCCAGATCAATGAGTGTTTTTTTTAAAGCTCTTTGGATGGAAGAGGCTGCTAAATGCCACCCTTTTCACCAGTGCATGCAAAAGGGAAAAAACCTCAATGAACAAAGAATCCCTTTTGCTATTCCAATGCTAGATTATACCCCACCCTCACTAGTTCCCACCCTGCCATGGATACTGAGCTGGAAGAGTTATTTTTTCTTGCTGAATGCAGAAGGAGTTGGATAAGAGTGGCATTGGGTCATGTACCATTGATCATGCCCAACAGCCACCATAGCAGCAGCCAGTCCTCAGCTGGTATGTGTGTTTGTGTGCGTGCATACGCATGTATCCACCTGCAGAAAGATCTGACAAGCATTTCCCCATGCATTTTTGGTATTATTTCCCCCTCCCATCTGAGCTCCCCCAGAGCTCCCCCATTCTTTTCTCTCTTCCATCTGTCTCCCTTGAAATGTCTACAGTTGGACTGGGTCTGGGGTGGGCAACTATTCCTCCTTCTCCCTTATGGTAGGGGTCGCTGAGGTTCTCACCAAGTTTATCAATAAGCTCTTTATTTGTTAGTTTCTTGCTGGGTGGGTTTATTTAAACAGGTTAGATATTCTTCAAACTGTATTTATTCTCAGGTAGCCATTTGGGCAGAACGTTAGGTATGGATCCTCAGCAGGTTCTTATGTCAGCCATGGTTCTGATTCTTGTTTTGGCCAGAAACTGTCAGGATCTGGTGAATATTCAAATCAGGGGAATGCAGGCAAAGGGTCATAATTTGACAAATGTACAGTTCTGGCCTCTTGTGGCGCAGAGTGGTAAGGCAGCCGTCTGACAGCTTTGCCCATGAGGCTGGGAGTTCAATCCCAGCAGCCGGCTCAAGGTTGACTCAGCCTTCCATCCTTCCAAGGTCGGTAAAATGAGTACCCAGATTGCTGGGGGGTAAACGGTAATGACTGGGGAAGGCACTGGCAAACCACCCCGTATTGAGTCTGCCATGAAAACGCTAGAGGGCGTCACCCCAAGGGTCAGACATGACTCGGTGCTTGCACAGGGGATACCTTTACCTTTACCTTTACAGTTCTGGCCATAGCAGAAAGAAGAGCAACGTGGGTAGTACTGATTGGGAACATGGCTTGGCAGACCTGTGCTGTGCAGCATGCTCATGGTGGGGTTTCACCACCACACCATGTACGAACATGAGTGGGTGTTAGGAAATGGAGTCATCCTTTCAGTGTGACCAAGGTGACATTTGCTCAAATAGTGGAAATGTTGAAAGGACACTGGCAACTAGAGCGGATCACATTTCAGTGGAGAAGTGTGCAGCAATTATCCTTTTTTTTACCCTGACAATGCGATCCATTCAAATACCTTCTGGAACACTTTTGCATTGAACCATCTATAACTGCAGACAGATTCTTAGACATTTCCTTTGCAATCAGGAGTCCAGATGTAGCAAAAGTATTTTTCTATTGCATTTCCACTTATGAATTGCTGTACTAGCATAGCTTGGCCAGTAAGTTACTAGTTTATGGATTCACCAGGTCCAGCTTATTACTAATGTTTAAATGTGTGGCTCCCGCCCCATTACAAAATGTTTGTTCCTTTGCTAAATCAGAGTTGTATTGAGGTAAAAGTCCAACAGGTTTAATCACTGCCCAGCAATGAAGTGTATTGACTCAGCCACTTTGGGAAAATGTCTTTTCCTTAACCCTACTTGTTCTTTCAAATAATGGATGGATTTACCAGGCTGGGATTCCCAGGCTGCACTAGCACCATGGACGTGAATCACTCCACCATCCTTTTTTCAGAAGTGATTTAGGAAAGCAGTGGTTGGCAAAAGAAGTGTTTGTCCATATTATTACAGGTTACTGTGAATCACATGGGAAGATTCATAGATGTAGAAGTCACATGCAGTGGCGGGAAGGGCCAAGACTCCTCTGCGTTTGTCAGATTTGCACTATGCTGGAGCATTTGTTCCAGGCAACCCAAGTCTCACTCTGGAAGGCATTGCTGTACCAGCCAGAATCATAGAATCTGTACACAGCCCGTGGCGCCACGGGCGCCACGGACTGTATAAAGGAGTAAGGGGTAGTGGGGAGGAGTTAGGGCGGGACCGGTCCGGGATAAAAACTCGGAGGGGCCAATCAGGAGCCACGAAGCGGCTCCTGATTGGCCCCTCCAAGTGTCCATCCCGCCCGAAGCAGGCAATGGGGAGCCGCGCGAAGCGCAGCTCCCCATTCCCTGCTTCACTCGCACAGCGACAGGTGAGCGCTTCGGGGGCCGTTCGCCGTTTGGGGAGGGTGGGGGTGGTGGGAGCCGGCCTTCTCTCGGCCTCCGGAGCGCCCTCGCGGCAGCGAGGGCACTCTGGAGGCCGAGAGAACGCCGTTCGCCGCTGGGGGAGGGTGGGGGTGGTGGGAGCCGGCCTTCTCTCGGCCTCCGGAGTGCCCTCGCGGCAGCGAGGGCGCTCCGGAGGCCGAGAGAACGCCGTTCGCCGCTGGGGGAGGGTGGGGGTGGTGGGAGCCGGCCTTCTGTCGGCCCCGGCAGCGGCCTCGCCCGGCGAGCCCGCTCCCGGGGCCGACAGGACGCCGTGGGAGCCTTTGGGGAGGGTGGGGGGGCGGGAGCCTCCTTTCCCAGCCCCCCTTTCCCCTCCGGTTTCTGCCGGGGCTGAGCTCTCCCTCGCACCCGTGAGGGAGATCACCGCCCCGACAGAAGCCTCCTTTCCCAGCCCCCCTTTTCCCTCCGGCTTCTGCTGGGGCTGAGCTCTCCCTCGCAACCGCGAGGGAGATCTCCGCCCCGACAGAAGCCTCCTTTCCCAGCCCCCCTTTTCCCTCCGGCTTCTGCCGGGGCTGAGCTCTCCCTCGCAACCGCGAGGGAGATCTCCGCCCCGACAGAAGCCTCCTTTCCCAGCCCCCCTTTTCCCTCCGGCTTCTGCCGGGGCTGAGCTCTCCCTCGCAACCGCGAGGGAGATCTCCGCCCCGACAGAAGCCTCCTTTCCCAGCCCCCCTTTTCCCTCAGGCTTCTGCCGGGGACGGGCTCTCCCCCCCAGCCCATCTAGCACCCATTTTATTGCAAATTAAAATGGGCTTGAAATGTAGTCATATAATAATAGAGATGGAAGGGACATCATGGGTCATCTAGTCCAACCCCCTGCACTATGCAGGACACTCACAACCCTATCACTCATCTACTGTAACCTGCCAGCCCATTGAATCTTCACAGAATCAGTCTCTCTGTCAGATGGCTATCCAGCCTCTGTGTAAAAATTTCCAAAGATGGAGAACCTACCATCTCTCGAGGAAGCCTGTTCCAATGAGAAACCGCTCTAACTGTCAGAAATTTCTTCCTGATGTTTAGATGGAAATTCTTTTGAATTAATTTCATCCCACTGGTTCTGGTACATCCCTCTGGGGCAAGAGAGAACAACTCTGCTCCATCCTTGATGTCAGTGGTCCCCAACCTTTCTGAGGTTGGGGACCGGCAGGGCATTGGGGTGCAGCCCGCGGCCCGCAGCCCGCGTGGGCCATGCCCACACATCAGCCGCGCCGACACATGTTTGCCAACCAGCACTACTTTTTGGAGGCAGGTGTGTGTGTCTAGTTGTTCACTTTGTCCCTTTTGTATATCAACAGTGCCATTTTCTGGATGAGGAAACAGGATGGTGCAGACAGACTGGTAACCGATGTTTTCAACCTTTTGGAAAGAACCCTTTTGTTACTTTCTGAAGTCTGGCTACTCATGGCAGCTGCTCTGTGGTTTGGATATTCACCATGTTTTGTCTGTCCTTTTTATGTTTAATAAAACCTTTAACAACTCTCAGTGATTCATTTCACTAGCATTTAGCTCCTATTTTCCTTTTTTGTGCTTTGATGTTTATAGCAGGAACTGTTATCATTACCAACGTGATGTTTGAAAATTTGCAGTGGAGACAATGGGGGACCTATGGAATCACTGAGATGGGAGGGGGGAATAATGTCACATTTTATGGGAAAGTGTTTGCTAGACTATTTTGCATGTGGGCGCGCACACACCTCCGCTCAGAATAGGTGGCCTTCGTGCCCACTGCTGGGCATGTTTGGTGGTAAACAACCTGATGCTGCTCTTGACACTCTCCCTTCTGCCACCATTTCAAAGCTTGCAAAAATTATGTACTGGAAGCACCGTGCTGGGCTGCCACTGGGTGTTTGGGCCAGGGCAGGTTGCCCCACCTCTTCCTGGGTCCAAACAGGGGAGCATTTTTCCTGCTGCACCAGGTTTGCCCTGGACTTGTGCCTCCGTGCTGCAGGGTGGTAGGGACTGATTTTGATTTTTAAGAATAGTATTGTGTTACAATGAAATACCCCATTCTTAAAAATAAAAAATGGCTGTGTACTGAAGCTGCCTTGGGCATTATTTTGTCCCTTCTGGGATCTTGTAGTCATGGCCATGGATGGGGAGAAGCTGGGCCAGGATGGCTTTTCCCTCCCCCATGGCCCAAGCCTGACAGGCCCCGTTGACACCTGGGGCAAAAAAGGGAACATGGAATTATGCACATTATCCACATTCCCTTGCTGCAGGGCAAACAAGGGCCTGAGTCGGGCCAGGTCTGGGATGGCTCTGATCCAGCCACAATGTCATGTGAAACTGGGAATTTGCCCCACCACCTGATGAGCAGTGAGGTGGAGCAAATTCCCAGGGCAGAAAAGGCCAGAATGCTGGAGCATGGGTAGCCAAAGAATTGCAGGGCAATACTACCTCTTGCAGAACATTTAAAACGTTCCCTGCCAAAGATTTTGTTCCCAACAATATAAGGTCAGCAATAAACTCACATTGATAGACTCAGTGTGCTTAAAAAAATATGGCAAATGTCATGCCTACCCTCGCTGAGCCACCAGACCAGGTCCCAGGGGATGCTCCAGAAGCAGCTGCTGACTTGCTGGGTGATTCAACCATCATGGCCCCAGACAATGAGCAGCCTAGCACCTGCCAGCTAAAGACCCAGACATATGTCCCAGTGTACATCAAACCCCAGGACAAGGGCCCACCTAGCCTTGAGGACTCGCCAGAGAATCAGCACCAATAGTACCCAGCCAAGATCCCCACAAGCCCTGGACACTTGCCAGAATGGCAGCAAGGGCAGCACTGATCTACCTTGATAGCTTGAACTTTGGCATTCTTGGCAGCTGCAACTCCTTCCCTGATGATGATTAGCTTCAGCTTCAGGCTCCTTAGCTGAGGGATGCTCCACCCTGCCCTGTGTATTTCAGGAGGCCTCTTGGGGAGCAATGTGTGCATTTCCCTGCCCATCTTCCTAGACAACTCCTGTTATGGTTCGCCATGACAAAGCTCTGCTCCTTTGACTCCTGACCCTTAGCTTGGCTTCTGACTATGCTCCTAGCTTCAGATACTTGGCTCAGCTTCTGACCATGTCCCAGCTTCTGACTCTCAGTTTGGGTATTGATTTGGTTCCTGGCTTTCAACCCCAGCTCAGCTTGACTCTGCTCCCCACCCCACCTGCTGTATACTCTCTCCCTTGGCTCCCAACCACCCAGACTGGTTTCTGATCTCTGGCTAAGGCCTCAGTCTCAACACACCCACCCGGCTGAGTAGGTGCAGCCTGAAGAGCAGCACATAAAAAATGTAAAACATGGAAAAGAGAACCAGTACTGGAACTTGTACACTGTAGAGGGGGGAGATAGCACAGAAGGTGCAGAATGGTGCAGAATGGGAGGAGTTTCCTCAAAGTGGGTGGTGGAGTGGCCCCCAAGGGGTGGGGAAAGTCTGTAGGGGGGAATCTGAGGGAATCTATATGCTTTTAAATTACCTTCAGCTTGGAGGAGAAGTAAAGGAAAAAAACATCAGAAAACCACTCTCAGAAAATGTGTGGAAACAGCAACCAGAAAGCAAACTGAGCACAGAAGGGAGGAAAATCAATGCAGAACAAAAAAGAAAAACTGATGGATGTGTGTAGTGAAAACAAGGAAAAATGGAGAACAAAAAAGAAAACCTGAAAGACATGCACAGTTAAAGCAAGGGAAAACACTGGTGCACAATAGGCTAGAGCTACTGTCAGGTCTAGGGATACCAACATTCAGCTGGAACCTGGAGATCCTCCAGAATTACAGTTGAACTTCTGAGATCTGTCTCCCTGGAGAAAAGAGGGTGGATACTGACATATACAATTCTGAGGCCTCTTTCCTCCATAGACTCTGCCTGAGACTCCACCATAATATCTCCAGTTATTTTTCATCCTGGACCTGGCAACCTGAGTCAGGCCTGATCATAAATGAATCCTTCCTCAAAGAGCAAAATAGGTCTAAAAGGAGCTAAAAAGGCCTGCCTCCTCTCTCTGCCTTTTTACTCGACCCATGCATTTTTAAAAATCATTTGATTTTTCTGCATACATGGGGAGTCTACCAAGAGCACAGAAAAGTCTCTTTAGTCTCCATGTGTCCTTGATCCTTGGATTTAGCCTTCCCTGATTATGTCCCCACATTACTAATAGTATATGGGCACTCATGTGCATCAGACAATATGGAAGAAGCTATATTCTTTACCACCTAGGGTTATCAGATGTCTCCTTTTATTGGATATCCTCTTCTTTTATTGGTGTCTGTCCTTGTCTGGGCTCTTTTTAAAAAACTGATGAAACTGTCGTCTTTTTGGGTTGGAAGTTTAGGAATATTCCTAGTTAGTATCAGTTATCACAGCTTAAATAGTAGGGTATTTAGAATGAGGTTTGCCATAGTGATTTCTTGTTTGAAATAGGTCCTTTTTTTTGCTTTTCAAAATAAGGTAACCCTACTACCAGCTGAAGTTTCTGGATTGTGTTTAAATATAGCCTTCTGTAGAACATGCTTCCATAGTTCATTCCCGAAGTTACATGAACATGTACTGAGTCTTAAGGGAGACCATTTCTGAAGTAACTGCTGCTGGAAAAAAGTACTCGTTATAACTATGTTGAGTGACCTTGTTTTCTACTAACAGGGTTGGATCTAACAACACTTGTACACAGACTCTGTTAAACTAAGCACCACTCTGTCCAGAGTGAGAAATATACTTCCTTCTAAAGACATCAGCCTTATCAGTTTGCATCACCTCCAGCTGCTTAAAACCATGCCAATGAAATCTGGGCTAGTTAAGAAAACCTTTACCAGCTGAAGTGTCGAGGTGTGGAGGAGGAAAGAATAGTGGCAGCTATCCAGGGGCTTTCCGCACCGGGATCCTTATAGCAAATTGTTTGCTGAACGAAAAATCGCCATTTAAAATAGTGGAATTCATCATTATGCATACCTGACTTTGTAGTGGAATCCAGTTGCGTTTCTATCGTTTCCCAAAGGCTTCCGGTCTCAGCAAAAATCGCTAGAAAGGAAGCGCTATTGCCAAGCTCGTCCCACCCCTGGCCGTCAAGCAGCCAATGGGCAGCCGTTAGCATGCTCCCAAACAGCCCCTTTCCCTTTAAGAAAGGTTTTTTTTTTAAAACACACCCATTGCAACGAATCTGTGTTGATTCGTTGCAATGGAGAGACCCATCCAGCTGGCAGGTGTGTTTGAGCTGTCGTTTCATCGTTGCCACGCTCCTCCCGAGTAAAAAAAAAAAAATCCCCCCCCCCTCACGGGCCCGATTTTCGGCCGAAAACAGTGTAAAAAATAAAGGGAAAATACATCAGCAAACGGGCTTCTCTGTGCTTAGTGACTAAACAGCTCTGGGGAGGGACTGAAGCCAGGGAAGCCTCTAAACAGAGGCTCGCTGGTGGGTTGAGCCCCGCTCGCTCGGAGAAAAAAAAATGGCTATCGCTTTGCCGGAAGATCAGAGGAGAGAGCCAGGGGGAGGGACTTTGTAGAAACCACAACAATGGTAACGCACAGAACTTTCCCGCTAGTGTTGCAGATTGGTTGCAGGAGTGTAGCGCTTTCCGGAGGGTGAATCCACTTTTGGGGATTTCCCTGAAAGCGCTACAAGGAAGCGCTTTTTGCGGATCGGTTTCAGGTGTGTGGCAGATTGTCAATGACGTTGTGCATAATGGCAAATCAGTAGCGTTTTCAATTGGCAACCATTGTGCAATTTTGAAGGTGTGTGAAAAGCCCCCCAGAGTTAGAGAGCACTTCCCGGTATTAATTCCAGAAACCCATACCATTTTCAACCCACTTTCCCCCAATATTCCATCTCTTCCAAGCCTAGCAAAACACAAATGATCACAAACTCAATTGTGAGTTATTTATTGACTCAGCTTGCTCTTCTGAACAACTGTGACTTGGTAAAACAATAATTTAAGACATTTTGCAAACATTAGTTCAATAACTTAAGATGGCATGTTATGGAGTAGCTATGGAAATTTTTAAAGTATATATTACTTGTTTGTGATTTACTCTTATTGAAAGGAACACATCACAAAGCTATTTCAAAGGTGAAAAGGTGAATAGTAAAGTGCCTTTAGCAGATAGCAGTCCAAACTATGTCCATTTTTGATGCTCCCTTGATACTTTGGTGTCTCCAAACTTCTGAAATTTGATCAATCTCAAAGCACAGTTTCTGTCCAGACTGTACTTACTGATGATGGTTACCATTTGAATGAATGTTTTCCCAACGCTCTTCAGACACTATTGGTTCCACCAGGGATGGGAGAAAGCACAACTGTCTCAGTGTAGTGCTGGCTGCATGAGGACAATGATCTCCCAGAAATTCTCTGAAACCTGTTCCTTCTCTGAAAATATCCACTGCTGCTGTTAAATGAACGCTGCCTGTTCCTCAAATATTCCTTGTAGTTTTTGGTCAGCAAGGTATAGAGGAAAGGATTAATGCAGCTGTTGCTGTAAGTCAGGCATGTGGTGAGATAATTGATGTTCCTCAAGGCCTTCTTAGAAATTGGGAAATGTTCACAATACTGAGAAATGAGTTGCCATATCCAGAAAGGCAAAAAGCAAGCCCAGAAGACCAGCACGATAGTAAGAATTAAATATAATACCTTTTGGTTGGGAAGTCGCTTGGTCTGTTTAAAAGAAGTTGTTTGGGACACCCAGTAAGTCCTTGCCAATTTAATATAAAGGTACCCGATTATTACCCCTGGACCCACAATGCTGGTGCAGAAGAGGATGGTGATATAGATTTTGGAGGACAGTTTGCTCCAGGTAGGAAGGCAGATCTTCTTGTTTCCTTGCACCAGCTGGATCATGATAAGCATAGGGAAAGTGAGAAGCAGGGATACTATCCAGATGACAATGGCAATGGCTTTTCGATACCTCTTAGATCTTTTCACCGTGTCCAGAGGCTTCAGCACTGCAAAGTACCTCTCTGTACTCATCACCATCAAAGTGAAGATGCTTGCATGCATTGTCAGGAAATCTAAACTGAAAAGGATCCGACATCCAATATCTCCAAAGTACCATTCCTGAATGAAATATGTCCCAACAACAAAAGGGATGGTGAGAAGGTACAGGAGGTCTGCTAGGGCCAGGTTGATGATGTATATGTACATTGAAGCTGAGTATCTCAGATAGTGGTACATCACTACCAAAGTATATACATTGCCTGACACTCCAATAATGCACATAACAGAGAGGATAGTCCCAATGGTACATGTGGCAATGATGTCTTCCATGGAGCTGGAGCTGACTGTTGAAGCATTATTCCAAGTGGTATTGTAGGAAATGCTGGGGCTGGATCTAACTGGGCTGCCTTGGTCTGTGATGGTGGCCATCCTGATGGTTGATGAGAATGTGCCCTCCATCCTCTTGAGTGATCTGGAGAGCCAGCTTGGTGTAGTGGTTAAGAGCGGCAGCCTCTAAACTGGAGAACTGGGTTTGATTCCCCACTCCTCCTCATGAAACCAGCTGGGTGACCTTGGGCCAGTCACAGTTCTCTCAGAGCTCTCTCAGCCCCACCTACCTCAGAGGGTGCCTGTTGTGGGGAGAGGAAGGGTGGTGGTTGTAAGCCTGAGACTCTTTCAGATAGTAAAAAGCAGGATACAAAAAACAGCTCTTCTCATCTCTCAACATACCTTCAGCAGTCCAAAGTGAATTTGTTCCATCAGGATACGCTGGGCACTGTGTGAAGGAGGAGAAAAGAAGATGGTTTATTTCCTAGCAGGCACTATTCATACTGAATCAGAAGGCAGTACCTGATGACCCTACCCACTGTTCATTTTTTTAAAAAGACAGAAATGCAGTACTAGAGAGAATCTTAGAATGGAAAGACTACAAAGCCCTAACACTCAGGTTACATTTTGTTAGAATCTAAATTCTGTGTTCCAATCGGAGATGGGGTGATAAAATGATAAACAGACTGGCTTTTTAATAGAAGGCTATGAAGTACACCTTTTACCTGTTTGATGAACTAATCCAGCTTGAAGAAAGGCACTTTGTTACCTGCTGCTCTGAAAGTTTTGTTCATCAGAGGTCATTACATTGCGCCACAGGAAGACAGCATTACTGAATATGGTTAATTGTGGAGAAATATATTCAAAGAATACAGGCTACTAACCGCCATCTCACAGCTTTCTCTAAACTGTTGTCCTAACACAGGGTGCCATTTCTGTGAAGTGTAAAGAATATTCATAGTTATACATCATTTTTTTTCAGTTGGCTCATGCTGTCTTGCAGCCACATTAGTAGGAAACGAGGCAGTTGTATGTATGTCTGCTGCTTTTGCATCATCATCATCATGTGCCAAACAAACCTTTTAAAAGGCAAAGTTGATGGTAAAATTCAATGCATGTAATTATTTATTTATTTTGCCACAAAGTGGCATCAGCAAGGACCAGGTTTATCTTCCCACTACTCAGGGATGCCTCTCATAGCACGGACAGGGGAAAAGTTAGATTCCTTCAATGGAGTGAAAAGGGCCCCATACTTATGCAGGCTGCTAAATATTGTGTTCACATTTAAGACCGCTGAAGCTGTACCAATGGTGATTTAGAGGAGTTTTATTTTTATATTTTAAATTCATAGCCTTCCATTTTGAATTTAAAGCATCTTTTATTTTCTTTGTTTCTAGAAAATGTTTGTATTTCTCTATTGCACATTGTACATTGCCAAATATCACATCTGGCCACAGTGCTGTATTAAATAAACTAACTAACCGACTTATGAAGAGAACGTTTCATGCAAAGTTGGGTATGATAAGGGACCAAAATGGTAGGGACCTCACAGAAGCAGAAGAGATTAAACAAAGGTGGCAAAATTATACAGAACAACTATACAAGAGCGAGCTTAACATCCCTGATGACCACAGTGGGGTAGTTACTGACCTGGAGCCAGACATCCTGGAATGTGAAGTTAAATGGGCCTTAGGAAGTCTGAGCAATAATAAAGCTAGTGGTGGTGACAGCATTCCAGTTGAACTATTCAAAATCTTAAAGGATGATGCAGTAAAAGTGCTACACTCAATATGCCAGCAAATTTGGAAAACTCAACAATGGCCACAGGATTGGAAAAGGTCAGTTTACATTCCAATCCCAAAGAAGGGCAATGCCAAAGAATGTTCAAACTACCGCACCATTGCACTAATTTCTCATGCTAGCAAAGTTATGCTCAAAATCCTACAAGCTAGGCTCCAGCAATATGTGGACCGAGAACTTCCAGAAGTACAGGCAGGATTTCGAAGAGGCAGAGGAACTAGAGATCAAATTGCCAACATACGCTAGATCATGGAAAAAGCTAGGGAGTACCAGAAGAACGTATACTTCTGCTTCATTGACTATGCTAAAGCCTTTGATTGTGTGGAGCACAACAAATTGTGGCAAGTTCTTAAAGAGATGGGAATACCAGAGCATCTTATTTGTCTCTTGAGAAATTTATATGCAGGTCAAGAAGCAACAGTGAGAACTGAACATGGGATCACTGACTGGTTCAAAATTGAGAAAGGAGTTCGGCAAGGCTGTATACTGTCGCCTTGCCTATTTAACTTGTATGCAGAGCACATCATGAGAAATGCGGGATTAGAGGAGTCACAAATTGGGATCAAGATTGCAGGGAGAAATATCAACAACCTCAGATACGCAGATGATACCACTCTAATGGCAGAAAGTGAAGAGGAACTAAAGAGTCTGTTGATGCGGGTGAAGGAGGAGAGTGCAAAAGTTGGCTTGAAACTCAACATCAAGAAAACAAAGATCATGGCATCCGGCCCTCTCAATTCCTGGCAAATAGATGGGGAAGAAATGGAGATAGTGACAGATTTTATTTTCCTGGGCTCAAGATCACTGCAGATGGGGACTGCAGCAAAGAAATTAAAAGACGCTTGCTCCTGGGGAGGAAAGCTATGGCAAATCTAGACAGCATCCTAAAAAGCAGAGACATCACCCTGCCAACAAAAGTGCGTTTAGTCAAGGCTATGGTATTCCCAGTTGCAATGTATGGCTGTGAAAGTTGGACCATAAGGAAGGCCGAGCGTCAAAGAATTGAGGCTTTTGAACTCTGGTGCTGGAGAAGACTCTTGCGAGTCCCTTGGACTGCAAGGCGAACAAACCGGTCAGTCCTAGAGGAGATCAACCCTGACTGCTCTTTAGAAGGTCAGATCCTGAAGATGAAACTCAAATACTTTGGCCACCTCATGAGAAGGAAGGACTCCCTGGAGAAGAGCCTAATGCTGGGAGTGATTGAGGGCAAAAGAAGAAGGGGACAACAGAGAATGAGGTGGCTGGATGGAGTCACTGAAGCAGTAGGTGCAAACTTAAAAGGACTCCAGGGAATGGTAGAGGACAGGAAGGCCTGGAGGATCATTGTCCATGGGGTCGCGATTGGTCGGACACGACTTCGCACATAACAACAACAACAAACTAACCGACTAGCCATAAGATGGTAATTGGAACCTAATCAAAGAGATCAGCATGCTGGTACAAGTGCTGACATAAAGTTCATATGGTCCACTCTCTGCTGAAAGGGAGATATTCTGGAGGACCAAATTCCTGTCTGTCCTTCATAGAAGAAGAATGGGCAATGAAGATGAGCTGGTTCCTATTATCACTGACCAACAGGCAAGAGTTGGTGGATGAGGTGAAGGAGGTGGGGACCCTAGGGGGAAGTGACCATGTCCTCATAGAATTCCTTTTGAGATGGGGAGCCAAGGAAGCTTGTAGCCAGACGCAGATATTGGATTTTTGTAGGGCAAACTTTCCTATGTGAGGAAAGGGCTTACCTGTCAGGAAATTCTAGTGAAGGAGAACACATCTACAGTGGAAAATATCTGGGTGAAAATAAGTGAGGGGAAAACAAACAGTGTGGTGGTTGGTGTCTGCTACCGACCACCTGACCAACAAGAGGATGTGGATGCTGAACTTTGTGAGCAGCTTGAGAAAATATCCAAGCGTCAGGACCTTGTTATCATGGGTGACGTCAATTTCCCAGATGTGTGCTGGGAAACAAACTCTGCAAAGCGTCCTCAGTCATGCAAGTTTCTGACCTGTCTGGCTGACAATTTCATTTATCAAATGGTAGATGAACCCACAAGAGGTTCAGCCATACTGGACTTAATACTGACCAACAGGCAAGAGTTGTTGGATGAGGTGAAGGAGGTGGGGACCCTAGGGGGAAGTGACCATGTCCTCATAGAATTTCTTTTGAGATGGGGAGCCAAGGAAGTTTGTAGCCACACGCGGATGTTGGATTTTCGTAGGGCAAACTTTAATAAACTCAGAGACATGATGAGTGTCATACCATGGACAAGAATGCTGGAAGGGAAGGGAGCATGTGAAGGGTGGACGCTACTCAAACAAGAGCTATTGCATGCTCAATCAATGACTATCCCAGAAAGACGGAGCTCTAAGAAGCCTATTTGGATGAACAGAGAACTTCAAGAGGAACTAAGAAAGAAAAGGAAAATGTTCAGGAAATGGAGGGAAGGACAGAGCTCTAAAGAAGAGTACCTACAGGTTACTAGGCACTGTAGATCAATCATCAGAAAGGCCAAAGCTGAGAGTGAGCTAAGATTGGCCAGGGAAGCCCATTGTAACAAGAAAAGATTTTTCAGTTATGTGAGGAGCAAACATAAAGTATAGGAGGCAATAGGCCCACTGTTGGGTGCGGATGGACAAACTCTAACGGAAGATGCAGAGAAAGCAGAAAGGCTTAGTGCCTATTTTACATATGTTTTTTCCCACAGGTCAAAGGGTTTAGGCACATCTAGAGATGGCAGTAGCCAAAGGATAGTGTCTGTGTGGTAGGTTAACATGGCCAGAGAGGTTGTCGAGAGGCATTTAGCTGCACTGGATGAGTTCAAATCCCCTGGGTCGGATGAAATCACCCAAGAGTGCTCAAAGAACTTTCCAGAGAACTTGCACAGCCCTTGTCCATCATCTTCGGGACCTCTTTAAGGACTGGAGTTGTCCTGGAGGACTGGAAGAGAGCAAACGTTATTCCAATCGTCAAAAAAGGGAGGAAGGATGACCTGGGAAACTACAGACCAGTGAGTCTGACCTCTGTTGTGGGGAAGATAATGGAGCAGATATTAAAGGGAGTGATCTGCAAACATCTGGAGGACAATTTGGTGATCCAAGGAAGTCAGCATGGATTTGTCTCCAACAGGTCTTGCCAGACCAACCTGGTTTCCTCTTTTGACCAAGTAACAGGTTTGCTGGATCATGGAAATTTGGTTGATGTCATTTACTTGGATTTTAGTAAAGCTTTTGACAAAGTTCCCCATGATGTTCTGATGGATAAGTTGAAGGACTGCAATCTGGATTTCAGATAGTCAGGTGGATAGGGCATTGGTTAGAGAACCGCACTCAAAGAGTAGTTGTCAATGGTGTTTCATCAGACTGGAGGGAGGTGACTAGCGGGGTACCTCAGGGCTTGGTGCTCGGCCCGGTACTTTTTAACATATTTATTAATGATCTAGATGAGGGGGTGGAGGGATTACTCATCAAGTTTGCAGATGACACCAAATTGGGAGGACTGGCAAATCCTCCGGAAGATAGAGACAGAGTTCAACGAGATCTGAACACAATGGGAAAATGGGCAAATGAGAACATGATGCAATTTAATAAAGATAAGTGTAAAGTTCTGCATCTGGGTCAGAAAAATGAAAAGCATGCCTACTGGATGGGGGATACGCTTCTAGGTAACACTGTGTGTGAACGAGACCTTGGGGTACTTATGGATTGTAAACTAAACATGAGCAGGCAGTGTGATGCAGCGGTAAAAAAGGCGAGTGCCATTTTGGGCTGTATCAACAGGGGCATCACATCAAAATCACAAGATGTCATAGTCCAATTGTATATGGCACTGGTCAGACCACACCTGGAGTACTGTGTGCAGTTCTGGAGGCCTCACTTCAAGAAGGATGTAGATAAAATTGAAAGGGTACAGAGGAGAGCGACGAAGATGATCTGGGGCCAAGGGACCAAGCCCTATGAAGATAGGTTGAGGGACTTGGGAATGTTCAGCCTGGAGAAAAGGTGGTTGAGAGGGGACATGATAGCCCTATTTAAGTATTTGAAAGGTTGTCACTTGGAGGAGGGCAGGATGCTGTTTCCGTTGGCTTCAGAGGAAAGGACGCGCAGGAATGGGTTTAAAAGTACAACGATATAGGCTAGATATCAGGGGGAAGAATTTCACAGTCAGAGTAGTTCAGCAGTGGAATAGACTGCCTAAGGAGGTGGTCAACTCCCCCTCACTGGCAGTCTTCAAGCAAAGGCTGGATACACACTTTTCTTGGATGCTTTAGGATGGTTAGGGCTGATTCTGCGTTGAGCAGGGGGTTGGACTAGATGGCCTGTATGGCCCCTTCCAACTCTATGATTCTATGATCAGCATGGGTGGTTTTGTTGACAGCATCTACGGTTTACGTTGAAATGCATAATGAAAGTGTTTGGGGAGAAAATTACAGGGAGGATGTATGTGGGAAACAAATCTATTAAGTGAATCAATTAAAGACAAATGATACTTTAAATGCAAAGACAATTATGTTTTGTTTGGTGCATTACCCCCTTTTGGTCAAAAATACATCGGTCTTTGCCCCAAAGTGTCCAATCAGAGGCTTGAAAGTAGCTACAGGAAGGGCCCGAGGGCAGTTGTGTTCCCTCTGAAATGAGGTGTTTCTTTGGGTGAAGAGAATAAGAGGACTTTTGCTGGGTGGAATCAAGAGAAGATGTAGTGGGAGGATGTCAGTTAGGGTAGCTTATTCCTCTGTTAGAACAAAATTACATAGAAATGTAACAAAACATGTAATAACTACATTATAAATGCTGACTTTCAGACTTTTTTCTAATGTTGAAATTCTTTACATTTTTAAAAAATAATGATCCTTAGAATTAATACCACAATTGCCCCTGCTGATAAAGGATGTCTATGTTCATAGTTATAAAGGAGAAAGGGATGATTATGGACTTGATTTATCTTTGTACATTTCTTTTTGTTGTTTGTTTTAATAAAGATTTAACAAATCTTTACTGTATGTTTTTAACGAAGACTGTTTCATGTATTGTTGACTAGTTTTAATGTAAACCGCCCTGAGCCTTCGGGGAGGGCAGTATATAAATCTAAATAAATAATAATAATAAAATGAAAAGCTGTGTATCTAATAGTCAAGGCTAATCCCCATGAAGGGGATTAAACAAATCTGTAACTCTGCAGAAAATGGCATTTTAAAAAATTAAGGGCAAACTCCCTCGAATGTTAATTCTGGATTTTATCACCAGAGAGGTTGCTGAGGAATCCCTCAAAGATGGAAGCTACTGTGTTGCATTGTGCTTTGGAAAATGTGTTCTCTTCCAGGCACCCGACAACCCACCTGGCTCATGTCTCTTTGGAGAAGGCACAAAACCCTATAGATAGCCCCACAAAGCACAACGCAAGACCGAGGCTTTGGTGCTGTTAATATTTGTCTCTGTACTGAAGAATGTCATGGTGTCCAACTAGGAATGGACATGAACCTGAAAATTCTGGCTTGGGTGAAATTTCGGGGCAGCCCTAAAATGAACCCCAAACCAAACTGGCCAGTTCATGGAGCAAAACAGATGGTGTTAATGGCTAGCTGCCATTTAAATGTAACAGCTGACAGGCAGATCTACCTCACTGTTTGGTTTTCAGTGCGACAACAAAGTGGGTCCACCCATCAACTGTTAGGCAGAAGTGGTTATGAGCCATTTTACCAGTACTTACGCTTCTCCCTGCTTCAAAGTATGTTTGTGGGTTTTTCTTAAAACTGATAAGTTTCATTCATTCGTTCATTCATTCATTCGTTTATATACTGCCTTCCTGGCATGTTGGCTCAGGGCAGTGTACAACACCATAATTGATAACAATGATATCAATTTAAAACAACATCATTTTAATTCCCCTCCCGTTCAAATCATTCTGAACCTTCCTCTTGTTAAACCATGTTGCAGATGGAGGTCTCTCTCTCTCTCTCTTTCTCGCACACCCGCACACAGGCCATGTAGTGAGTTCATGGAAGAGGTGCGACTTAATCTTGATCACAACTCATTGTACTAACTCCTAAGCTATACCAGCTCCCATTGAATAACTTTATACAGTTGCATCCAGTCAGAAGTCATGTGGTAGTAAGGCTGATCCTAACTATGTAGATGGAAGTAACAGGCAACCCTCTCCCCAGGCAGGGCTACCAGGCACAATGCCGTTACTTTTGAATCGTCACTTAAAAGCTCCCGACCATCCAATTCCCCCTGTCTGCCTACTTTCTACCTTCACTGTGGGATTGAAGTTGCATCAAGGGTTGAGATGGGAGGGAACAAATTTTACCACTGAGAGTAAACCCTGTTTAAGTGGTTGTTAAGTGAGAGCCAGTTTGGTGTAGTGGTTAGGAGTGTGGACTTCTAATCTGGCATGCCAGGTTAGATTCTGTGCTCCCCCACGTGCAGCCAGCTGGGTGACCTTGGGCTCGCCACGGCACTGATAAAGCTGTTCTGACCGAGCAGTGATATCAGGGCTCTCTCAGCCTCACCCTCCCCATAGGGCGTTTGTTGTGGGGAGAGGAATGGGAAGGCGACTGTAAGCCGCTTTGAGCCTCCTTCGAGTAGGGAAAAGCGGCATATAAGAACCAACTCTTCTTCTTCTATGGAAGGACCTCAAACTTGGGCCAGATGTGCTCTTCCAAAATCTGCTAAATCGTTTCAAATGGAGCTGCTACGGGATGCATACACTAGGCATGGACACTGCCAGCCATAATAGGTCCATGGTACAACCTCCAAATCATTGAAAAATCTCAGGTCATCTTGGTGCAGTAGAGTCAAAACTCACCGTATCTCCCTATTGACCCAATGATAGAAGTGGCTTGCATGTTTCATAGAATCATAGAATAATAGAGTTGGAAGGGACCTCATGGGTCATCTAGTCCAACCCCCTACACTATGCAGGACACTCACATCCCAATTGCTCATCTAATGTAACCTGCCACCACTTTACCTTCATAGAATCGTCCTCTCCATCAGATGGCTATCTAGCCTCTGGTTAAAAATTTCCAAAGATGGAGAACCCACCAGCTCCCGAGGAAGTCTGTTCCACTGAGAAACCGCTCTGTCAGGAACTTCTTCTGGATGTTTAGATTGTATTTCTTTTGAATTAATTTTATCCCATTCATTCTGGTCTGTCCCTCTGGGGCAAGAGAGAACCATTCTGCTCCATCTGCCATATTTTAAATACTTGAGGATGGTTATCAGATCCCCTCTGAGTCATTTCCTCTCTAGGCTAAACAGACCAAGCTCCCCCAACCTTTCTTCACACGTCTTGGTCTCCAAACCCCTCACCATCTTTGTTGCCCTCCTCTGGACATGTTCCACTTTGTCAACATCCCTCTTCAACTGGGGTGCCCAAAACTGAACACAGTACTCCAGACTTGTTCTTGCGAAACCCGTTTCCTTAGAACTCTCATAATGATATATAGGTCTGCCTAAAGTTCAGTCCATGCAACCAAAAACCAACTTGTTTCTTCACTAGACCTTGTGCCTAACTAGCATGCTATGCACTGATGGCACCCATGCTGTCTCCACCTCTGAAGAGGCACTTTTTAAAGCCACTGTGGTGACCAGAGCAATTGGTAGCATGGAGTGCAAATGTGCTGCCAGTGAAAGAATGTTTTCCTGCATGATCCTCTCCTTTCAGCACAGTATTGCAGCTTCTTTTTGACTGAATGTGGCAAATGTCAATGCAATGCTTCGCTGAAACCCCAAGTATTAATTATGTAATTTGTGGTGCTTACTACCCACATTTTCTTTAAAAAGCTAAAAACAGTTTGCAGAGCATGCAAAGTTATATAAACTTTTGCCCATACTCCTTATTGCTGTGTTTTCTCCCACAGTTGCTACTGATTTGAATATCTATTAGTTTTTTGTCTGCCCCATATCTACGATACTTACAGTACTGTCCAACGCAAAGTCATAGTTTTCTAAATCCATTGAAGTCAATGGGCTTAGAAGGGTGTGATTGGGGGGGGTTGTTTCTCAGATTTTGCTGCTCCATGTGAATTATCTACTCATGGGGAACAGCAAAATCTGGGAAATAAGCACGCCCAGCAGTATTCGTATGCAAAAATTAAATTTCCCAGTCTTTATTCAATGTTCCTTGGGAACTCATTATAATGGATTTTGTTTAGGCTTTTTGTTGTGAAAGGAAATCCCTATTCTGGATAGAGCAGGAATTGTGTTAGTGGGACAAAACTGTTATCCAGCATCTCACCCAATTCCTTCCCACACACACACACACACACACACACACACACACAAAATGGAGTGCAGCAGAGACAATTAATATAGGAACGTTTGTTCCTTTACTATTAATATTTGCTTCTGTGGGGAGACAGAGGGCAGCTGTCTTCTCTTTGTATTAAATCTGTTTACCATCCTCAGTAGCGGCAGACAGTTCTAAAGCCCCTCACAAGCCTAAAAACAGTGTTTACGGTTCTCATTTTTAAAAGCTCTGTGTTTCTCTTCAAGCCAATTTGATGGATAGATTCCTAGAAAATGAGGCCCAGAGGATTTATCTATCTGTGCAATCGCTTGTGTACAATTCTACTAACTTATGCAGCCCAATCGCTGGCAGATGATCGGAGATCCAAGTCCCTCCGAGTTCAAAGGGAGTTACTCCCAAGTATAGGCATGCATAAAATTGCAGTCCAAGTCTGAAGACAGAACAATTCCTCTTCTCACATATCCACTCTGTTTATTTAAGCATGGTATTGGTTCAATTTGGGACAATGATTAAGATCCAGAGAATAACTTACTTTACTACAATTGAAAACACACCCCTTCCTAAACTGTTGTATGGTGCAAAGTAGAAGGACTGCCTAAAATGAGGTATACATACAGATACACACACACACAAGCACACCAATACCATTTCTTTTTACATTTTGCATCACCTGAAAAGCACCCCATAACAGACCTGTCAGCTGTATGTTTACCGTCAAACAACCACCCCGATAAACTGCACACATTTCAAAGAGGTACACTAAAACTGAAATTTCAGATCCAAACCTGACTTCAGTGAAATCCAGTTGTTGAATTTTCTTCCTGTGGCAAAATAAATGTATGGTTTTTTTTAAAAAGAAAGCTTGTCTGGAATGCGTTTAAAGGATCTTCATAGACGCAAAGAAGCAGAGCACGATCTCATGCTCTGAGCATCTGGAATGGTTATGTGAAAGGAGAGAGGGACTGCCACCTAGGCAAGTATGTTTGAAATCTGTGCCTTTCTAATCCTTGCATTCACTCAAGCCTGCTATTTATGCTGCTCTGTGACGTTTGGCATAATGTAACTGCAACTGCAGCGAGCTCCCTAGGATCCTTTTGAAAGCAGCAGCTTTCTGAAAACCCAGGCTGATTGTGCCACCTACTAGCCCAACCGAAAACAAGCCAAGCAACACAGCAGACCTCTTTCTTCTAGGACAAGCCGCTTCTTAGATTAACTGGGGCAAATCCCACATACTTCTTAAATTTTCCAAAGGCTTTGGAATTGGTCTCGATCGTCAAGGAATGGGCTGTCTACAAGTCCATCAGCAATGGGGTTGAATCCCCCAGAGGCTCTGAGGTTTGTTGGAGCTGGAGGATTTATTGACAGATGATCCTCTGTAAGGATATCAGGAGAAACATCTTTGATACATTTTGTCTCCCTGACAATAAACAGCTGTCCAACTTCTTTAGGATTATTCCAATCCATTTCTTTTTTCAGTATGGGTTAGCTTAGGGAAAGTAAAGATGGAAAAGGCAACTAGACAGATTTGAAGATTGACTCAGCTGTCCTAGATTCTCTTCAGCTCACCTTCCCTACTTTTTCTTCTCCTCTTTTTGTTCTTTCTGGGTTTCTGACACCTCAAAGAGTGGCTCCTGCTAAAGGCTTAGTGCCACTCAAAGGCTCCACTTTGAGATTGCATCTCCTGCTTGGCTTTCTCTAGCCACTGACAGACACATATGCACACTGGGAATGGTGGGGTCAACCTCAAGACTATTTGCTTCTCATAGAGAAGCATGTTCAAAGAGACATAAAGGGACCCCAGAAATCAGAACAGTAGCATCCAAATTATGGAAGACTTTAATAAAATCATAGAGGTGCACACATGCTGTTTACATGACAGATATGAGCAAGATCAAATGAAAAGTGATGTAACTGCACATCCTCTAACCTCGTTCTTTACTTGTCCCTGAGATGTTAAGCTCAGGATAGGTCTTATCACTTGGAGTTACAAGTTTTCAGAAATGGTTCATACCCATGCTTCATAGATGGGGTTCAGTTCATTGGGTTGCCAACCTCCAAGTGGTGCCTGGAGACCTCTCAGAATTAGATTTCCAGACTACAGAGATGGCCTGGGGCGAGGGGAGCCACAAGTCGCAGCTGACTTATGGTGACCATACAAAGTTTTCAAAACAAGGTGGGCAATTCTGTACCTGTTAAATGTAGTGAAATGCTTAGGTAATCATTACATTCTGGCCACTCCACATGATGTAGCCAACATCCAGGGTCCAGGCAGCAAACTGCTCGCTACATCCTCCATTGTAAAGTGCTAGTTGGGGAATCACATGAAATGGATTCCCCAACCTAAAAAGCATGAGCTCCAGGAGAGCAACCAGCAGGCCACCGGTCAATGAAATTTATGAAGCCGAAGAAGCGCTACCTCCACCTCCAATGTCCCGCCCTCACACCCGCCTCCCTCTCCCTTCTTCCAGGGGACAGGAAGTGCTTTTTTAAAATTAAGAATAGCTTGGAGCAACAAATAGGTGGACAAGCGTGCAGGCAATGCCAGAAATAATTTTCTCCCCAAGTGGTAACACAAAGCATGCATCTCTAAAGCCCGCCCCCCCAATCAGGAACGAGATTTTTAAAAAATATATATCAAAACTTGTGATTCCATAAGGGATTCCATTCAAAAAGCACTATCCATCTATGATTAGATAATTAGATGCATAGGCATTTAAACGGAGAAGTATTTATTTGAAAAAAGTAGTGGGCATTGTAGACCCTTTAAAACATGGAGAAAGGGGATTGGTTGTCAGGATTGATTGACATGTGGAAGAGAGTTGTGTATAAAGCGTGTTGCTCTCTTCTGCCATTTCCAGCAGCAGTTGTGGAGGGTGAGAAGTATGAAACAAGAACAAGACAGCAAGCAGGTGAGGAGAGGCCAGGAAGCATAATAATGTTTTGGGCACTGAAGTGCCCAACCCTACCTATCTGTAGGACCTGCTCAGCTCAGATTCAACTTACAGGCCAACAACAGGCATCAGCTCACCCCCTATCACCTTGGCTAGCAGTGCTGTGTGAGGAGGCAATTGTTAAACTGATACTAGTCATTACTGCTTTTGACAAAACAAGACATATAGCTCCAAAGGCTAGCAGGAATATTGGGCCTTGGCTGCACTTGCTCTTGGTTGCCAGCTCTAGGATAGCAGCCCACCAGGAAATATCCATGCCAAGTAAATAGCTAGTTCCCCCATTCTGATGGGAGGGGAATTCAGGAAAGATCTATGACCCTTGCATTAGTGGGCCAATGGATGCAACCAACTGAGTCAGAAGTTAAAATACACATTGCACTGGACATTTCCAATCAGAGCTCCTGATTATTTTTAAGCATAAAAAACAATTGCAGAGTGGCTCTGTTGAGCTCAGGGCCATGAAACTATAGGAGAGAGGTCAACTTTTTTTTTGAATGTTCCATTTTCTGAACTGATACTACTTGTTTCTCTACTTTGTTCCTCTGTGTGCCTAATAACTCTACATTTAATGACTGTTTCTACCATTTTGCCTGCAACAGATATTAGGCTAACAGATCTGTAATTTCTTGGTTCCTCTCTTGTTTCTCCCTTCAAAAAAGAGTGTAGAATTTGCTGCTCTCCTGTTTTCTGGTAGAGTGGCTGATTTCATACCAGTGATACCAGTGTGACATTTGAGCTCCCTAAGAATCTTCAGACATATGCCATGAGGAAATGGGATGTTGCTTTTTAAAATTTCCCCAGTAGGTCTAGAACAGGGGTAGTCAAACTGCGGCCCTCCAGATGTCCATGGACTACAATTCCCAGAAGCCCCTGCCAGCGAATGCTGGGAATTGTAGTCCATGGACATCTGGAGGGCCACAGTTTGACTACCCCTGGTCTAGAACATCATTTCCAAATGAGAGCATGGAGACAATCCACCAACAGACTGCAGGGAGAACTGTGAAGAAGGTGCAGGGAAAAAACTTACAGATTGTTCCCCTTTTTCCTTCAGGTAAGTTTTGTGGCTACTTCAAATTATAGTGGATTTTGATAGGGGTGCCTTTTAAAGTTCGTTTATCTACCAACTTCCAATGGGAAAGTCTTCTGCAAGGAAACTACACTACAGAGTCAGGCTTACACCCAATACATTTGTGTCCCCTTCCCATAGCTATTACTGAGAGTCTTTCCATGTAAGAAGAGGGCATTGAAACAAAAATATATTACCTGGAGATGAGTTGTAATTCTGGGGAAAGTCCAGGTCCCACTTTCTGGTTGGCAACTCTAAACAAAGACCTTATATTAGGGTTGCCAGCTGTGGGCTGAGAATACCTGGAGACTTTGTGGGTGGAACTGGGAGTGGGCAGGATTTGGGGGGGGGGGAGGGACCTCAATGGAGTCTAATGTTATGATGTCCACCCTCCAAAGCAGCCATTTTCTCCCAGGCAAGTCATCTCTCTTGTCTGGAATAAGATATAAAACTGGGGGATCTCTCCCTGGGGACTGGCAGTCCAACCTTATTTGTACACAGAATTCAGTATGCAGCTGGAGGATGTATATCAGGGAACCTCAGAAACTGAGCTTGGAATTTCATCTAAACAAGGCTTTGCTGTGTTCCTAATAGATGGTATGCACACTTACCACCAGAATGCAGTGAAAGCTCCATGGAAAGGCAGGTACCCAACAGATGGAACAACAGCATTCTCAGGACCTGGATATGCATGGAGTCTATAGTCTCCTGTGCCTCACCCCTGACTCCTGTGTTTACTGGGGAAAATCTGAACACCTTACTAGTGAGGAAAAGTAGATCCTGCATGTTCATCTGCATGTGCATCTTAATATATGTTATGGTCTTCATTTGTTAAGACCCTATCATTTTTGACTCACTGTCTGTAATCTATCAATATATAGTATTTAAAGAACAAGTACAATAAGCTGGAAAGTTCTTTGCTTCATTAACTTACTGGGTGGCCCTTAGGAAACCTATTGTTCTTCTCCACACCCTGCCTATAGTGTGGGCCAGTACATAACAGGCCAGTGCATAAGAGAAGCATTTACATTTGTTCTTAGAATACTGGCCAATTTCACAGGCCAATTTCTAAGGACAAATTTAAATGATTCTGTTATGTACTGCCTCTTTAAGAGGCTATCCCAGTAGGCCTGAGAGTAATCAGGAGAGTAGAAGAGACTCTCTGTGAAGAGCCTACTCAGAATCTGCAGAACCAGGCCAGGAAACCCTGGCTTTGAGCTCTAGAAACAGGTTAGTTAATAGCCAAGTGACAAGCCCTACAGTCAATAGAGGTCTACAGCCAAATGGAACTGGGTGTTCATTGTTTGCTCCACTGCAAAAAAGTAGTTTATTCCACTACCCAAAGTGGGTACCAGCAACTGAGATAATGCATTTATAGCACGTATGAGAAATACTATTATTATTAAAAAATGATAGCTTAAAGCAGTGAAGAAAACCATCTTACTATGCCTCTCTTTGATAGGATTCAGTGGAGGACAGCTTTCTGCTTGTCTCCAACTGTGTTTTTGTGGTTTATTTGTTTTTAGGAAGGCAAGCTGAGAAAATAACAATGTTAAAAATCTGGGCAGTTAAGTGAAATTGAGAGCCACATGACACATGGTAACAGCTTTTGAATCTTTGTAGCCACATAAACCACAAAGACTGGTTTTGCATGAGGAATCTGCCCCTGGACAGCCTCTGGATGTTGGTGGCTTTTAGAGCCCCCTCCACATGACATTGCCTGCATTCCAAAGCTGTCCAGGACCTGCCTTGAGGCCAGATTTAACTCATGATGAGGGAAATCACCAAAACTCGATTTTCCACCATCAATCATGTGTCCCATCAGTGAGCAACCAGTGAGCAGCCAGGGGTTTGCCCATAGGGAGGGGGGAACGCGTGATAGTCTGGGCAGTATTGTCCCACCCTCATACTCGCTTTCCTCTCCCCAGATCCTGACTGTGGAAGTTTTTTTTTTTAATGGTGCCATATGTGCAACAATTTGTACATGTATCCACATACACGTGAAACAGCAAACGAAAAAGTCATTTTAAAATTACAGTGTCACACAAAGTGGACATTAATACATTCCATAGTGAATAAAATGAATTCACAGAAATCTAATCATTTAAGGGCATATGGTTATGTTGGGAGTGGGTGGCAGCAACCACCTAGACACATTTATTGATTGATTGATTTCCGGAGAACATGAACAGGTCAGGAGGGGGATTATATGTGGGAGACCTCTCACCTATCACCGGGTGTCTGTGTTATGGGGATATTTCTTCTGTGCTTAGAACACACACATAAAAAAGTGTACTTTGGTGGCTGTGGCAACGTATATGCATAGCTCCGCCACTACATGTAATGTCAGTGGCAGTTGTATATTCCATGGAGGAGAGAAACATTGCTGGGGACAAAGAAAGCCAACTTGTGATCCCTGTGGTCTGGTCAACATGGCCAGTGAGGCTCTCAACCCAATAAGGAGTCAAGAATCCCCTTGGGTGGTGTGAGTCAGGAAGAGAGAAGATACTACAAGCTCAGCTTGCCAGCCATGTTCTGTGACCAGCTACACAGCCAAGATGGATTCCAGCTTGCAGGCACCATCCTTACCCTTGACCTCGCAGTCTACCTCCTTCCCCTCCACTTCGCAGGCTTCCTCCATGCCCTCTACCATGGGGTGGCCTGCAATTAAGGAGCTCACATCGGAAAAAGGCAACAGGGCTGGCTGGCAGAAAGCATGCCATCTTGAAGCCCTTGAGCATCAGTTCAATGGCACTGGCACCTTTGGTGGCAACCTCTCTACTCCTATGTCTGCAAACTAAGAAAGGGGGAGGGAAACTTAGGGATGCCCCTTGGAGTTGGAGCTCCTGGGGTAGGATAGGGGCTCCTGGAGGCACCCACCACAAGGGCAAAGTGAGCCAACTCTCAAGGTGGCAATCCCCCCCCCCCCATAAGTTTTATATCTACCCCCTGGTAATCTATGCAGAGGTGTGTTCCTCCACACCAACACAAGTCTTCCTGTCAAGGGGCACAGCAGCAGTCTCCCTTAAAGGAATGGCTGCTTCAAACTGCAGTATATGAGGGTGGAATGAGGGGAATTTAAATATGGATCAAACTAGGACAAGTGGCACATGGGAGGCTTCCCACGGCTTCCCAGATCTTCATCCTTTTGTTGTGGAAAGGTGTCCCACTCTCCCTGGGGACCTGCCATGCTTCCAGGCTGTTGAGGAAGTCAAGCTTCAGCTGTTTGAATTTCATGCAGCATTGCTCCTACTTCCTCTGGAAGCCCCTCTCCACAAGTTTCCGCACCACCACTACATATGCCCTTCTTGTCTGAATATGGGTGCCAGCCATGAGACGTGAGAGTCTCCTTTAGTGCAGTGCCGTGTCCAGAAGAGCCTTGATATCCACCCTCTGCCAGAAGGCTCCTCTGCATGGCTAGGGCATGTTTCCAAATGGCAGTATTTCTGAAGAGCAACACACAAATGCCCTTCCTGAGATTTTAAAAATGTATCCATTTGCTGGTCCAATAACAACTGCAGTACCACCATGCACGTCAGCCCCTAAGGTAAGGTGGACAAATGTGCTGCATTTGGCGGAACAGCCCTGCCTTTTCGGCATCTGCCCTGCATCCCGGACCGTTCCCCAAATGTCCCTATTTATTAATTACTAGGAATTAAGTCCGCTGTAAAAAAATACAGCGGGTGCTAGCTGTTTCCAACCACCGTGGCAGTGCTTCCCGGGCGGGTGGGAAGGGCTGGGCCCGCCCGAACTCCCCCCCCAGGGAAAAAGCCTTCTCAGGTCCTGGGGACCGCTATCACTGGCTCAGCGAGCCAGCGATCACCATCCTCGGGGGCTCAGAAGGCTTTTTCCTCCCCCCTCCATGGAAAAAGCCTTCTGAGGCCACGGGGACAGTGATTGCTGAAGGCTTCCCTCCCCCCCTGGAAATAGCCTTCTGAGGCCCCAAGGAGGGTGATCGCCGGCTCTGTGAGCCGGCGATCGCCGTCCCCGGGGCCTCAGAAGGCTTTTTCCTCCCACCCCCAGGTGAAAGGCCTCCCCAAGCGGGTCAGGCGCTGTGGGGTTGTGGGCCTACCTTCCCTCTCGGTGGCCAGCACAGAAATAGCCACCGTGGGGTGAAGGTTTGCCCTCGTGGAGGGGTGGGGCAGGTTGGGAGGTGTTTCGCACCTCCCAATTGGTGCTTTCCGGGCCAAACAGCAGCCGCACTGCACGTGGCTGCTGATTGGCGGTTTGAGGCTGGACTGACAAGCGGAAGGCCCAATCACAAGGCGCTTTGTGCCTCCCGATTGGGCCCTCCACTTGTCAGTCCAGGAGAAGGGGCCAATGGGCACCCTTCCTCATCCCAGACAGGGCCCACCCTCAGAGCCCTTACTCCTTTATTTAATCCGCTCCACAGGAGCGATTAAAGATAATTTTTTAAAAAAATAAGTGGGGTTTTTTTGGCCACGTGGCAGCCCGGGCAAGCAGCCTGGCAGGCAGCTCGGGCAAGCAGCCTGGGCTCATAAAGCCCCTGCGCAGGCACCAGGGCTCTGGAGCGGGGCTTTTGCGGTGCCATCATCAGGCAGCGCTGACGGTCGGGTGGGAAGCTGCGGAGGCAGCCATGCGTCAGAGGCAAGCGTCTGTTGGATCGTCCATGCCCGCCACCGCCACCTTCACCGGGGAACTCACTAGGGATGGGGTGAGGGGGTGAGGGGGCCACCACTGCTGCCGAGCTTTCTGCCTCACTGGATGTGGTGGCCAGCTGAGTGAGGCGGGGCATGCGGGCCAGCTTCCCAGCAGCAGCAGCTGCCGCTGGCCGCAGAGCGTGAGGAGTCGGCCCCAGAAGCCCCTGAAGCCCCGGCCCCACTGCCCTGACCCCCGATACCCCCACCACCTCCACCTCGCTCTGTAGCATCTGGTGGTGGGGATGGGGAAGAGCCATGCACAGGCGAGCTGCTTCCCAGGTGGGGAACACAGCGTCGCTCGGAGCGGCAGAGTGCTTTGCCTGTCAGCCGGCACTCATTGCCCTCCTTCTCAATCTCCATGGCCTGGCCTGGCCTGGCCTCCCCGCTCACCAGCCTTGGCCATCGCAACCCCTGCGGCTGCTCTGCTTCCCCCGTGGGCGCTGCGGCGGCTCCTGCTGCCAGCCCTGAGGACTGATGACAGCACCTCCCCGCGCCTGGTGCCCACCTCTGCCCTGCCCTGCCCCGGCCCACTGAGGGGAAATGAAACAAGAAGGGAGGCTTCTCTTCCAAAAAGGCAGCCTAGCTTCAAGTGGGTAGCCGTGTTGGTCTGAGGCAGCAGGACTAATCTTGAGTCCAGTGGCACCTGGACCTTGTGTAAACTCCAGTAAACTTTGTGGGTCATAAAGGTGCCCCTTGGGTAGCGTGACCAGATTTTTTTTTAAGTAAGTACATTTTATATTTTGAGATTGGCAATGGGTCTTTTGAGTTTCTGAGATCCTCCTCATCCTTTTAATTGGAGATGTTGAGAACTGAACCTTCTGCATGCAAAACAAATGCTCTATCAGTTAACTGTGGCTCCTCCTAAGTATGCATCACTCCATCTCACTCACTATAATTTTCAGTGAAGTCAGTTCTCACTTTCAGACGCTAGAGATCAACAGATGAGATTATGTACATGTCAATGAATCAGTTACATGATATTACCACACATAGGAACCGGGAGAGCATATGTAGCATATTTTGTTTCTTACTATTTTAATGTTTAAAATATACATGAAACATTGGTGTTTGGGAATAAAAATGGAAAGGACAACAAATTAATCTGATAAATAAATAGATCAATAAAATGCCCAACAGTATGCTGGTGATAAATAGCTTTTTCCTTTTTGTTAGAATCCAGTGAGACCATGGATGTTAATAGGGGACGATAATAGATTCAGTAATGACCAATAATCTGTTGGTGGATGATAAAACTGATGAGAGAATGATGGGTCTGACTCTTGTAGATGGATTTGTGCTCCACCTGAAGGATCAGGTTTGCACCTTGAGGTCAGTGCCTTTGGAGAGGTGCTCACATTCACCTGAAGCATGGCGCCTTAAATCAAATGTTAACAGTATGTCATACACAGTGTTTCCTTCAAAACAAGCATCTGGCCACTGCTCTCTGTGCATATTGAAATACACATTACACAGACCTACCTCTCACAAAACATTTATGAATTTTGCTTGGTTCAGTAGCAAGTAGCTAGAAATTATCGGATGTATATCTTGCCAGTTCTTAAAGAACTTTACTAACTACAAATTCATTTCTGGGCCCAATTTTATATGCTTTTAAAATAAATATTGAAAGCTTTAATGACTTGGAATCAAGATATCTTGAGAATGATCATGTCTCATCTGCCCAGCAGTTAAGATATTCAGAGGCCCCACTCTTGTCTTCGGAATCTCTTCCCTGCAATTGTATATCTGAGGTCAAAGTTCATTAGCTATAGTCATGAGGCAAAACTATATTTTCCTACGTTGCAAACTCAGGGAAAGTAGGGTGGGCCTATTCCTCATCTCTGGCCTGCTGCAACCTTCCCTTTGCCTAGGGGCCCACAGTTAACAGGCCCTACATGGAATACGAACCATGATGAAGGGTGGCGTGTCTAATTCATCTCATACTATTGCTATCAAGGTTCCAATGGGAAGAATTCGTAACAGATTAATATAAGCTGTAGTTATGAATGCAAGTGGTTAACCAGCAGAATATAATTGTGTTAATAGAAGACGCAACAAGAATCTACAATTGTTCACCCTGCAGTGTTTGATAGAGAAGAACACCAGTTCAGATTTTTAAAAAATGCAGTGGGAATAATGTAGTATCTTTAGAAAGCACTGAAGCTACTGGATCAGAGCAATTGTTTCTAATAAAATGTTTAAAATAGTTTTTATAGTGCTAAATTACAAAAAAATAAATTATTACTGTGTGAAACAACAAAATGAAAAATTAAATGTAGCAAATTTTAATTAAACAGTGTGGGTTAAGATTTCTATAAGCTGGAATAAAAGCTGAACAGTTGATCCCTTTTTCATCTTGTTACATCAGGCTCACCCATGAGTACTTAAAATGAAATAAAGCAAAGTAATAACTTCTTTTAAAAGCAGTTGGAAGGCTTGAATGGTGAGTCCAGAACTCCAGGAGGTTGGCAACCTGGTCAATTTTGTCCCTCCAGGAGATTGGCAACCCCCATAAATGGGCTTTGAAGCTAGTCTCCAGGCTGTGCCTGGAGGCTGGCAACCCCTGGTCAATTTTGTCCCTCTTTAACAAACTTAAAATCTGGTCACCTTACCCTAAGGGGGCAAAATATGAATGCTGGCAGTGGCCATGACCACCCCCTTCCAGCCTCTCTCTTCTCCAGACAAGCTATGTAAAACCAGAGCAACATAAACATAACATGAGCAATGCAAACGTAATTTTTTTGTTTTACATAAGACATATGGTTGGACTCTCATCTCCCCTGATGCTGCCTATACAGGCATGTAGCTATGGCATCTCTGTCCCTCCCTATGAATATTCTTTTTGCCTTGTTTGTTATTGGTCCTTCCTCATCCACCACTATAGTGTCCCACTCCTCATTGTGCACAGCAATTTCGTATCCTTTCTCCTCCCAAATGCAATGACCAAAGGTGTTACGTTATCCAGGTGAACATGAAGCCTAGGGAGAAGGCACCTCCAGTCTCCCAAAGGGACGCTCCACCACATTCCTTGCCCAGGAATGCCTTAAGTTTAGTTACTCTGCTGATTGATTTCGAGGCCCCTTGTAGGGGGTCATGAGCTCTTCCTCAGATCAGAACCAGCACCTGAACCCCCTCTATGGTGACCATAGAGTTTCCAGGGACAAAGACCCCAGTGTTCATGGCAGTGCATGGGTAGGACTTCTGAAAGATGAAGGCATCATATCTCCTGCCACTCCAGCCCACATCCGCATCTGTAAACTGTCCATTGTGGTCCATGGCCCCTTGCAGGAGAATGGAACAAAAGTTCTTTCTGTTGCCATACTACTGTATGCTCATATTTGGGGCTCGTATTGGGAATGGGATGTGCCAATACAGTGGGGCAATCCCAGCTGGCCAAACCCATCCATGTTCTACAGGAGACACACAAAGTAAACCTTAAAGCAATCTGGCACCCCAAATGATTCTGGTTTTTCCTGCAGTTGCCTAGGGGGGCATAGCAGCGTGTATGCATTGCTGGGTGTCTTTTTTGAAGGAAAAAAAGGAAATTAACAATCACAGGAGGATCCCAGCCTACCTATCTTGCCAATCTCTTCTCTCAGGTACACCACCTTGCTGTAGAGCAGACCTCCAGCAAGATCTCTCCAACAGTGATGGAGGAAGGCTCTGGTTTAATTATCAGGAAGGAATTGATGAAAACTAAAAATAATTTTGCTGAAGGGGAAGAAAATGGAACTTAGTCTTGCCATTTTAGCAACTATAGGTTGAGAAATATCTGGAGATTTGGGGGTGGAGCCTTGGGGAGATTAGTCTTAGCTAAAGGTAAAGGTATCCCCTGTGCAAGCACCAAGTCATGTCTGACCCTTGGGGTGATGCCCTCTAGCGTTTTCATGGCAGACTCAATACGGGGTGGTTTGCCAGTGCCTTCCCCAGTCATTACCGTTTTACCCCCCAGCAAGCTGGATACTCATTTTACCGACCTCGGAAGGATGGAAGGCTGAGTCAACATTGAGCCAGCTGCTGGGATTGAACTCCCAGCCTCATGGACAAAGCTTTCAGATGGCTGCCTTACCACTCTGCGCCACAAGAGGCTCTTTGCACCACAAGAGTCTTAGCTAGACCACCCTAATTTCTTTTTCTTCTGTCCTTTCTGTATATTTGTGGCTCTCCAGCTGCATAATGATGCAGATACTTGCTTCTCTATGCAGTCACTGTTAGCTTGCTAGACCACCAATTGTGAGGTAGGATTCATTCTTTGTGCTCAACAGTGGCCTGAAGCTTAGGCCAGCATTCAGAAGCCACTCATAGATTATTTCTGCTTTAGGTAAACCAAGTCTTTTTTATCAATTTTAAGCAACAGATGTTGAGCCTGCAATTATTCAGAAGGTGGTTGAAGAAGACGCTTCTTGGAACCATACGGTTACTGGCACCAGTCAGCCTAAATGAAACCTCTGTGTTGCTTCTTTCCCCCGTGGATTTCAGTAATGAATATTTAATAGAGAAATAAAAATGTAATGTCTTAACTGTAGCATTGCCACCTATTGAGACAAACATACCACGTTTGCTTTCTCATTCTGTAGGCAACAGCGTGGCAAGAGTTGTAACTGATGATAGCAAGAAGTGGACCCCTGGCTCTCTACAATGCCCTTCTTTTATCCACTGCAAATTGTTCTTTAATGTGACTGAGCCCTTGGCACTGGCCTCTTGCATATTTTAAGTTTGAAATTATTTGTTCTGTTTTGTTTGTGTGTGTGCGCATGGGTGAGTGTGTGGAGGGATATATAAAACAAAGTTTCATGTTTTCAAAAACATGCATCACTGAGGAATGGAAAAAAAATATCTGCATAGAAATAACAGCAAAATAACATATTACATCAGTGCATATGCGATCACTGCCATTCTGGTTGCTTCAAGAGGTTATAAAACAGAAGCATGATAGTCTGAGTCAACCGGAAAGGACAGACTATAAAAACAATATTATTATTATGTCTAATGTAAGATTAGTGAACTCCAGGGGTTATCTGGTTCTTGAACATCTCTCATTCATCTCCAGAGCCTCCATGCATATCATAGCAGAAGCAATTGGAAGGAAAGTGTGAATCATTAGGCATCCCCTTTCCTCGCCACAGTGTATTGGCTGCCTTTGGCAGTGAGGTTTGGTGGCTTCGGGTGGTTCTCTTCTTCTGAAGTGGACTAGTTGCTGTGGCCGGTTAAGGCGACCACTTGCCCCCTTGATCCCTGTCTTTCTTGGCTCCTCAAGGGAGGTGGCCAGAAGATAGGCAGCCAGCTCAGAGACATCATCAACTTCTCCCTGAGTTCTGGGGAGTTTCCTGAGCGGCTGAAGGAGGCAGTGGTTCACCCTCTCCTGAAAAAATCAATGCTTGACCCGCAGGATACTGCCAACTACTGCCCAGTGTTGCATTTGGCATTCCTGGGCAAGGTGGTGGAATGGGCTGGAGCGGACTAGCTCCTGGCATTCCTCGAAGAAACTTTGGCACTCGATCCATGTCAGTCTGGCTTCCATCCTGGCCACAGGGTGGAGACGATGTTGGTCGTCCTGCTGGATGACCTCCATCACCAGCTGGATAGAAGCAAGTTAGCCGTGCTGGTTCTCTTAGACCTGTTGGCAGCCTTTGACATTGCGGATCATGAGTTATTGGTCGGCACGAGGATACGGGGCACAGCCTTGTGCTGGATACGCTCCTTTCTCCAGAACTGGACCCAGAGGGTTGCAGTGGGGGAAGGAGTTCTCGTGGCCCTATAGACTCCCTTGTGGGGTCCCCCAGGGCGCGGTCCTCACCCCCACATTATTCAACATCTTCATGCGTACTCTGGTATGGTGTTTTGGGCTGAGTTGCCATCAGTATGCTCTATCTCCATATGGATGGCCACCCGGACTCGCCCCCGGAATCATTGGTCACATGTTTGGAAGCGGTGACTGAATGGTTCGAGCAGAATCACCTAAAACTCAACCCCTCCAAGACGGAGGTCCTGTGGCTGGGGGGTAAGGGGTGGGATGAGGCAGTGCACTTACCCACCCGGGCAGGGGCGCAAATTATCATTGTGTCCCAGGCCAGGAATCTGGGTGTGAACATTGATGCCTCCTTGACTATGGAGGGTAGCAGGTCAGGCATTTTTCCATCTTCGCCAGGCTCGGCTACTAGCGCCCTACCTGTCCCCTGATCACTTGGCCACAGTGATCCATGTGACAGTCACCTCCAGAATAGATTTCTGTAACTTGCTCTATGCAGGCCTACCCTTGTCCTTGATCCAGAAGCTTCAGCTAGGACCATTATGTACGGCCGCCGAAATGGCGATTTCGGGTCACATGGAAAACGCGGAGGGGGAAGAAGCGAAGCAAACCGCTTATGCACGGGATGGGACGCAACGGCGGCAAAACTCAGAGTAACCGATTATGCATGCAGCGATCCCGGCGCCGCTTCTGGTTGCGCCCTGGTCACCTGGAAGCTGCGCTTTCTTCCGTGTTTCGCTAATGCGGCTTTTTTTGCTGTCATGCACCGAATCTGCGTCCGGTTGCACCCGGCACCGTGCGTTATTGGTGATTTTAGTTGCCGCCATTCCACCCCGAATGTGCGCTATTCTCCCCGTGCATAATGGGCCCTAGTGTAAAATGCAGCTGCTAGGGTCCTCACTGGCATACCTTGGAGGGCCCACATTCAGCCCATGCTGAGGCAGCTGCATTGGCTGCCAATTGCTGCCCGGATCCATTTCAAGGTTCTGGTTTTAACCTTTAAGGCCTTATGCGGGTTGGGACTCACATACCTGAGGGACCGCCTATCGCCTTATGCTCCCCGCAGGGCTTTGCGCTCTGCAGGTGGGAACCTATTGGTCGTTCCCGGCCCTAGCAAAGTGTGCCTAGCCTCAACCAGGGCCAGGGCCAGGGCCAGGGCCAGGGCCAGGGCCAGGGCCAGGGCCAGGGCCAGGGCCAGGGCCAGGGCCAGGGCCAGGGCCAGGGCCAGGGCCAGGGCCAGGGCCAGGGCCAGGGCCAGGGCCTTTTCAGTCCCGGCTCCTAGGTGGTGGAATGAGCTCCCGGATGAGCTGTGGGCCCTGTGGGATTTGTCAGCTTTCCGCAGGGCCTGTAAAACGGAGCTCTTCCACCAGGTATATAGTTGAGGCTGGGGTCTGCAAACTAGAATCATTGCCCCCCCCCGGGTTAGAAGTGTACATTGCCCCCTCTCTAGTCTCCCCATTGCTTCAATAGTGGGGGTGGGAAGAGGATTCCTTTTTCCGTCATGTTGAGATTTTTAAAGTCTTTTAATGGGGAATTTAATGGGGTTAAGACTACTGTTACCCGCCACAAGCCTCACACTGAGTGGTGGGAAATAAATATAATAATAATAATAATAATAATAATAATAATAATAATAATAATAATAATAATAATAATAATAATAATAAATCAGGGGCCTACAACCTGAAGCCTGTGGGCTGCATGCAGCCCTTGAGCTCTATCTGTGCAGTTTTCTACCCTGCCTGTGTGCTGCTATCACTCTCAAGGCATTTTCCCTCAGACCCATCCTGTTCTTCCTACCTCAAGAGTTACCACCTACTGTTGTCCATCCTGTCCATTTTTTGCACAAAACACAAAAGCAATGTTATTTCTTCTGGTCTCCATGGCTCCTATTTGCTCCCTCTTGGTCTTATCCTGCATACTAAAATTTTGGCCATTCTGGTGTTTTGCTAGCCAGCAAAGCTCAGGCACCCATCCCACTTAGCTTTTTCATTCTCACTCTCCATGTATTACCATATTGAAGGCTATATACATGTGTAAGGAAAAATTTTAAAAGCTGTGTTAGTGGGTAAAGGAGACATCTGGTTTGCTTTTTCAAAAGAGGCAGGAAAAGGGCAGTAAAAAGTCTGTTATTATTGCCAAAAACCAGGATACAAAGTGTTTTGCATACTGAACATTTCTAGAGGCTCCACCCATCAAGGCTTCTCTAAGTGGATTCCAAGATTACTGATGAGGTTGCTGCTTAGGGATGTGCAAACTCACCAGTATTTTTCCAGTTCGGGTATATTTAACCCATAAAATATCAGTAATTGACAATATTCCCAAATCCCGATTCCAGTGTGATATTCAGATTTGTTAAATGTCGGGGGAGGGGGGGGAAGAGGCAGCTTTTGAGGTAGAGGCACCAAATTTGCAGCATAGCTGCTGGTACTTCTTCCCAAAAAGCTCCCAAAGCTTGAAAATGTTTGGCCCAGGGATTCTAATTCTCTAATTCTGTAATGAGGCTTGGCTGGCAGCCAGCAATGTGTATGGATACCCTGCATATGATTTCAAGCCAACTTAATGGCATATCCTTTGATCCAGGTGGGAGGGCTCCAGGTGCCCTTTCATCTGTCCTCTCTCTCTACCTGCCCATTTTGGGGAGTGCCCCAATTTTTAGCATGCAAAGATTTAAACCTCGTGAGTTTATTAAGAAATATTCCTAGTCTTAAATGTACCTAGAATTGCAACTCTGCCATGTGATAGATCAATTGTTCCTAGCCTGTTCTTCTTATGGCCCAATACTACTGAGAACTGTAGTGGATAGGGAGGAATGGGTTTCTTTGCCATGGTCAAAATGAAACTCCCCAGCTAATTGCAACTAGAGTGGGGTGGATTTGATGGGAAAGGGAAGAGTTAGGGCCATAAAAATATCCTTCTCATATTTTTATTTCTTCATCTTCAGGGATTATATTGAAACTCTGCAACTGCTGCTCTGCTAAAATTCCATAGGAAGCTGTCTGTGAACGAAAGTGCTGTTTCAAAGAAATGAAAAATTGCAAACGAACACCATGTCTTTACTGACAAATGGACTAATGAGACTAATGAGATGGTGATGCGTCTTGAAACTGCCTCCATATTTAAGGAGTACAATGTTGAATTCTATCAGGAGAGCTACTCAGTATATCAAAGTGTCATGGGCCAGCCAGCTTCCACCTCCTCAGAGGAGGAGGATTTGGAGAAGGCAGATTGTTGTATCCATAGGCCTTTTATTCCAGGCAGCTCATGACCACAGAGCAAAATGACACTATCTGGGAGCAAGAACTATTGGCAATTAAGGTGGCATTGGGACCTGGAGGCACCACTTAGAAGGGGCCAGGAATCCAGGGCAATGTACAGGGATCACTGAATTTGGAGGAATCAAAGGGGGCAGGGCCTGCACCAGTGGAGTGCCCACTTGAGCATCAGGGTTGAAAAGCAGACCCAATGTGGGATGTACTGGAAAATGAGAATGCTTCTCAATTATGGTCAGGCTATTCATTCTGGTAGAAGAAAGAAAAGGCACAGAGACCAGAGCCTCAGTCTTAGACAGGGTTACCTGAACCCACAGAGCATCAAAGAAGGAAGAAGTGTTTGACAACTTTAGGGAAAAGTTGGAGTACTTTCCTGTTTGTGCAGCAATTATCAATGTTAATTCCTGGAGCAGAGACTTTACAGGATCAGGATTGACAGGTTGTTAACCTAAATCTGGAGGAAGATGAATCCAGCTTGGTGCAGTGGTTAGGAGTGCGGACTTCTAATCTGGAGAACTAGGTTTGATTCCCCACTCCCTCACATGCAGCCAGCTGGGTAACCTTGGGTTCATCACAGCACTGATAAAGCTGTTCTGGCCAGCAGTAATATCAGGGCTCTGTCAGCTTCATCTACCACATAAGGTGTCTGTTGTGGGGAGAGGAAAGGGAAGGGGATTGTAAGCTGCTTTGAGACTCCTTCGGGTAGAGAAAAGTGGCATTTAAGAAGCAACTTTTCTTCACAGGGAAGAAGCAGCAGCTGGGACTAGGAGTAGGGTGAGTCAGCAAAAGAAAGCATATAAAAGGAACATGTTGAGTGTGGCTCAGTATGGAAGCATTGTGGTTTGGTGTCTTGACTTTCTGCCTTGTACTCTTATTGTTACAGCTAGAAATCTAGAACTTGAATCATGCACTGATTCCTAAGCCATGGACCCTGAATGCCAACAGGACCATCTTTCATTATCAGTGAACCCAATAGATACACATCTTTCCCTATGACATATTTGGCCAAGCTTGAAGTACCTAGTCATAGGAGGGCCTTCACTTTGGCATGCTGTGATGCCTTCCCTTTGGCTGTATTAGAAGGAAGATATAGGAAAATACCCTATATCGAAAGGAAATGTACCTGTGGCTCTGGACATACAGAAACCATGGAAATCTCCTTCAATGTCGATTTTATAATGACATTTGCATTAGTCTAATTCTTCCGCTGTTAGGCAGATTCCCAGGGTGTTCAGGAGAATTTTACATTTCTTTGCTGCTTGCAGATATAGATAATGATATAACCTATAGAGTTGCCAAGTTCTGCACAGCAGTGATCAAAATTCATAATATAATGGTCTGTTTCAAGTGAACTGTTTACGTATCTTATTATTATTTTATTTTGTATTGTTATGTTTTAAGATATTTTAATTCCTGGTTTGATGTTTTTGAATGTACTGGTCTATGACCGTAATCAAACTAACTGAAACTGAAAAGCTATGGACCCTCTTTCTCCCCTGGCAAAAAACAATAAATCTCTGACTTTGGACTGATTAGTAGACTGTGTGCTTGTATCTGCTGTATTTGTTATTGTTGTATTTTGTGTATCCTGGTAACATGATAAAAGCACCAGGCTTCGTCCTGAATATGGCACAAGGAGAAGTATGAGTGAATAAGATAAAGTATCTTTTAAAGAAAAAAATAAACACAAGGCATCTTGTGTAAGCTGAGTCAATTTATCTGCATTTGAAATCACCAGGTGTGTTGAAGGACTGCATGTGTCCCTACTTGTCAAGGCGAAACGTTTTAATTGTTTTTCTTTGATACTAAATGAGAGCAATGACTTTATGGGTTCTGTTCCACTACTAATGTTCTCATTATAGAAGAGAGTGGCTGCTTGATGAAAGTCCGTTGCCAGTAGAAGGAAGGGAAAATATGAACTCAAAGTGCACCAGGAGATCCTGCTGAAATGCTTCTTAAGGGCTGCTTTTTTCCCCCTCGAGCTAATGAGAATGTATTGTCTGTTGAGAAGATTGTACAAAAGGGAAAACAGTTTTTTACAAGGGTTAATGTGATAATCTGCTAGCAGAGAAGGTTAGTGGGTTTTATTACCTAAAAAATATTGGTAAACAAGTGTGTCTTGCAAGGCAAAAAAAAAAAAAAAGATCCCTTTGCATTGTGGCAAGAGAAACTGGAACACCAGGGACTGGGATACAGATATCTTCATCCTGTGCAGAAGTTATTGCAGGCATGTAATACTGAAATGGTTGAGTGTGATAAGATGTTTGTTGTGAGATCTGCTTGAAAGCAATGGGCACTCCTAGTTACAAAAGATGGCAGGGTGTGTACAATGAGAGATTGTTGCAGAAAGTGTACTCTGATCTAGTAGGGTTATTCCTTCTCTAACTGGAGGAAATACGTATTTTGACTTTCATGGGTGCTGGAGCATGTTTGATTTATGTCTATCTGATAAGATCTAACGCTCAGGCATTAGAGAAACTGAAGAATTATATAGCTAAGTTCAATAAAGTTCCAGGGATCCTGTTTTCAGACAATGGGACGGAGCATTCTGGCAGTGATTCCAAAGATTCCTAGAGGAGGAAGGAAGAGAGAATAATACAAGCCTTATTCTTCCCAGAAAAAATGTTCAGCTAAATAGATCAGAAGCCACCAGGAGATATCATGCTGACTGCTCTATAAACTGGCTTGCCTGACCCCTACTGGGCAGAAGCTTTAAATATAGCCATTTCTCTCTCCAACAGAATTCCCTCTGAGGTTACAGGGAAAAACACCATTTGAACTGTGGTTTGGAAAAAAGCCAGGCTTAAAGCATTTGAAGGCATTTGGTGCTAAAGAATATTCCCACATTCAAAAGGAGAGAAGGTGCTGTGGTGAGCCCGAGGTAATCCAACTCATTGTATGTGGGGGAGTGGGGAATTAAACCAGTCTCACCAGATTAGAAGCTGACACTCTTAAACACTACACCAAGCTGGCACTTAGTAGCAAAAAGTTTTTGTCAGTTACCCTGGGACTGACTTTTCTGAAACCTTTGCACCTGTTTGTCAAGTACACCTCCATCAGCAACAAGAGGAATGCATGTTGAGCACTTGGAGATTAAAACATCATTTCTAAATAGAGATTTGATTGAAGAGATCTTCAAGGAGCGACCAGATAGCTTCCAGGAGAAAGGAAAAGAGAATATTCTGTGCAAATTAAAAAATATCATCTATGAATTTAAACAAAACACAAGATCATGGAATGGTAAAACTATGCTGCTGAAAAAAATTTTCTATGTGAAAAAGCAGAGCCCCACAGGACTGGAAGATGGGCAATATCAGTATGGCAAGCTTCTCTGAGTAGTGTCTAGACCTGACATTTCTGCAGCTGTTGAGATTCTGTGAAGAAAGACACGTTCACCAAATCACTATGATTGGCATGCTGTAAAGAGCCTCTTGTGGCGCAGAGTGGTAAGGCAGCCGTCTGAAAGCTCTGCCCATGAGTCTGGAAGTTTGATCCCAGCAGCCGGCTCAAGGTTGACTCAGCCTTCCATCCTTCCGAGGTCGGTAAAATGAGTACCCAGCTTGCTGGGGGGTAAACGGTCATGACTGGGGAAGGCACTAGCAAACCACCCCGTATTGAGTCTGCCATGAAAACACTAGAAGGCGTCACCCCAAGGGTCAGACATGACTCGGTGCTTTACCTTTACCTTTAAAGAGGCTGGCTGGATACCACATAGGAACAGCTGATTTGAAACTCTGACTGACTGTAGCAGCTACCTGTTTTTCTATAAAGACGGTTTGATCAATTAGATGTCTACCACACAGGAGGTGTTATGCCATGCTCCTACCTGGTTTTTGGTGTGGGGCTAGCTGCCCCATTTTCTCCTATGACCACATGGGGAACCTTTGGACTGCTTCACCCCCTGTGTTGCCTCAGATCTGTGATCACACACAAGGTAGCCAATGGATTGGAAGTTAGGACTTCCCACCATTTTCTTTTTTCTTTTTTTGCTTGCCAATCATTGTCACATGGCTCAAACTCCTTATCGCCTTCCAGCACTATTTTTTCACATTTGACCACCTCCCTCCAATTCTGAAATCTTTGTTTGCTTGTTTTTACAAACAGGGTTATCACGTGATAATAATTGTTTTTAAAAAAATGCAATAACAGTTTTTAAATTTCTTTTTAGATGAAGAAGAGTTGGTTCTTATATGCTACTTCTCTCTACCAGAAGGATTCTCAAAGTGGTTCACAATCACCTTCCCTTTCCTCTTCCCACGACAGGCACCCTGTAAGGTAGGTGAGGTTGAGAGAGCCCTGGTATTACTGCTCTGTCAGAGCCAGGATTGTGCGCTTTGGCGTCCAAAGCGGCCGTTCCAGGTCAAAGCAGGGGGGGAGGCGCCGGTGGAGGTGCACAACCTGTGCCTGCATGTATGCACCAACTAGCATGCCAGCGCCACCCCCCCCCCCACACACACCATGGTCCAGGTTGCTTCAACCTGGAACAGCCACTTTGGATGCCGAAGCACACAACCCTAGTCAGAACAGTTCTATCATTGCTGTGGTGAGCCCAAGGTCACCGAGCTGGCTGCATGTGGAGGAACAGGGAATCAAACCCAGCTCACAAGATAAGAAGCTGCGCTCCTAAGCACTATACCAAGCTGGCTCACCGTTCCTCACCGAGGCTCAGGCTCCAAGCCATGCAGCCTTCCCCTGAATGCATTTGCCCTCTCTTCCCTTGCTGTGCTCCTTCACCATAGGTTGGAAATATCGAGTGGCGACAGCACAAAGGCAGCCTGCCTGAGGGCTGCCTCTATTGAGTTCACCCAATACTCAGCCAGAAGTGCAGCCAGAATGCGGGAGGGCAGGAATAGCTCACAACTGTGTGGAGACCAGCTTCCTCCTGAGGGTGGAGGGTGCTTAAGCCATGCCCTTTGGATTGGGTGTCTCCGGTGGCTCCACAGCATGGCTTGGGATTGGTGAGACCCAGAACTGGGCTGTGTAGCTGCAGGGAGCATTGCCTAGTAACACAATAAGTGTTTAAAAATAACGAAAAAGCTCTCTGCAACTCTCCTTGGGCTCAGGCACCTAGCCCTGCAGCTTTCCCCTGATTCCATTCACCCTCTCTTCCCTTGCTGCGTTCCTTCACTGGAGGTTGGACCTGGAGCATAGCTGGAACATGGGAAGGCAGAAATAGCTTGCATCCATGCAGACCATGTAGAGCTGTGGGAGACTCCCAATCTGACTGGCTACAGAGCTGCATCAGTGTTTAAAACTAAAATAAAAATTGCCACAGAGCAACTGAGGGTCTGAGACAGGCCAGGCCTGGGATACCCCAGACCAGGCCCAATTCAGCCAGGGAGCAGGAATTAGCCCCGTATGCAAACTGGCAGTGATTGCTGCCAAATCCCTCATGCAGAAGCGGTCCTAAACCAACCCATAGTCAAATTAACAACTGAGGCTTAACCTGCTTCAAATGCATGCAGTGAACTTGAGTGACTCATCTATCTATTGACTTTAGTAAAGATGAATCTAAACCCATAACCTTGTTTGAAGACAAGCAGGCATGCACAGCTCTGTTCAAGAGGAAAAGTATCAAAGCAACGAACAAGTATGTTGCTTTCAAATATCATTCTGTGAGATACAGCAACAAAGGCAGGCTGAACTCCAGTATTGTCCTTCAAAGGATATGGTTCTTGACTGAACTTCCATGACTTTGCTATATTTCTTTACCATTTGGAAGAAAATAATTACACATTGCTTCTTCTGAATTTACAACAAAAGATGAATTATAATAATAGAGGGGGAAAAAAACAAAGGCCGTGGTTCATTAATCCTTTCTTTACTTATACATTATGGCCTGTAATGAACTTCTAAATAAATAGACTAATTAAATGAATCCTTAGGAGAATTAAATAAATTTAAACCATGAAAAAAGCTAGATGTTTACACCCTGATTTTCACTACCCAAAGGATTCTCAAAGTGCTATACAATCACCTTTCTTTCCTCTCCCCACAACAGACATTCCGTGAGGTAGAGTGGGCTGAGAGAGCGCTAAGTGAATTGCTGTCTGTGAGAACAGCTCTAACAGGACCGTGACTAGTTCAAGATCATCCCGCTGGCTGCGTATAGAGGAACAGGGAATCAACCCAGCTTTCCAAATTAAAAGTTAGTGTTCTTAACCACTACACCAAGCTGGCTGAGAGTTCTAGTTCCTGAAAACCAGTGGATGGAAGAATTGCAAATCAAATCTAATTGCTGCCCAGTATAGGAAGACTTTGTTTTCAGATTAAAGGTGCAAGGGATACTTGTGAAATGTAGCCTCATAATGACCAGCAACTGGACTCAGAAAAGAGATCCTCTTGCCAGACCTGGATTTGTGGGCCCCTACCTGAGCATAGCAGCAGGAGGAGGACCCAGACTGGGGGTGGCGCCCCCCTCCAAGTGGAAGGGGTGTCGTTAAAGAGCTCAGTCAACCTAGCTCACTTTTTTTAAAAGGCCCTTGCCAAGGGTGTGTTGGAAGGAGTGATGGAGGAGGAGGCCTCCAACTCATCTGTTGCTGTCTTGTTTGTGTCCCATGCAGGAGCGGGGAGGCTATGCGGGCAATTTGAGCACAGGGCACGGAGGAAGGATAAGTGGCAGTGAAGCAGCCACAGGTGAGAAAGGGACCAGGCTTGGATGAAGGAGGATGAAGTTGGCTCCTTCTTCCCTCCGTGGTGCAGAAAGCATGTTTGTGCCAAGCATCCTCTTCGTCCCCAACAGGTCACTTGGCTCTACCTTCTTTGCGCTTGCCTGCACAACAAAGCCGCAACACAGCTGCAATCCTAACATCTTTGTGCCATAAAAAGTCAAGGGGAAAGAAGGGAGGAGAGAGACTATGGCCCTGATCTGTGGGGTGGCACTGCACAGGGACCCTGAAATCACGAGGCCCATGATACAGGTACTACACGGATCAACCAGCCCTGATTCTTGCAGCACGTGCCATTTCATGAATGTTAGTTTTAAAATTTTACTTTTGTATACATTCCATTTTCATGGAGAAGGAAGTGGTGGGTGGGTGGGTGGGGGGAAGTAAAATGAGTTCTAAATATATCCAACAGAAACCTGGAATAAGCAATTCTCCAAATTCAAATCACTTCCAACGTGATGATTCCTCACAGTTCAAGCACGAACCCACTTATCACATTGACCTGTACTTATATTAAGAACATAACGCTAAGAAGTGCCATGCTAGATCAGATCAAAGGCCTATCTACTCCAGCATTCTGTTCACATAGAGGCTGACTAGCTGTCTTCCACAAACAGGAAGACTGCAACAGGATCAACGTACTTGTGCTCCCCAGCAGCTGATGAATGCTTTTGAGATGGGGATCTTTTGCGACCTCTATTGTCTCTGTTAGCTCACACCTGGCACCATTATTCAAAATGATTTGATCCTTGACATTCTTAGTTGCAGGACAGTCCAAAATTGTACAATCTGACATTAGCTGTGAGGCATTTGCAAGCTTTTTTGTAGAGAATATCTTGTCACTCCACCATAACTTAACTCCTGACTTTGATGCAATAATGGAAATCTCACCAATGTTATTTAACATCTATATGCTTCCCCTCGCCTAACTGTTCTAGAGATGGGAGAGACAGTTATCTGTCAACACCCCCAGATTCCTTGGCCAGATTTTTGGAAGCTGTGGCAGATTGGCTCAAATGGAGTTGGCTGAAGTTGAATCTAGCTCAGAAGGAGGTCTTCTGGCCAGCTGGCATGCCCTAGTTGGGTTGCTACAACTCCCAGCTCTTCATAGTGTCCAGTTAACAGCTCTGGCAACCGTCAAGTGTCTGAGTGTGATCCTGGAAGTCTCCCTATCCATGGAGGCCCAGGTCACAAATGTTGTACACCTAACCTTTTATCATCTTCACTGTACATAGGGCTAACCTTGAATCTGCTTCAGAAACTACAACAGGTCCAGATGTGGTTATACATGTTCTTACAGGGACTTGGGGGAGGTCATATATACTTTCCCAGCTGCACTGGCTCCAGATTGGAGACCAAATCAGATTCAGGGCTCTATCCAACTTGGTGGAACCTTCTTCCAAATAAGGTCAAAGCCTTGTGGGATCTTGAATAGTTCCTCAGGGTTTGTAAAATGGAGCTATCAATCAATCAATCAATCAATCAATTGATTGAGCTATTCTGCCAGGCCTATGGTTGAGGCCTGAAATGGTATCTGAATTATTCTGGCATCATAAATCCCCCAATTTATGTCAGCTAGTGCTGGTATAATCCCCTACATTCTCTCTTCTTTCCCAGCAAACAGAAGAACTAGGCAATTGATGACTTAATTTTGGCTTTTAGATATTATTATACTTAACTTAGTTTTTTTTATATTTTATCTCTATGTGATTTTATTGTGATATAATCCATCATGAGTCTCAGGAGACAGGGTGGAAAAATACACTAAATAAAATCCATACATTTAAGAGGCATCCTACTGCTGGTACTGAAAGAAGAAGCTATTCATCATGATTGATGTGGAAGATCTACTCCCTCAAACGGAAATGTAGACAGATGCAGTGTCTGTCATTCTGCCTTAGGGAGCATACCACTAGATGGACCGCAGCAGCGGCAATTGTGCCAGAGCAGAGAGGGGCTCTCATTGCTCTGGCATTGCTACCTCTGCCAGTCTTCCGAGGCCACTCCCGCCTTCTGCAAAGTAGGAGCAGCCTCAGAAGACTGGCAGGGGCAGTGGCAGCAGGCACACCACAGCACTGGGGCTCACCGGGCTGGCACCACCTCTGCTGGCTTTCCAAGACCACTCCTGCCCTCTGGAGACTGGCGGGGACAGGCCAGCCCAGTGAGCCATGCCAGCAGGTAAGAACAGGGAGTGGGGGGGGGGGGGCGGGAGGAGGGAGGGGGCAGGGGACAGGGGACAAGGATGTGGATGTTCCACATAAGAGGCAGGAATCCTTGTCAGCTGATTTTTTTTAGCAGCCATTGATAGCCCTATTCGCTATGAATTTGCCAACTCTGCATTTAAAGCTTTCTGAGTTGACAGCCATCATCACTTCCTGTAGCCTCCTGTAGCCACAGTATTTTTGCTTCCAAAGCCACAGCAACTGTAATCAGCATGACATCAATACAAATCTAGCAGTGCAATTTGGCACCATCATTGATGTACTCAGTTCTTTTCATTACAGGAAAAAAGAACCTGGAGAAGGGTTATACAGGAAAACAAGCAGAGGGAAAATAGTTTAGCAGACTGTACTCCCACTTTCAAAGTTGCCATGGGATACAAGGAAAGGTCCAGAAGAAATTATGTGCAGCTACATGTCACATCTAGTTTGGCCTTCAGTTTAGAGTAGGGAAATGTGTGTGATGGTACAGGCATGTAAAACTCTATCCTATTTTCATTTTAAAACTCTTGAAATGGAAATCTATTACCTGTTTTGAAAATAGTCCATCCCAACGAAATTGAAATTTAATTTCCTGTTTCCAGAAGTAGATGATGATGATGATAATTATTTATTTTTACCCTGCCCTTCCACATGGCTGAGGGCAAGAAACAACCTTTTAAAATTGAAAAAATCTTTATAATATTATTATTGGGCCCGGTAAAATTTCCCAGATAGGGGGATATTTGGTAAAGGGGCCAGTCTTCCAACTCTCAACCTCCAGCAGTGAGGCCAGCCATTATTGGTGAGTGTTATTTTAGGCTTCAATCATAAGCCAAGTGGAATAGCTCCATCCTACAGGCACCGCAGAACTGATTTAAGTTCTGCAGGGCCTTAATTTCTCCCAGGAGTGCATTCCACGGGCTGGAATGCACTCCCAGGATCAAGGCCAATTTCACCTCCTTCAGGCTGGGGACCCGGAACAGATGTTGATCCGAAGATCTTACTCCTCTTGGTGGGTTATAGGAGAAAAGGCAGACCCATAGGTACACTGGACCCAGATCATTTAGGGCATTAAAGGATAATATCAACACCTTGAACGTGATTTGGTCTCCAAGCTGGAGCCAATGCAACTGAGCGCGCTATGGTGTTATATGTGCTGGCCACTGAGTCCATGTCAGGACTTGTGCTGCTGCATTTTGAACCAGCTGGAGTTTTCAAAGCAGTCTCAAGGGAAGTCCTGCACACAAGCTACAGAAGTCTAATCTAGAGGTGACTGTTGTATGGGACACTCTAGCTAGGTACAACTCTGGGAGATAAGGTGCCAGCTGCCTTGCCTGGCACAGATGGAAGAATGCCAGGCAGGCAGCCTTTGTGATTTGGGCCGCCATTGATAAGGAGGGGTCCAAAGTCACATCCAGGCTCCTGACAGAGTGCAAGTTGCCCTCTGTCGAATTTTGGGAGCTGTATCACCTATTTCTCTATGTGCTGACCCAGCCAGACTACCTCTATCCTGACTGGGTTCAACTTCAGCTGACCCCGTTGGAGCCAATCTACGATGGCCTGGGTGTAGTCTGGCTGTAGTCTGCATGTCTGCAGTTCAAATGAATCCCTCCTGTCTACACTGAATTCAATTTCCGTTTTTATTTTGGGCACTTTAAATATTCCTTCTGCAGCATGCATGATTGATCCAGAGTGACCCTACCTTTCCGTTGCAATACCCAGAAGTGGATATAACCCTTGAAAACCTTTGAAAAATCAGCATGAATAAGTATGCAGATTTTTGCTTTTTTTGAATTAACTCCCTTCTCCGTGCCTCATAGCAAAGAAGTCTTCCCTGATTGGCCAGGGCATTAGTTCAAATACTTCCTGGTTCAGTAAGGCTTATCTTACTGTGCTCCAGAAGCCCTAACTTCTCTCAGCAGAGATTTGCCTCTTGTTATTTCCCTCTCCTCTGCTGTCTCCAATCCTTTCACTCCCACTTGTTCAAGAAAAGAAAGAAACTCCTGCTGCACTTGGCACCCCTCCCCGTTCTGACTTTCTCCAATCAAGTGCAGAACACTTTCTGTTTCAATGGGGGGGGGGGGGGTAGAGGAAGACCCGAGTTCAAATTGATCTGAATTCAGCAGGATCCACACTGTAAACAACAAAATAAGTGCAGAATCAGTTCTGGCCAGCTAGTCTGGAGGTGTTATGGAAGGTCATCCATTACCAGAAATATCTGGGTGTTATCCTCATCCTGATGACAACCCAGCCCAAAACTCCAGATCAGCTGTGTGAGGGGGTGCATATAGATATTAAATAGCACAGGGTAAAGAATGGCTCCCTGTGGGACCCCACAATTCAGGGCCCAATGCTGAGACTTACTTTCCCCTAATACCATTCTCTGTCCCCAGTTTTGGAGAATTGTTGCACAGACAAAAAAAAAATGGCTGCAAGTCAAAAACAAAAGAACATTTATGAGACTGTAGAATAGACCAGCAGCAATTTGGAAGATCAAACACCTGAAAGCATTAAATCTCAATAATTGGGAAAAACATAAAGAGAAATTCAGTGGTCCATTTGGGGCTATTAACTTGAGTCATCAACTACCTGAAAGCCTGTGATGTTATTTAGATCCATGGAATGGAAAGATTCAGATTTCCATTTTGATACTTCTGTTTTATTTATATATTTTCATTTATAGCCTACCCCTCTTGGAGAACAAAGAGCAGCTGTTTGGGGGAGCTACAAAGAGAGGGGGTGGGCAATGGGGTTTCTTCAGGGGGCATGGAGTCCGGGGAGGGGAGTGGCCTTTGTGGGATAGAATGCCACAGAATCCACCCTCCATAGCAACCATTTTATCCAGGAAAACTGATCTCTGTAGTCTGAAGTTCAGTTGTAATTCCGGGCAACGTCCAAGCTCTAGCTGGAGGTTGGCAACCCTTATAAGGTGTTATCCTACCATTGTGATCCAAAAGAGATAAGCTCATGCTTAATGATATACGTGGCTTGCAGGTATAGCACGGGATTGCAGAGAGCTGGAATGGTTTCTTTGGAAATTTTTAAACAGAGGCTGGAAAGCTATCTGATGGATTTAAATTTTGGGTCAGACTGTTTTTTAGAATAGAAACTGGCAGCCTTTTAACTTGTCTAAAAAGTGACCCTCTTAAATTTCAATGGTTCCAGGCTATTGAACAAAAATTAGTCTCCATTGGCATCGATCTGAACTCCCTACTACCTCTGGAAGAAAAATGTATCTTCCGGATTATTAAACAGAGAATTTTAGACCATGAGCAGCAGGAACTCATACCTACCCAGCCTCGAGTCTGCTCACCAGCATTCTTTGGCATCATTATGCAGAGAAATATTATGCCTACATATTTGCATCTCCTTGATGTCCCACCCCTGAGAAGAGCTTTTCTCCTGGCACGAATGAATGCTTTCCCCTCAAAGGTCTTAGAGGGAAGATTCCATCATATCCCATACCATGCGAGACTCTGTCCGTGTGGTTCTGGCTGCCCTGACTCTGTCTCACACATTTTGCTAGATTGCCCCTTATATGAGCAGTGTCGGGATGACAGCTTTGTTGCTTTGCTGGGAAACAAGCCTTCTGTAAGTAAATCTATGACCTTGCAATTTCTGCTTTCTGACAACGACCCAGAGATAACCATTTTAGTTGCCATAGTTTTAACTAAGATGCTTTTATAATATGCTGCCTACCTTGTATTTTATCTTATAGTTTATTTAATCATTTTAAGATTTGTTTGGTCATGTAACCCCATTTTATTATTTTGTTGAAATTTTAAACCCTATTTTTATATGTCTTATACATTTTATGCCAATAAAAGGTTACTGACTGACTGACTGAACTGACTATCTGATGGAGAGGCTGATTCTGTGAAGGTCCAAGGGAGTAGCAGGTTACACTGGATGAATGATAGGGTTTGAATGTCCTGCATAGTGCAGGGGGTTGGACTAGATGACCCAGATGGTCCCTTCCAACTCTATTATTCTATGACCAGGGACCAAGCCCGTTGTACTTGTAAATACAACAGGTGCTGGGTGTGCTTTTGGGGCCGGGGGGAAGGCTATCACTCAACTGACAAAGTTAACATATGCCTGGTCCCTCCCACTCAGCTAATAGGGCATAGGGTTTCCAATAGCCTATTTCTGGTGGGAAGTCTCCCAGTTATGGGACCTCTTTCCTGCCTCTGCTTTCTAGGCAGGCAGGAAGCAAGCAGTGGACTAACAGGTATCAAGAACAAACTGTGGTCTGTTTTGTATGATTGTCTAGTGAAGGCTTATGCAACAAACCAGTTATGCAGACCTATGCAGCTATTGAGTAGGGGGAAACAGCAGGGATAAGAGAGAACAGTGAGGGTCTTTCCTAAATGTTCATCTCTTCAGGATACACTCCTGAAAGCTGCCTTTACAGCTAAAATACAAGAGAACATTATTACTATTACTATTATTATTACTATTACTATGACTATTACATTTACTACCTGCCACTCCTGAGAGGCTCGTGGCAGGTTACAGAAGTCCAGTTAAAAACCCCATTAAAACCCATTAAAATGGACAATCAGCAACATGAAAGCGTATCTCCGGGCTGAAGTCTGGCAACTCAATTACATTTTTTTCTTGATGCAGCCATCTGTGGCCAGATTTTTCTCCATTGAAAAAGGGCTTTAGATTTCACTGATAAATTATCATAATCCTTAATTAATCTTCTATATCAGATTTGTTTTCAAATGAAACTTCTCCCATTTCTTTCATGCTACAAGAACCGAATAGATAAAAGAGTAGCGATACGAGTATGGTGTTCCAATTAGTTTCCATAAAGTAAATCCCTGCTGGATAATTTCTGTACTGAAATACCTGACTTCTTGCAGTGAGTCCAAGTAAGAGTTCCACCGTCTTCTTATCAAATCAATTCTGTCATAAACAAGTAATGTAGTGACGTAAAATGACTCGAAGGCACGGTTTGACCGGAAAAACTGGATTCAAATCTCGACTCAAGTGGTCTTCAGGAGGTCATTATTTCTCAGCCACACCTATTTCATAAAATTGTTGTTAATCTAAACTGGTGCTCTGAGCTCTTTTGGGGACTGTGCAGGATACAAATATAACAAGTTGGTTCACAGCTCAGGTCAGCTAGACTGAAAGGATCTATTTAAAACATGATCACCAGAAATGTACTTTTAAAAGAGGATTTTTGCATGGTGTTGGCTATTTCGCCCAGCAGCTAAAAATGGCTACCTGTTAAAAAGTGTTGAGCTGAAATTTTAGAAGACCCAGGTTTGAAATATCCACTCTGCCATGGAAGCATGCTGGATCATATTGGGCCAGTCCCTCTCAGTTTAGTAGTGTTGTTGCTGTGAGAAAAAAAAAAACAGAGAAGGGGAAACAGTGTCATAAACATCTTTACAAATTACATAAAATGTTCCTGATGTTCTCTTTCACTCCAACCACCTGCTAAATATTGGAGGTTGTTATCCAGTCTTCCATGGAGTGTCACCATGCTACAATGCTAGTGTTCCTGCTCCGTTCCAGCAAGGTTGCTACGAGCTGCACATTAAGAGTTCTTCTGATTGGTTTGCAGTTCAAAATATCCCCAGTCATCAATGTGTTGAACTTCTGCATACAGGGAACAGTTGCATTTATCAACCTGCAGCCCAGATGAAAGTACTCCTCCTGCACGGACTGTAGAGCTTGCCCCTTTAAAGTATGTGCCATTTGGTACTCTATGATTTCAGTTGTTCAAAGAAGAAAAATCAGGAGGCTTGGAAAAAGTAGTCTTAAGGCAGCTTCAAAGACTCCCAGGAGAGGGAAATAAATGTGTTAATGTATTCTAGATGCTGATCCTCATTTATATCAAAGAAGCATTGTCTGTGTGTCTGAGAAAACTATAACAACTAACTAAAGAAAAACACATTTTCATATCAAAAGGATGTATACACATCAATAAGGTTTACACCATGTAGGAAAACATGCCTGTTTCTATAAGTATATCTAGACTGCCCCTACACTGAATTATTATTATTATTATTATTATTATTATTATTATTATTATTATTATTATTATTATTATTATTATTATTATTATTATTATTATTATTATTATTATTATTATATTTATTACCTGCTACTCCCAGACAAGTTGACTTATGGCAGGTTACATACAAAGTACAAACAGTACAATCCCCAACTAAATCTCCCATTAAAAACCCATGAAATTATAGAAAGATATAAAAACCAAATGTCAAAACACATACACACACACAAACACGTTATCTAACAGTCCCCACTGACAGCCAGGGTGGCTGGAGAGGGGTGTGATACATAACCATGCCAAAACACCGGCATGGGAGCATATCTTGCAGGGGGTAGCTCCAACTGATCTTCTACTAGCCCTAGCCCTGACCTCAACCATAGACCTGGCAGGCCTTGCTTAAATCTTTGGATGACACTAAGTTCTGTGTATTTTTTATTTTGTCTTTTTCTATCACTAGAACAGCCCTTCTATAGAGTAACAATATCTTTTTGAAACAAACTTTCTCCTTACAGATTTCATATACCTTGTGAGGCTCTTCCTTCACTGGGGTCGCTACTTAGTCCTAGCCATTGTACCACTTCTACTCCCTGGGAACTCCACAGTCATCAGAATAGAATGGGGGGGAGGGTTACTTCACCCAAGTCCACCATCTCATTTCTGGAGCATTGCCCTGGCTTAGTTATAGAGCTGCCATTTATGCTTCCTCCTCAGCCCAGCCAATCAGCCCAGCCTAACACTCTGGCCCCACCTGCATGACCTGAGCCATTGTTTGGGCCAGGCATTGGAGCACCATTTCCTCCAGTCTCCTTCACTCCAGTCTTCTACATTTTTGCTGATCCTCCCCCTTTCTCTCACTGGCTCGTTCCTGGAACACCTTCAGCCATGCCCTCCCTACAGGGCTGCTTTTTATGTTATGTTGGACAAGTAGTTTACTTCCATCTTGGCCATTTATTCAGGTTGTAAGATGAGGAAGAAGCAGCAGAAAAATATATGAACTTTTCTGTTTAGACAAAGAATTAGGAGTATTAACTGTAACAATATATGGCCTATGGACAGAATGGCTAAATTGTTTATGTGGCCTCATGTTTGCCTATTCCTCTTTGCCAAGATACATAAACAGATTATCCAAAAACTAACTGACCTTTCAGCACCAGAGAGAAGAGTGCAGATGTGTGAGAGTTTTGCCAGACATTGTCATCTAGATCTGGCTTTCTCAACGAAGGTTTCATGAACTCTGGGTTTTTGTTATGGCCCTGGAAGAGTTTTCTGAATGGGTGGAAGTATATAAGTGTGTCTATGTGTGATTGTTTGTTAAATTTGTTTAATGTCGACTCTGCCATTGTGGCCAATGAGAAGGGGAAGTGGAGGGGTCCCAGGTGGGCATGTACTCAGCTATGCTTCCCAACCATATTTTGCACAATTGTACCACTTCAGGGGGTTCTTAAAGCCTGAATAATGTTTCAGGAGTTTCTCAACAGTGTCACTGCTAGTCTTTGTCGTCTATAGAGAGTTAGAGGTACACTAAAGCACTGTGATAACCCATCAATTAAAACGTAATGTGGGCCTTGGAGTTTATGATTTAATTGGAAAATTTTTATTATGGTTGTTGTTGTTGTTAGGTGCGAAGTCGTGTCCGTCCCATCGCGACCCCATGGACAATGATCCTCCAGGCCGTCCTGTCCTCTACCATTCCCCGGAGTCCATTTAAGTTTGCACCTACTGCTTCAGTGACTCCATCCAGCCACCTCATTCTCTGTTGTCCCCTTTTTCTTTTGCCCTCAATTGCTCCCAGCATTAGGCTCTTCTCCAGGGAGTCCTTCCTTCTCATGAGGTGGTCAAAGTATTTGAATTTTGTCTTCAGGATCTGGCCTTCTAAGGAGCAGTCAGGGCTGATCTCCTCTAGGACTGACCGGTTTGTTCGCCTTGCAGACGAAGGGACTCGCAAGAGTCTTCTCCAGCACCAGAGTTCAAAAGCCTCAATTCTTTGACGCTTGGCCTTCCTTATGGTCCAACTTTCACAGCCATACATTGCAACTGGGAAGACCATAGCCTTGATTAGACGCACTTTTGTTGGCAGGGTGATGTCTCTGCTTTTTAGGCTGCTGTCTAGATTTGCCATAGCTTTCCTTCCCAGGAGCAAGCGTCTTTTAATTTCTTTGCTGCAGTCCCCATCTGCAGTGATCTTGGAGCCCAGGAAAATAAAATCTGTCACTAACTCCATTTCTTCCCCATCTATTTGCCAGGAACTGAGAGGGCTTGGTGCCATGATCTTCGTTTTCTTGATGTTGAGTTTCAAGCCAACTTTTGCACTCTCCTCCTTCACTCGCATCCTCTTCAGGGTCTTTAGTTCCTAGAAGCGTTGCTTCTAGAAGGTGTTGTAGGGCTTCATAGAACTGGTCAACTTCTCTTCAGCAGCCGTAGTTGGGGCATAGACCTGGATAACTGTGATGTTGAAAGTTTTGCCTTGGATTCGAACTGAGATCATTCTGTCATTTTGGGAATTGTATCCCAGTACTGCTTTTCCTACTCTTTTATTGATTATGAATATTTATTATGGTATTTATTCCCCATCAAAATACATGATGAATTTTATCTCAAGGCTGTTAAACACTCAGTACTAAATAACTTATTTGAGAATATAGCTAATAGAAATTGATTATTGACCCCATCATACCATAGAAATTGGTCCCATCATACCATTCCATTGAGTCAAGTTTGAAAGCCTCCTTCAGCCTCAGGTGAGTTCCTTTAACTTCAGTTGCTCTTTGGAGTTAGACAAAGATGGAGACAGTTTCCTTAGGCTGGGGAAAGACTTAAAATTTGCTCAATGGAGTATTAGAATACAGGCTGGATCATCTATTTTACTCCTGAGTTACACATTTTAGTGGATGCTGCTCCACTCAAATTGACTTGGATGTATCTTCAATAAAGGTTTAAACTTTCATTTGTAAGCTACAGAGGAAGTGCACTTGCACACAAAAATTGAAATCCAGGAACAAACTGAATCTTACTATAGAATCAGGTGAATGCACAGTTGTGATCTTTGCTGATTTTAAAATTAGTTAAACTTTCCCTTCACTCACTGCCACCACCAATAGTTTCTTGTAAAAGTACCAATGCTACCCCCAATTACCAGCACTCTGAGAGTGGACCACATAACTACTGGAACTTTCACACCTGATAATAACAGGACAGAAAATTTCAGTCTGGTAACTTCCTGGCTTCAATGGGCTGCCCACAGAGCTCTTTCTTTGTCAATGGCCCGCTGAGAATTTGGAAAGCACTTCAAGCAAAAGAGTAAAATGATGTTAATAACAGATCAATGTGTAAAATAAAACACCAAGGACTTATTGTACCTGTCTGCAAAATTGTCTTCATTTCAGTTTCCCAAACTACACAGGAGAACCAAATCTTTCTGGAAATGTATTGTTAAATATGATTCTTGCCATTAACTTCTAGTAATGAACAGAAATTAACTGATTGCTAAGTACATAGAGGAACCCAATGACTGAAAAGTTCTTTGCAAAGAAATAATTTAGTTTTGAGGCTACTAATTTACATTCCAAAATAGGAGTGGTTTAAAGTCTTTCCATAAAGGAAGAACATCTTATGAGTTCAGGACATAGAATGAACTACAATAATATACTTATATGCTAACAGTAAGAACATTAAAGCTAAAAGCCAGAGTGTAATAATAAGTCTATACTATAAAACAGGCCATCTAGTCTAACCCCCTGCTCAACGCAGGATCAGCCCTAACCATCCTAAAGCATCCAAGAAAAGTGTGCATCCAACCTTTGCTTGAAGACTGCCAGTGAGGGGGAGCTCACCACCTCCTTAGGCAACCTATTCCACTGCTGAACTACTCTGACTGTGAAAATATTTTTCCTGATATCTAGCCTATATCGTTGTACTTGAAGTTTAAACGCATTACTGCATGTCTTCTCCTCTGCAGCTAACAGAAACAGCATCCTGCCCTCCTCCAAGTGACAACCTTTCAAATACTTAAAGAGGGCTATCATGTCCCCTCTAAACCTCCTTTTCTCCAGGCTGAACATTCCCAAGTCCCTCAACCTATCTTCATAGGGCTTGGTCCCTTGGCCCCAGATCATCTTCGTTGCTCTCCTTTGTACCCTTTCAATTTTATCTACGTCCTTCTTGAAGTGAGGCCTCCAGAACTGCACACAGTACTCCAAGTGTGGTCTGACCAGTGCCATACACAATGGGACTATGACATCTTGTGATTTTGATGTGATGCCTCTGTTGATACAGCCCAAAATGGCATTTGCCTTTTTTACCGCTGCATCACACTGCCTGCTCATGTTTAGTTTACAATCCACAAGTACCCCAAGGTCTCGTTCACACACAGTGTTACCTAGAAGCGTATCCCCCATCCAGTAGGCATGCTTTTCATTTTTTTGACCCAGATGCAGAACTTTACACTTATCTTTATTAAATTGCATCTTGCTCTCCTTTGCCCATTTTTCCATTGTGTTCAGATCTCGTTGAACTCTGTCTCTATCTTCTGGAGTATTTGCCAGTCCTCCCAATTTGGTGTCATCTGCAAACTTGATGAGTAGTCCCTCCACCCCCTCATCTAGATCATTAATAAATACGTTAAAAAGTACCGGGCCGAGCACCGAGCCCTGAGATACCCCGCTACTCACCTCTCTCCAGTCTGATGAAACACCATTGACAACAACTCTTTGAGTGCGGTTCTCTAACAAATTCCCTATCCACTTAAATATCTGAAAATCCAGATTGCAGTCCTTCAATTTATCCATCAGAACATCATGGGGAACCTTGTCAAAAGCTTTACTAAAATCCAAGTAAACGACATCAACCGAATTTCCCCGATCCAGCAAACCTGTTACTTGGTCAAAAAAGGAAACCAGGTTGGTCTGGCAGGACCTGTTGGAGACAAATCCATGCTGACTTCCTTGGATCACCAAATTGTCCTCCAGATGTTTGCAGATCGCTCCCTTTAATATCTGCTCCATTATCTTCCCCACAACAGAGGTCAGACTCACTGCTCTGTAGTTTCCCGGGTCATCCTTCCTCCCTTTTCTGAAGATCGGAATAACGTTTGCTCTCTTCCAGTCCTCCGGGTCCTTAAAGAGGTCCCGAAGATGATGGACAAGGGCTGTGCAAGTTCTCTGGAAAGTTCTTTGAGCACTCTTGGGTGCATTTCATCCAGACCAGGGGATTTGAACTCATCCAGTGCAGCTAAATGCCTCTCGACAACCTCTCTATCCATGTTAACCTGCCACCTAGACACTATCCTTTGGCTATGGCCATCTCTAGATGTGCCTAAACACTTTGACTTGTGGGAAAAAAAACAGATGTAAAATAGGCACTAAGCCTTTCTGCTTTCTCTGCATCCTCCGTTAGAGTTTGTCCATCCGCACCCAACAGTGGGCCTATTGCCTCCTTTACTTTACGTTTGCTCCTCACATAACTGAAAAATCTTTTCTTGTTACAATGGGCTTCCCTGGCCAATCTTAGCTCACTCTCAGCTTTGGCCTTTCTGATGATTGATCTACAGTGCCTAGTAACCTGTAGGTACTCTTCTTTAGAGCTCTGTCCTTCCCTCCATTTCCTGAACATTTTCCTTTTCTTTCTTAGTTCCTCTTGAAGTTCTCTGTTCATCCAAATAGGCTTCTTAGAGCTCCTGCAGTGTTTTCGTCTTTCTGGGATAGTCATTGATTGAGCATGCAATAGCTCTTGTTTGAGTAGCGCCTACCCTTCACATGCTCCCTTCCCTTCCAGCATTCTCGTCCATGGTATGACACTCATCATGTCTCTGAGTTTATTAGTAGCGCCCACCCTTCACATGCTCCCTTCCCTTCCAGCATTCTCGTCCATGGTATGACACTCATCATGTCTCTGAGTTTATTAAAGTTTGCCCTACGAAAATCCAACATCCGCGTCTGGCTATAAGCTTCCTTGGCTCCCCATCTCAAAAGGAATTCTATGAGGACATGGTCTCTTCCCCCTAGGGTCCCCACCTCCTTCACCTCATCCACCAACTCTTGCCTGTTGGCCAGTATTTAGTCCAGTATGGCTGAACCTCTTGTGGGTTCATCTACCATTTGATAAATCAAATTGTCAGCCAGGCAGGTCAGAAAGTTGTATGACTAAGAACACTTCGCAGAGTTTGTTTCCCAGCACACATCTGGGAAATTGAAGTCACCCGTGATGACAAGGTCCTGACGCTTGGATATTTTCTCAAGCTGCTCAGAAAGTGCAGCATCCACATCCTCTCGTTGGTCAGGCGGTCGGTAGCAGACACCAACCACCACACTGTTTGTTTTCCCCTCGCTTATTTTCACCCAGATGCTTTCCACTGTAGATATGCTCTCCTTCACTAGAATTTCCTGACAGGTAAGCCCTTTCCTCACATACAGTTCCACTCCTCCACCTCTTCAATCTATTCTGTTTTTTCTGAACAGTTCATATCCATTACACTCCAGTCATGAGAATCATTCCACCAAGTTTCTGTGATGCCTACTAGATCATACCTTTCCATCAGCATGAGAAGTTCCAGCTCTTCCTTCTTATTGCCCATGCTTCGGGCGTTAGTATAAAGACATCTGAATCCTTTTACTTTTGGTTCCCTATGAGCTGGCCTTGCCGGTTGGGCTGTCCCCGATCGTTCTCCTTCCTTACACTCCCTATGTTGATCGTCTCCTTTCCCTTGTGGCTTCAGTTTAAAGCTCTCCTGATGAATCTCCCCAGGTTCCTGCCAAACACATTCTTCCCCAGCTTCGATAAGTGCAGTCCATCAGGTGCTAGTAGGCCTTCCTCAAGAAAGCCTATCCCATGGTCCCAGAAACCAAATCTCTCCTGCCGGCACCAACTATGCAGCCACTGATTCACCTCCATTATCTTCCTCTCCCGACGCATTCCTCTTCCCTTGACAGGCAAGATTGAAGAGAATACCACTTGTGCACCCATTTGCTTGAGCTTCCTCCCCAGATCTTGATAGTCTTTTTTAATAGGAGCGATGGTATTCAGGGACATGTCATTCGTTCCCACATGGACCATCACATCCTTTCCTCGGTTCCATTTTTGGCTGGCTTAGACCTTTTCTGCACCTTTCCTGCATGCTTCCGTTACCCCTGATTTTCATAGGAGTTGATCCACAAGTATTGGGATTGGTTTGACCAGGGATTCCCACGTACCTACCCTTCCTGGGCATTTTTACCATTATGGAACCAGTTCATGTGTGTTTCAATGTTGTAATGGGGGTGTGGGGGGGGGAGGAATCTACTTTGGATGCATGTAGTCAGATACCTTGCCTATAATACAAATGTTCTCCGGCATTTTTTGGAACAAGATTCAGAACTAAAAAAAAAAACAACTCCAAAAATCCCTGAAACAATGAGGAATTCCCAATCCATCATTTCCACTTTGGAAACCAGACCAGGTAATTTGAAACTCTATAATCTAAGAAATTTGGTGCATCATTTTTAGAAGCATCCTTAACAGAAATACCCCATGTGCTTTAACTGCATAAGGTGTCAGGGTCAATGCCCACCCGCTTCACTGAATGCTCTTAAGTCAGTTGACTGGGGGAAGATCTCGACCTGCAGCCTTGGACTATTGCTATACTGTACAATACAATACAATACCTTTATTGGCATAAAGCAGATAAGCAGGATAAACAAAGTTAGTCAAGATACGTCAGACAGTTTAAATTTAAAAACTGAGGACAGAAATTCAGCCATAATAAAAGTGATGTCTGCATCCTTATCACTCAGTAAAAATTGGCAAATCAGGTCTCTTGAATGGTTTCTCCGTTTTGGTATGAGAGGTATAATATGCCTTCTCTGTTCAGTGAACAAGGGACAATCCAGTAAGATATGTTGGATGGTGTCAAGAGAACTTGATTCACAGGTGCATAGTCTGTTTTCAAAGGGGATCTTGGCAAATCTCCCTTGTAATACTTTGGATGGAAAGGCGTTAAGCCGAGCAAGCGAAAACACTCTGCGATGGAGGGGATTTGCCAAGTTATAGAAATAAGCCGGCATTATCCCGTGCTTCACTTGGAGACCAAGCGCACAGGGAGAGCAGATTGCTGGCACAGTGGGATGGATTTTTTGAAATTCCTGAAGTAGCCTTTGTTTGATTTGGAACATAATGGAGGATTCATTCAGAGATAAGATGTCATCGTAGTCAATGCCAATTTGTTGGAGTGTAGTCAGGATGGTAGAGAACCATTTAAATTTAAAAGTGTCTCTCAGTAAACAGGCCAATAGACTGTTTGATCGAACCCTAAAATGCAGTTTTAGCCAATATTTAAAGGTGAAAATCCAGGCCTTAGTTTCGAGAAGATTGTGTCCGGTTTCAAGACATAAAGAGGAGTAAGGGACACAGTTTGGAGTTCTCAAGATCTGCCGGAAAAAGGCAGACTGTAACCTCTCTATGTTTTTGTTAAAACCTGAGATCCATAGGGGGATACCATATAAAATTTGGGGAAGAATTTTAGAGTCAAACACACGACAGACAGCTGGGACAAACTGATTGCCTTTAAGGAAGAAAAACAGGTTTAGATGGGTAATGGAACAGTTAGCCTGCAAAGTAATCCTATTTCTGTGTTTGGTCCAGTGCAAATTATGTTGGAAGGTGATTCCTAGGTATTTGAAACATTTGACCTGCTCAATTTTATGACCACCAATGCACCAGTTTGAGGGAGACCACTTCTGTGCAAAGACCATCACTTTGCTTTTTTTAAAGTTTATCGATAGGTCATTGAGTTGGCAATATTCGTGGAAAGCATTCAGATATCTATTCAGACCAATTCTGGAATGGGAAAGCAAAATGGTGTCATCAGCATACAGAAGAAGTGGGATTGGCAGTTTATCTAGTTTGGGTGGATGACCATTTATGAGTCTTAGGGTTTTTGGGAGATCATGTAAAAGAGGTTGAACAAGTGAGGAGCAAGGACGCAGCCTTGTTTAACTCCTCTCAGGATGGGAATTTGATTAGTTAAATGACACTTTTCAGTAAGTTTAACCTGACAGGTATTGTTGGAATGGAGGTTCATTAGAAGTAGTAATAGGCGCGAATCAATATTAAGGTCTTGCAATTTTCTCCATAGTAAACACCTGGAGATAGAATCGAATGCACCCTTGAGGTCAACAAAAGCTACGTAGAGTTTCCTCCTACCTGTATGGAGATATTTGTCTGCAAGAGAGTAGAGGGTTAAGCAGTGGTCTAAGGTGGAACATTTTTTAGTGAAGCCAATTTGTTCAGGACCTATTAGGTCATTTGAAGTCACCCAATCTAGTAGCTTAAGTTCTAGATGTTTGGCATACATTTTGCTGGCAATGGATAGAAGGCTAATAGGGCGGTAATTTTCTGGAGAGCTGGAACCACCTTTTTTATAAATAGGCACAATGATTGAGTTAAGCCAGGATTCAGGGAATATTCCCGATTGGTCGACGGCTGTAAAAAGGACAGCCAGGAGTTGTTTCCACCAGTTAGAGTTTAGTTTAAATAGTTCAGCTGGTAGACAATCAGGCCCTGGAGATTTGCCTAAATTTAGTGGAACCAGTTTATTTTCTTCCACATGTGGCTTAATGAATATTTTCAAGGGAGGATGCTGTTTTCATCAATGTCATGTAAAGGTAAGAGAAACTTACCTTTAAATGAAAAAGCTCTAAAATTTTGATATGTGACCACCTGTCACGAACCGTAGGCTGGTCTGGCTGACCAGAAGTGACCCCCTCACAGAGAACTGCTCTATATACATGCGGTGCAAAGAAGTCAGTCTTTATTGAAGGGTTCCATAAGGCAAAGCAGGACAAAGCATGGCAAGATCAGGAACACTGACAGAGACAAGCATGGATGGCCTCCTTAGATCTATAAATGGGGGGGGGGGGACAGTTTAAGCGGGAGATCCAGTTCCCATAGGGGAGGCTTTTGATGTAAAAGGCACAAATGTAGAAGACACCCAGTCTGTTTACTGTCCTCTCTGGCAGTAAATTTCCAACCTCTACTAAGAACGTGGATAGATAAGAGAGAACTCTTCACAGCGGGGGAGAGAGTCTCTACAGGTCCTAAACCCTGGGATGGAGGTGAGAGGGAAGGCACAGAAAAAATGAAAGGAACATGGGGGTAGGGAGGGGTGGAGGGCTCTCAGGCCCATTGAACCTCTAAGTCAAACACTCCCAAGGAAATTGGGGGGGGGCTATTAAAACATCACCCTAACCACATCAAACAATCCATTGTAGATGTCTTGTCTCCTGTTGGGAAATTCCTTTGAAAAAGGTTGATTCTGTAGAGATGAGTCAAGTTCTGTGAGCTCTTCCTTGATCAGTTTCTTTTACTGGTACAAGATGCTGTTTGAATTTTCTTGGAGAATGCGAGACACAAACTCTCACCATAGTTTGTTTGGTAAGTGGATTGTAGTGGATTTTCTATCTGCAGAACCTTTCACCAGCTTGATATTGTGGTTAAGAGTGGTGACTTTTAATCTGGCCAGCTGGGTTTGAGTCCCCAGTCCTCCACATGAAGCCAGCTGGGTAACCTTGGGCTATAGGGCTTTTCTCACAGAGCAGTTTCTCTCAGAGCTCTCTCACCCTCACCTACCTCACAGTGTATCTCTTGTGGGACGTGGAAGGGAAGGTGATTGTAAACTACTTTGAGACTCCTTTGGGTAGTGAAAAGTGGGGTATAAAAACCAACTCTTCTTCATTCAGTATTCTGCATTTGGTGAGAAAGATGATATCCATTTGTATCTGTGCAAGTTTCTTCAGAAAAATGATGAATTTCTATTATGTATCACTAAATGTAGCGCATTCCATGGAGACAAATCAAGTTTGGTAGTCATGTTAGTTTCTCTGTAGCAGTAGAAAATAGCAAGAGTCCAATTGCATCCTAAATACTAACAACATTTGTGGCAGTGTTAGGTGCTTTCACAAGGTACTGCTCACTTCAGATACACCTAGCATGTGTGTCATATCTTGGAGAGTGGAGTGATTTCAGATGCCGAATGAAAGAGAGAGAGAGAGATTAAGGATGCGGCCACAGTAAGATTTGCAAGCTATCCGCCCTGGTACAACTGACTCTAGAATGTTGGAGGTCTAGTCTCTAATTTGAGTCCTTTATAATACTTGAGTGTCAACAGGTTACAAACTGATTGAGTTTTTAGAAAGATAAGCAAAATAAAAAGTCTTATCATTGTTGGCCTAAGGTCTCTTTGTCCTTTTGTCCTTTTCTGAGGTCAAGAGAGTGCTCTCTTCATCTAACAGATGCACACATTTGTGGTAAAATAAACTGATTAGGGTAGGGAAAAATGAAGGCAACGGATTCATCTGTAAGCCAGTAACGTTTCTATTATTTTGAATTAATCTTAAGTCCCTTGGAGGTATCATCAGTCACTTTTGTGAAAGCCTGAACCTCCAGCAAGTCCACGAGCAATGCTAACCAATCACTGGGATCTACATGGGTTAAGATGACTTAATGTGAGAAAAGAGCTGTACTGACACCTTAGAATTTGACTTGGAAGCACAGACACTTTTTAATGGTGTCCTTAACCTTCCATGTTTTATAGTTAAGGAGGAAATGCTGTTCAAGCACGTTACAAAGTTGATCTGACCCCAATGATAAAAAGATAAAGAAATTGTACTTATAAAAATGAAAGCACATCTTACATATATTCATGTAAATACATTTATCTTATTGTGATTAGATTAACTTGCTACAGCTCCAAGCTCATGTAAGAAAGAAGAGGTCCTACAGAAGATGCAATAGAAGGCAAGCAATGACTAAAGAGGCTCAACATTTAATCAATGAGAGGTTAGTATACCAGACAGTGCATGCTTCAGTGGATTCTATATATTCAGACTCTATGGAAGATAAATTTACCGTAGTTTGCTATCTACTGGCCCAAGAGATTGGTCCACCTACATACAGGGACAAATACCCAATTGTGGATCTTTAGCCTAAACTGTCTCCTGCTTAATCTGCATCCATGTAACAAACTGATTTTGGATTACTGGTAGATGGAAATTTTAGTTTCAAATCTAAACTTCCTTTTACATATCTAGAACAAAGTTTGTGTCCAGTGGGGGTTTGATATACAAATTTATACCTTGAATAAAAGTTTACTGCTCCTAAAGGTTCTACTGGACTCAAACTTTGTTCTGCTGATCTGAAGCTCCATCTCTCAGTAATCCATAATTAGTTTCAGACCACTAGATATCTAGTTATTCCTGTTATTGCAACCCACTCTTTCTTGCTAGATGCACTTGTCTTTCTGCTAAGGTGTCAACATCCTGTTCTCAAGCTCACATGTTCTTGCCATGAGCTGGGTATTGTGTATTGTTTTCCTGTTTTGATATGTTCTTATATTTTACATTCGCCTTTTTCTATGGCCTGTGCTTTTGGTTCTGTCATGTGATGGTTTTGCTCTCATTTATTTTGTTGACCCCAATTATTTGTGTAGTAAATTTCCACAGAATGCTCCTCCATATTAATTTCCTGCCTGGACCTTGCGTAAATAAATGCCTTAGAATGTTGTATAGACTAGCCTGGCTCATATGGGCTTTTAGGATGGGAACATGGCTGGCTGGATGTTTTGAACCCCACACTGGGCTCTGAATTAAAGGGAGGGGTCAGTTGCTCTAATTGGTGATCACCACTTGTTCAGCATTGATTTCTGTGTGGACGGAAGGGCCAACCCAACTAACTAAACCATGGTGAGAGACACGGACACATTCCTTTAATGGGTTCATCCACTGCTACAGAATTAGGATACAATGAGGTTTTTGAATTAAAAAGTGGAGATTGTATTACATTGGCAAAAAACCATATTGGAAAAAATCCATTGGAGTTTAGAAAACATTTTAGCTGAAGAAGGAATGAAGGAATAATAGGACTGTGAAGACTGCCCAGCTGTTGTACATTCAGCATATCTGAACCAATGCTGATTTCGGTACTCTTTCAGATCGTTCGAGCCAAACCGACCATTCCCTGCATTCAGATGGCCGTCCAAATGCATCCCTCCACTTAGACAGTGCCTTAGAAGGTGGGGGGAGAGTGGGCACCAATCAGCTGATGATGACAGGTGCCCCCATTATTTTTTTTGCACGTGCCTATTTTCCACTATTTTGGCAGCTCATTCAAAATATTGCTAGAAATTCTAGCATTTTCTTCCATCTTCCTGTGACAGGGGAGTTAGATCTCTGCTCTGATCCTCACACACAGCATTGTGCTACAAATTCTCAGTGGTGGTGGTGGTGGTGGTGGTGGTGGTTAAAGCTGAAAAACAAATTGAAGTGGAGAAATATAAGGAGGTGCTAGGAGGGTCAATAATCTCCAATCTTACTTTGCTTGAACACCGGAGGATAAATTAAATCTCCCCATTCATGAGAATGGCTGCAAGCGCCCATCTCTTTTCACACCTATTCGTTTAGCAGCCAATTAATGCAGATAAACTGGGAAAGATCTCAGCAACAAGCCTATTTATTGTTACTCAAAAAGGTTTTGCTAATCTAACTCTCTAAGATAAGTAACCAAAATGTGGCCACACTGTGAGTTACACAAGAACAAGTTGTTCAGGGAATGAATCCTAACAATTCTAAAAAAAAATCCAGTAAGTACCTTGTTTTCATTAAACTTCATCTGGAGAACTAAAGATATTTTTTATCAAGTCTATGAACTACAGGTGGGCAAACACCTTAAGACTTAAAAAAAAAGAAAACAAGGTATTTACCAGAAATTATTTGGAAACTAAAACTTGAGGATTCATTCCCTAAATGATAACATATTTTGTTTATTTTGAAACAAAAGCTAATTGATTAAACTAGTAACATTTCTTATTTGCATTTTTTTGCCTTGCACAGACTGATTTTTTGTGTAATTTAACTCTCCAGCCATCTGAACCAGATTTTGCCCCTGCTCCGGTGCTTTCATCATTTCTCAGGCAGATTATAGTGAAACCTTTAGGGAGTAAGACATGGGCAGATTACTCAGCATATTCTTCTACAGGCATACCACAGTAAAATATTGTCTTGTGGGTCCTAACTGTATGCACAATGTCACAGGGCAGAAGCAAGTAGTCCCAAAGTCCAGGGTTTGACTGCTGACTGAAGGACAAAGAGTCAGCAGAAACTGGAATAAGGAAGAGAGGTCTGAGAAGCTTGATAAGATTTGAGACTATTAATTGGATGAATTTGTCCTGGTTCACAATATGGATAAGATAAACAGCTTAAAGAGAAACAACAAGCCCCGCTCAAAAGTTTGAAATAAATACCTCATCAGCTTAGTCCAGGTGATACACTCCAGTAAATTCCAGACAGGGACACACTTTCAGAAGACAAGTGTGGAAATCAGGGCTTCAGGCAACAGCGAGCAATTATGCAGTCCTTCACCGATTACCATAATGTTCTTACAGAGAGTTCTCAATGGATCTCACTTCTTTGTTATGCTTTAAAACATCTATTAGCTAAGGCCTCACACTAAACACCATGAACACTAAAATGCTGAGGCACTGAGATTCTCTCAGCCTGTCAAGTTGTATCTATATTTTCAACGCAGTACCTCACTTCAAGCTTGAATAATATCTCAAAGCTAGTTGAAATCTGTCTATGAAGGCATGGCAAGTTCTGAGTATTCAGACAAAGAAGCAAAACAAAAATTGAGGGAGAGGCACTGAACAGTGGTGCTGTTACTCTGTTGTCATCTTAGAGGCACTGGCCTAAATGTGGCCATGATTCACACATGATTACTGGCAACTTTCTGTAAAGCATCTGTTAAGAAATACTTTAATCTCAGTAAAATCATTGCCTGCATTCCCTTGAGAGACAGCTTGTTATAGCGGTTAAGAGCGGTAACCTCTTATCAGGAGAACTGGATTTGATTCCCCACTCTTCCACCTGGAGCCAGCTGGGTGCCCTTGGGACAGTCACAGTTCTCTCAGCCTCACCTACCTCATGAGGTGCCTGTTGTGAGGTAAGGAAGGGTAGGCAATTGTAAGCTGGTTTGATACTCCTTTAGGTAGTGAAAAGCGGGGTTATTCTTGCATACCACTTATATCTCCAATATACCTCAGCATAATAATGTGATTTTAATTTGTAAACCATATTTGTTTTGGAGTCATCTGCTGCAGATAATGTGCATTAAAGAGTTCCTTTTCTGTCCACAGAGGCCAACACATATAAACAAAAGTTTCCATTTGGTGACAGCAATGAGCAGTATCTTGGCAAAGTGAGGCTGAGTGGATATGTAATATAAGAAATCTATAACCTCCCTCAGTCATTGGTAAGGTTGCCAGCTATGGACTGGGAAGTGCTTGAAGATTTTGGGGATGGAGCCTGGAGAGGACAGAGTTTGGGAAGGGCAAGGAGCTCAGCAGGGTACAATGCCATACGGTCCCCCCGCCAAAGCTGCCATTTTCTCCAGGGGAATTGATCTTGATTATCTGGAGATCAATTGTAATACCAGGAGACTGAAGATCAGTATTTTCCGGTTTGAGTATACTGAACTAAAAAAATATTGATATTTGGATTTGGGATTTTTCAGAAATCCTGAATTTTTTCCAGTTCCATTACACCTTATGGGGACCATTATAATCAATGCCACAATACAAGAAGTTCCTGTAGGAGCAGAGTCATCAAGCAGTCTAGTAACAATTGTTATTTCATCCAGTTTAGATTGACAAGTAGAAAATGCATTGTTAATCAAAGAGAGATATGCAGAGAATTTAGGACAGGCCAAAGTAATACGGGGAAGGAAGTCTGGGACCTTACAACTTCTCTGCTATAGGGATATGGCTAAACCTCCCTAAGAGAACATTAGAAGGAAACAAGTTTAGATAAGCAAGCATAAAAGCTTTCCTTTCTAAATATGGTTCTATAGGAGGGATCGGTTTATATAGTGGGATAATATTCCATACATGAGTAAAACAAGGTTAAAAGGTCTAATCTGGAGACTCTCTAATCTGGAGAGCTGGGTTTGATTTCCTACTCCTCTACATGCAGCCAGATGGATGACCTCGGTCTAGTCACAGTTCAGTTAGAACTGTTCTTGCAGAGCAGTTCTCTCAGGACTCTTTGAGCCCCACATACCTCACACTTGTTGTGGGGAGAGGATGGGAAGGCAATTGTAAGCTACTTTGAGAATGAGCTCCTGGGGGAGCTGAGAGCCTTGACAGAGCTGTCAAAATTCTGCAGGGCCTGGAAAACAAAGCTCTTCTGCCATGTCTTTGGCTTGGTTGCTTAAGATTCTCCCCCTCCCCCCCCCCAGCTTCCCTATATCATTGACTCAACCCCTTTGTGGATGATTGTGGGGGGTTGGAAGATTTTCTTTTTGCCACCTGGTTTTAAAGGGGTTTTTATGGGATTTTTATGTAATCTGCTTTGAGTCCCACCAAGGAGGAAGGCAGACTATAAATGTAAGTATTATTATTAATAATGATGACGATGAGAGGTGGAAGCTTCCAGAATAATGTTTTTACGCTTACTTTCAGGGTATGCTAGAGAAACAAACTAAAAAGCAGATTGAGTGATACTGCAATAGACATTTATTGAGATACTAGTAGTAGAGCCCGCTGAAACTAAAATTCAGCGGGCGCTAGGGGCCTGGGGAGCTTCCCCCCCATCCGGGAAAAAGCTCCCCAGGCCCCAGGGAACGCGATCCGCGGCTCTGCGAGCCGCAGATCGCGTTCCCTGGGGCCTGGGGAGCTTTTTTCCTCCCCCCCCGACCCGGAAAGGAAGGAAAAAAGCTCCCCAGGCTCCAGGGAACGCGATCCGTGGCTCTGCGAGCCGCGGATCGCGTTCCCTGGGGCCTGGGGAGCTTTTTTCCTCCCCCCCGACCCGGAACAGAGCTTCCCAGGACCCGGAGAAGGCGAGCCACGGCTCTTGGGGCTCCGTGGGGCGGCGGCTCCGTCTCACGTTGGCTCTCTTCTTCTCCGACGGCGGCGGCGGCAGGTAGGCCTCGGCAGCAGCGCAAAGGAGCAACTGCGAGCCGCGCTGTGCGCGGCTCGCAGTTGCGCGGGGCTGTGAATCGGTCCCTCCGATTGTCTGTTCGGAGAAGGGTCCAATCTGGACCCTTCCTCATCCCGGACACAACCCGCCTCAGAACGCCTTACAGTTTTATTTAGTCCGTGGCGCCCGTGGCGCCACGGGCAGTGTTAAGATGGCGCCCGCGGCACCACGGGCGGTGTTAAGATTACATAATTGCTGCTAACATGAATACTGGGGAGATCAGGTCTAGTTGGCTTGCTTTATGCCGTATGTGTACGTGGTTTTAGTGCATATCTGTTCCCCCAGAAGTGAATGAAGTGGAGAATGGATTTTGGCTTCATTGATTTGTATGGAACAAGTAAAAAGGTTTGACACTGTGGAAACAGTGGCCACAATGCCCCCCCCCCAACAAAAAAGACATCCTCAACCCATGTTTTCTCTCAGGACCAGGCTGGAGGGAGAACTGCTAAAGGATATCCTCATGTAGGTTGGAGTCCTTCAAAAATTTTTGTCTCAGACAGCATTATATGTTATTATTGGGTTGGGCCAGATGGGCATGTGCCTTCCCAAATAAGCATAATAAAAACACCCATGACATGCCATTAATGTGAGCCAAAAGATTTGTGGAAGGACAATATTCCTGTGATGCTCATCCAGCAGGTTTTCAGTATTTCTCCTGCAAATTCTTTAGAGACTGCTCATTTTGCATATTTAGCCAAATAAATGGCAGAATCTGAATTGGTATTCTAAGGACCAAACAATGTGTATGCAATACTTTTGTCTGATGCAATACGGAATATGGCCATAGCTGCTTAAATGGTTATATTTTATCTTCATTTTAACGAGGGCAAAACCATTAAGATGGGCTCTATCTGTTTAATTACTTTGGGATTAAAAGAGGCTTTTATTGGGGAGTTTAATGGCTTCAAACCGGCAATTATTATCATTTTGGTGAGCATCCTACTTATTGTTGCATATAGCACATATGTAAAAATGAAGAGGTCCTTGCAGATACTGGGACTCTGGCCTGCCAAAGGCTCTATTTTTAACCTTCAGCCAATTATGCACAGGTGTTTCCCCTCACCTTTGCCATGCATCTCTGTCAATTTTTCATTTTTATTCTGCATTGATTCCCTCCCTTCAGTGATTAATTTGTTTCTGGTTGTTGTTTCATCAGGTTTTTTGAGAGTGGTTTTGTGCCAATTTTCCTCTTGTTTTGCTTCTGATTCCACCCCACCCCTTTTCTACCCCCATCCACATTGATGTTATTCTGCACACTTTGTACCTTCTGATGGTCACTCAATGTACAAGCCCCATGGATTACTTTTTCCCTCATTGTTTTACCTTTTTTTTTTAACAAGCAGCATGAGTCTAGTGTCATTAGACTATCACTAGTCTCTCTCTCCCCCACCCCATCTCCCCTCTTCTCTCTTCATTTTCTCCAGTCTCCATGAGCGCATGAGAAAAAACTGCATTTTTGTAGTTGCAGAGGAGGGGGGGATTGCAGAAAAAAATTGTGTGTGGGGGGGAAATTGTGTGTATAGGAGGCACAGAATCTGAAATCAAGTTAAAGGCTTGACTGCTCCTCTTCTCTGCAGTAAACTGTGTGTGCATAATAGGCCCTAATCTCCTTACCCTTGAGTCATGGGAGGCAGCTCTGATTACTCAGTAGTGAAATAAAAACCCTTTAATATGTCCACAGATAACTTACACTGAAAGCTCTATGGATATCTTCCTTAGAGCATTTGAACCAAATTGCTTTTGAAGTGAGTGGGTGATTGGGTACTGCATTAAATGTTTGGTAAAAAGGCAAAGGGAACCTTGAATCTGCATCCTGGGGAGAATTTGGCAAACATGAAAGGCCCAAACTAGCTTCACAAGCTCATAACAGACTGTTGTCTGGAGTGCTTTACTGTCTAGACAATCTGTTCTTTAACCGACTCACTGCAGTAGAATCTAAATTCATCTGAGTGTGTAATCCAACCCATAGGAACTTCTTTTGGGCTCTTGTTTTCCATTCCATGTATGGCTTGAAAAACTAGGAAACCCCATTCTTTTCATATGAAAGTTTTAGTATCTGCAGTACTCAAGATTTGGCTATGTACCTCCAAGAAGTACTTTAACACAAAATTATCATTGTATTGTAGTCACTTATATATTGCAAAATTCCTGTCAGATTACCATGAATGGATGCATCAATATGATTTCCTCAAGTCACGTGAAGGGGTTCAGGGCCTTAACAAAAGAATGTTTCTGAATGATTATGATCATTTCCTCATTGGGAGCTAAATGGTATCATGTTTAAATCCTTATCAGACTTTGGAGAAGATACCTCCACGTGGGTGAAGGAACAGGAAGATGTGACTGTGGAAACAACAACAGTTACTGCTGACTTTAGAACACAGAAAGATAAACAGAGCAAGAACAACGCACGGGGGGCTTTAGATATAATTTACAATCATAATTTTTTTGTGTGAGCATGAAAATAGTGAAGCAAGATCCATTATCTCAATAAGTTCCCCATATGGCCAAAGAGAATAAAATATATAATTATTTAGATTTTCCCTACCAAGAATTTAAAATGTTTTTTTTTGTATTTTTTGTTTTTAAATACTTTCCTTCACTTTTCAGGAGTCAATCAATATCTGCTTTACCTACTTATATCAGCAGTGGTTCTTGGTGTGTATGTTCACAGATCACTGAAGAAGGCCCAGAGGGCTGAAATGTGTTTGGTCTTGTTCACCATGATTGCGGGCTTGTTTGTATATCAGCAATTTTGGGATATTAATTTGTATTATGAATTGTACATTAAGGACTACTTAGGAGGGATGGTCACAAACTGCATTTTTGTGGTTTGTTTCATGGTTTGTGATTGAATGATGAACTGAACTTGCTTGGGGCCATAAGAATTCAATAGAAACTTTGGCCTAGTCTGATTGATTCCCAGTGCCTGGCACATGGAATGTCCTGTAACATCTCCATGAATCTTTTTCTGTACTTCTCAGGTACCACAAGCTGTCTAACTGCTTCCCAGGACTCCTGTTTGCCCTGCTTCCACACAACCTGTTCTGAGTCTTCTTGATCCATAGCTAGTTGGTGAACTGCTTCCGGATTAGAGTTTCTCTGGATCTCCCCTAGGAACCCTTTTGGGTCTCCTTAACATACAACTATTTGTTCCTCTAAGCCAATGCTAGCCTTGGTGCTCTTAAGAACTCCCATGAAACTTCACCCTCTCTTTCTGTCTCTTGAGTCTGTATTTCACTGAAGCAACACAGAACTTCCTCACCAGGAAGATCCATAACCCCCTGCTGTATCTGAGTGGAAAGGCATCCTTCCTCCTCTTCAGAGACCCCTTCCTCAAGGTTTGAGATGGGCTGGCCATCTTTCTCCTCAGTCATCTGGGCTCCCCTTTCTCCTGCAGTAACCTGAGCTACTTCCTCCCCCAGGCTGGTGGAGAGCTGGTCTTTGCAGAGATGCTTTATTTTCCCTGCTTCCTTTTTAGGGTTTGGATGGATGTTACCATGTTCACTAAATACTGGCCACCAAGGGGATCTCAGCCAATTACCATAGGGTAGGGCGGGTTTTCCATAACCCCCCATTTCCATGAGACTTACCAGCCTTCTTCATTCTACAGGCATCCATGCCACAGGAAAAGCCACCCCACCAATCTCTTGAATTCTGAATGCCTTATTGGGTACATCAGATTCTGGTACCAGATCAGCCCACACTAGGGTTACAAAGGAGCCTGTGTCGGCATATCCCCAGACAAATTGGTCTTTTAGCCACACTGATTCCCGGCAGTGTCCCCAGGTTCCTACTGACTCCATGGTGGCAAAGAGGCACTCATGGCTAGTTGTGGCCACTTTTTCCCCTTTTGCCTTCTGGGTAACAAGTACTTTTGAAGTAAATTTGAAAGTTTCTGCCTATAACTGGGGACAGCTAGACTACAACTGGCCAGTCCCTCCATAGTTAAAGCATTTTCTAACCTGGGGCTGGTTCCAATCAGCCAAAAGTGGGGATTTCTTAACCTCTGCCTGAACAGATCAACCCTTTTGTGTTGGGAATCTACTTTCCCACCTTTCTAGAACCTGTACCCTTCACTTCCCAACTGGGAAGTCTTCCAGTTATTTATTATTTATTTGATTTATTTGATTTATATACCGCCCTCCCCGGAGGCTCAGTTGAACCCCTTCCTGTTTAGTACTAGCTCATTTGCAATCTCTGATGCTTCGGTGGCATCTTTGCGCTTTTTGTCCTTTAACAGACATTTTTGTTCCTCGGGGAGTTTGGAATAAAATTGTCTAGCAGCATTAACTGGAATAAAGTCCCATGCTTTTGCTTCTTCCAAACATCTCCCCCCCTTACTCATTTTTACTATATATGTTTTATATAACGATAAAGAACCACTGCCAGCATTAAAAAGAAAATGTTTACAAGTATACATTTAGCACAGCACAAAACTGAACAAGCATTTCCAAAACAAGCTGGTAAAACACAATTCCTCTGCCCCTCTGTTGTAGGGAGAGGAAAAGGAAGGGGACTGTAAGCCGCTTTGAGCCTCCTTCGGGTAGGGAAAAGCGGCATATAAGAACCAACTCTTCTTCTTCTTCTTCTCTTTCTATACAATCCAATTCTTAGTATATAGAAGAGTCTTCTTAAGAGGTTATAGATACATTTTTCCACAGATATTCACTTATTAGTCCTGGTAACGGGGTCACCAGCTGGGTGAAACTTTTAATATTCTAATTTACATGCTATGGTCAGAGTTCAGAATTTAGTCCCGGAGACAAGCTCTGAGTCAAATATCTACAGTATCCAGGTTATCCTGTTTATGGTATATAGCTTTTCCCATGCCTGAAGCTTCATGAGGGCTTGACTACCCAGGAAAATGAATGGAGAGACACTGCATGTACCAACTGATCATACTGGGAACTAACTCATTGTACCTTTTCTAGGGACTTGGTTGTTTTTGAGAGAAAATCCTCAACAAGTGTCACTCTTGCTATTTTGAACAGGGGGAGCTACTCACTGAGCAGCTAATGCATATATTGTTTCACGTCTCTTTCGCTTAGTGACAGTATTACATTCCTTTGTTTAAAGAGGCAAGATGAAGTGAGGTGGATCAGTTTTAACAGATGTGTTTTGTGTTATCAGTTGGGACTAGTTACCGTATGTTTTATTTAAGTTTCCAGGCAGAGGGTTTTGCAATCATCAGTTGTATTAAATCTTTGCCTTTGTTCTACAGGTACTGGATAATCCCACAACTGATCACCAAGATTAGCATGTGAGTGCAGTCCAAACCAATAATTATTTCATAAAATCCTTATACTGTTTGGCACAAACCCCTTAAACTGACATTCCTTTCTCCCTACTTCCAGTTTAAATGTACAGGCCATGCAAAATCCTACCATGTGTATGAAGGCTGTGAAGAACTGACTTATTTGCACACATCTTGGTTTTGCAATTTCTTCAGAGGTCTAAATGAACAATATATCTGTAGATGAAGCCCAGGTAAAAGGTACACTGTTAGTGAGCAGGAAGGAGAGAATGAAGCAGAGAAAAGGGAGGATATGGGGGTTCTCAGGAGGAGTAGAAAAGGAAATAATGTAGGAGAGGGGGATATAGGGGGAAATGAGGTATCCCCCTCTGGGCCTGGCCTGCCAGCTGGCATCACACAGAAGGGTCATAGATTTCCTGGGTAAAGGCACCAAGGAAAGGGAAGGAGGGAAAGCTGAAGATAGGTAGGTTGATTAGTTGGTGGGTAGGAAAGTAGTGAAAGAAGCAGGAAAAGGGGAGAGGCTATGGGATTTTCAAGGATATGAAAGAGGAAATACTGGGGGGGGGGGGAGATGCCTCCTACAAGTTCTCATGGTCTTCCTTTATGAAAGCATTCCGTTCCATTGCACTGCAGTTTTAATTCTTTTACAATAATAGCCCCTATTTTGCACCATCTGTGATATGATAGAATTGTAGGGGTCTTCCTTATCCTCCCAGGCAAGCTGTCCCATAAGGCTGGTGCTACAACAAACCATGTGTATGGACCATTGCTGACTCGATTGCAGTGACTGATTAGCAGCCAGTTGAGTGATTACAACATGTGATCGACATGCTCTCCCGAGATCTCACTAGCAATCACTGAGATGTCTACTTCCTGCTGTGAGCAAGGAATGAAGCACATATATTCAACAAGGGCTCCCAAATGTATTCTATGGTTCATTTTAATACATACACAAATTGATCTAAATATGGCTCAAGCCATCTCCTTTAGCTTTATTGGTATGGAGTATGTGTCCAAGAGCCTCTTGTGGCGCAGAGTGGTAAGGCAGCCGTCTGAAAGCTTTGCCCATGAGGTTGGGAGTTCAATCCCAGCAGCCGGCTCAAGGTTGACTCAGCCTTCCATCCTTCCGAGGTCAGTAAAATGAGTACCCAGCTTGCTGGGGGGTAAACGGTAATGACTGGGGAAGGCACTGGCAAACCACCCCGTATTGAGTCTGCCATGAAAACGCTAGAGGGCGTCACCCCAAGGGTCAGACATGACTCGGTGCTTGCACAGGGGATACCTTTACCTTTACCTTTATGTGTCCAAACATTCAGGTGCTTGATGGTATGAAGTGTTCTTCAAATGCTGTGTAGCAATGGGGGCATCTAGTGGCTGCTGTTAGTTAATTTTTGCCATTGGCAGAACAATCCTAAAAAGAATTGCAGTCAATGAGATTAGAAGGGTGTTTCTTAGGATCACATGGTTAGTTCTTTTCTCTATCTCTCTGTGATAGTAGAAATTAGCGCCTCCCCACCCATTAAGGTTTGTTTTCTCAACAGAGACCATGATGTTTCAAAGGTTTTCTTTTATAACACAATATTGAGGTAGCACCCTTGAACTTGTTCAAGTATTTGCCAGAGTTCATTTATTTTATTCTTATTAAAACATCCACATGGTTCAAAGAGCAGCCCATTTCTGTTTTCACTCTGTCTTAATCTCTATAGTATTTCTGTTGTAAAGCTATACCACTTTGATTTTCTGTTATTTGTTTTGCTCTTTTTTGTTGTCCAATCTTTAACATATCATTGCTGTCTGTATTATTTCTTTACTAGCTTCAAAGCTAGGATGGGCCTTGAAAGGGCCCCCTCCCCCGGCTCCCAGCCAGGCAGCTTAAGGTGGCTTTGTGTGGCAGCTTGCAGCCAGCGGGGGCTGGGCAGCTCATTAGCAGGGCCGGAACAGAGCTCCTTAGCAGGCAGTCAGCGGCCCCAGCCTAGCAGGCTGGGAGGCCCTCGTTAGCAAGCCCTCCACCACAACCTTTTGCCCTGGGCCCTCTCCCCTTACCTGCTGTTGGCTCCAGGCACTGAGGCATTTGAGAGCAAAGAGGCTAGACTCCAGGGATGGAGGGCAGGAGCTGCATGGAAAGGGCCAATCAGGACAAAGCTGCCTGCACCCTGATTGGCCCTATTCTATCTTGGACAGCTGGACATGTCCCACCGCCTGGGCTGTTTCATAAATATATAGAGGAACAACAATGGATAAGGATTGAGTCAGCATACCCTCATAGTTCTCTGCTGGGCGCATTGTTCATGTTCATTCAAGAGGAGGGAGAGGCCAGCAGAAGCAGCCTGTGTCTGCCTGGTTCACATCACCACAGTGAGAGCAAGCTTGTGTGGGCCTTCAGCTGGTTTCCATGGGGGGGGGGGTCCCCACTGGGAAAGCCTGCTGCCATCCAGAAGAGGGAAAGACCACTGCCACACAGGTAACCCCACCTCCAACCTCATTGCTATCCTCTCACTGTTCCCTGGAGACCCCCTGATGTGAGTCCCTGACCCTTCAAAGCACACTGCAGCTGAAGAACTCATGGGTGAGTCGTCAAACTGCAAAGCCCTTCCCCCATGCCTTGCATTTGCATGGTTGAAGGGGTCAGGCTGGAGAAAAGGAGAAAGCTCGGTGGCTAGCCTGGGTGAGGAGAAAAGCTGCTTAGCAGCAAACAGCACCATCAGCGAGCAGAGAAGGCAGCTGGACACCACCACTGGCTGTCCTTGTAAGCTTGCTGTCCTGGCCACTGACCCAGCCCAAAATGCATGGCTAATCATGCACCTTGAGGCCGCCTCCCGCTTGGCTCCAGCAGAGATTTGTTCATCCTTTATTTGCCACTGCCCCCCTTTCAGCAATGTCAGCCATGTGTCGAGGGGGTGAGGAGCAACCCCATTTTATACAGGATAGAGTAGAGGCAGGATACTAATCCAGTATAGTTATAATGGATGGAGATGTAGGAGACATTTCCTGATCTCGTGGTGCCAAGATGGAGAAAAGGAGAGAGTGAGAGAAGGAATCAGCCAGAAGACTTGAAGATTCCAACAGAATTAGCAGCCTACACATCAAGGGAAAGCATAAGAGCAGTAGAAAGAAAGGATATTCAGGCTTCTGACCTATCTCTTTATAGTAAGGTGACCAAATTTTAACATGGGTAAAGCGGGACACCATTGAAGGGGGGGGGGGTTCTTGATTAAAAATGTGGTCTATATGGAGCAACAAAATTTTTCATAGAACGAATAGAATGCAAAAATAGTATAATAATATATATATTTAATTTCAACATAATTACCATTTGCCAGGTGCCCCCAGATGTCCCTCCAAAAGTGGGACAATCTGGTCACCTTACTTTATAGTCTCCCTATGAAGCCAATAGTGAGCCTCTTGTGGCGCAGAGTGGTAAGGCAGCAGAAATGTTGTCTGAAAGCTCTGCCCATGAGGTTGGGAGTTCAATCCCAGCAGCCGGCTCAAGGTTGACTCAGCCTTCCATCCTTCCGAGGTCGGTAAAATGAGTACCCAGCTTGCTGGGGGGTAAACGGTCATGACTGGGGAAGGGAATGGCCAACCACCCCATATTGAGTCTGCCATGAAAACGCTGGAGGGCATCACCCCAAGAGTCAGACATGACCCCGTGCTTGCACAGGGGATACCTTTACCTTTTATGAAGCTGATGGTAGAGATGGGCACAAACTGCAAGACAAGCCAAAACGTGTGCCAAATGTGTGAGTGGATCCTGAGCCCCAGGCAGGCTGAGAGGATTAGTCCTGGCCAGTAATTGTGTTTTCTCTGTGGTGGGGGAGAGTGGACCCAAGGAGATCCAGCCACTTTGCAGGTGGCTCCTGGGTCCCAGGCAGGGTGGGAGGGTTAGCCCTGTCATGTAATCGCCCTGGCTATGGTGGGAGGTAGGCCTGGGGAGAGACAGTGATGTGCAAACATGCCATGGGTCCTGGGCTCAGGGCAGTGTGGAAGGATGGTCTTTGCTCATTAATCATGTTGTTCACTAAATGCATAATTTGACATAGTGTGTGAGATCCACCAGATTTTTAATTAAGTAACTCTTTTGTTGTTAGGGCAATATGTTTTCCCAGCACTAAAAATGTGTTTGGGCTAAAAAAGTGCATTGTACTTGGTACATGTATTGAAATTATAGTTGCCAGCTTCAACTTGGTAACTTGTTGGTGATTTAGAGTCTGCACCTCAGAAGAGTAGAGATTTGGAGAGAAGAGGGAGCTCAGTGGAAATGTGATTCCAAAGACTTTGCCCTCGAAAGCTCCCATTTCCTCCAGGGTAAGTGACCTCTGAGGGCTGAAGACAAGTTGTAATACTGGCAGAACTCCAGGTCTCACCTGGAGGGTGGCAACATTAATTGAAATAGTGAATGATACTTGGAACATAGCTCTGGTGCTAGGGTTACCCCTCCAGGTGGGACTCAGGGAATCTCCAGAATTACAACTGAATTCCAGAGGGCAGAGATCAAATAGAGTAAGCGCTGCTTTGGAAGGTGCCCCTGTGGTGGTTAGTGCTGATGCAGGACTTCCACATCTGGCTAATGGGAGGCTTACACTGTATCCTCTCAGGTCGCAGGGGCTCTGGCTATGTCCCATGGCCCAGAGCTGGGACCACACTGTAGATTATACATTTAAGGTATGCATAAATTACAGTAAAGGTATGGTGTGCTTCTGAGATACACCAGAATAGATTTAAAAACTTTCCTCAGATATAAAGATAAGGTAGCTAGAGAAGGGCATGAACTACATTTTGGTTTGTGGTTTGTGGGTGAACCAAGAACAGATATGAACTAGGAAGCTGGTTTGTAAACCAAACAGGTTCATAGCAATTTCTGACCCCAGCTTTCTCCTCCCTACCACATTTTCCCATTTAACCCACTGATTTCTGCTCCCCGCCACTTTTCACGGGGAGCACAAAGTGGGGACTTCCCCATGAAAAGTGGTGGGGAGCAGGAAACAGGGGTTTAAATTCTGCTTCTTGCCACTCAGTTGTCTTTTTGTGAAGAGCAGAAAGCCAGTGTTTAAATGGCTACAAGCCATTTAAGCCCCTGCTTTCTGATCTCCACAAACTAGTACAAGCTGCCTTAAAATTTTTGGAAGTTCATGGCAGCTCTTCAATTTGCAAACTTTGGTTCATGAACCACAAACCAGCCCAAATTTGGCACGAGCCACTTAATCCCTGGAAGTAGCTGCCAGATGAATCTATTAAACATACTTTGCCTTGCATGGCGAGAGGTTTGGTCTTAAAGAAGACTCTTAACAACATAGGTTGGTGTAAGATAAGGCGACAGCTTTATTAACCAAATTCCTTGCCAGGAGGGTTGGCATGGCTGGGTTTTCAGGAGTCCCCTAAAGCAGTTAGATGACTGCTGTTACCCCTTTCTATGGGAGCATCCCAGTCACTGCTCCAGTTTCCAGCTGGGAACACAGTTCCCCTTGCTGCCATAGTCTCTGTCCACCTGAGAGGGCGCACACCTCCTCTGGCACCATCCCAGGCCTCCCAGCCTCTGTGAAAATCCGTGCTTTCCCCATCAGGTAGGCACCCACTCATAGTTCACCGCCTCCTTAAGGAGTTTGGCCGCAACACCAACTCCCCTCAACAGGCCCCAACCCCTCCCACCCCGCAAGTTGTAATGCAACAGGTACCTGTCAGCTGGGATAAAATAGAAGAAAAAAGTCCCAAGTTGGCGATGGCGAAGTGATTTAATGTTCAAAACAATATCACATTATTCAAAACAATTTCAAAACGGATTCCCAGGTATAGTCTGTTTTCAGTATCTTCATCAGTGAATTCCCAATCTCATCAGTAATTCTCAATCTCATCAGTAATAACTCAGTCTTCTCTAATAACGTTTTTATGATTGTTGGAAATAACTTAGTCTCTTATAATGTCTTGGGCATATAGTTCAATCCCAAACTGGTCACATAATATCCAAATTTGTATGGTTCTACTAATATTAAACATCACTGTATGTAATTCCTCTATAGCAGTGACCCCTGTTTTGAACATTGTGATATTGTTTTCATTAAATTACTTCACCATCGCCAGCTTGAGACTTTTTTCTTCTACTACATCCCACAGGTTGTGACAATTAGAAACAGTTATAACAGAAACCCAGCACCCGAAATACAAAAACCATGCCTTGCACTGCCAACCCCTTAACCAGCACTCCGCTATGGGGGGTAGGGGGTGGGGTGGGAAAAACTCCTTTGCAGCTTTGCTTGAAAAAAGAGGCCAGGAGAAGCACACGGCACCTAATAAAGGCAGCTGCGTCCTGTCCTCATCCAATACCGGGGTGCCATGGTGCCTCTGCTCCTCTCTGCATGTGTGTGTTGGGAGCTCCCCCCTCCCTTAGTCTTCTGACGTCTGCCTCGCCTGCCACGTCAATGGCGGCTCCGGGTAAGTCCGGTCCGTTTTTTTCCTGTCACATTTTTTCTTAAACAGAGATCATGTAGGTAGGCCATAAAGCTGGCATGCGTGCAGCAGTTTATGTTTGCTTGTTGAGGAGTGGATGAATCAACATTCAACACCAAACCATACAAAAGTCGAAACAGAAACTTTCATTATATTGTATGTATATATCCCGTTTCAGCAACACCATTGCTGAATGTCTCTTGCAGCAGTCTTACTCATATTAACCCTTATCTTTAAAATAAATGTATATCAATTCTACACCTGTGAAGAATTCTACACCCTAAGAAATGGGAAACTGTAATTTGGTGGCCTTGGGATAAGATAGTTACTGGTAATTACCTTGTAAGAATGTTTCACACTGGTATGGGAACAGATGGGGCAAGCAAGGTATGGTGATGTGATAGCCTTTGATCACTTTCACAGACAGTTTTATTTCTCCCATGTTTGTGTGAATAACAACTGAATTTCAAGGGGATTGATTGGCTGTTTTGGCAAAGAATTATCATTGGCTGTATTTGGATGTGTGACACAGTTTACTAATGTAACAGAATTAATTTTTACTATATATTCCCACGGTCATGTAAGGAGTTCTTAGTCTGATGAAGAGTGCTTGCACTCGCAAGCTCACGCCCTGAATAAATCTTTGTTGGTCTTAAAGGTGCTACTGGACTCTGATTCTATTGTGTTACCCCTTTAGTCTTTCTGTAGTGTAGCCATTAATATTAAGGTTTTCATGAGTGTGTTTGGAGTGTGTGTGTGTGTGTGTGGGGGGGGGGGGAATCAGAAAAGGAAATGGATGAAAAAGAAGGACAAGGGCTGTTTATTAACACAATTTTGTCCTGCTCTTGCAAACACTTAGGAGAGCTTACAATGCAGAGAAGCAAAATTTTGCACAGCAAATGAACAACTATTTATCATATAAAATACTAAGATTTGCCTGGAAAAAGCTATTTTCTATGGGTGGGCTAGCTTGAAAGAGTTCTTCCAATGGCATCGTGGCATTACTGTCTGGGTTATGGTCTCTCAAGTCCATATTCATAAAGATATTCCAGCTCTGGGCGCCGCAGTTCAAGAAGGATGGGGACCGAACACGAGCTCTTAATGGCAGCACTAACCCTTAGTCTTCCTAGCCAAGACAATGACAGAAACCCATTTTGAGATGTCTGCAGCTAATTTATATTAGTTTTGCATAATATGAATGGTTGCCATAACAAAGTGGTCCCCAGTGTAGTGCCTGCAGCCACCTAGCTGTCCACCAGCACCTTTCCTGGTGCCTATCAAGTGTTTTTAGAAAGTACGTGGATCCTGATGGGACTTTTTGCCCAGATTGACAACTGGGGATTTGATTCCCTGTGCAGATTTTTTTAAAGGCTGTTTTCTCAGCAGCCACCCCCACAACCAATGATATTGATATTGCAATATGAGTAAAGATGGCTCAACATTACAAAAAGAGGGAAGGGTGGGAAATCTATATAGGGCTGCTGTATTCAGTGACAATCCTATGTAGATAATAACTTTTACATCGACTGCATAACTTTGGAGAAATGTTGTGTATGAAATAGTTTGTTTCAGTTCCTCATTTGTAAACTGTTTACAAATAACTATCATGACATGTTTCATAAGACATTTATGAAGAACACACCAAGCATTTGCTGGGTTAAAAAAGGCTCATTCCTTATATATGAATGTTAAATCTGAGCCCAGAGGCAATCGACTTGGTGTAGTGGTTAGGAAGTGCAGACTTCATATCTGGCGAGCCAGGTTTGATTCCACACTCCCCCACATGCAACCAGCTGGGTGACCTTGGGCTCATCACAGCACTGGTAAAGCTGTTCTCACCGAGCAGTAGAATCATAGAATCATAGAATCATAGAGTTGGAAGGGGCCATACAGGCCATCTGGTGCCCGTGGAAGTCAATGACGCCATAGACTACAATGAGAATGTCGGTGTTTTCCCCTTTCCCAGGGCCCATGGGTGGTGGTTTGAGCTACAACCTCCAAACATTCCGGGTAGCTCCAGAAGATTCTTCCCTAACTCCCCTCCAAATTTCAAAATGATTGGTCCAAGGGGTCCATGTCTAGGGGCACCTGAAGAGGATGCCTCCATCCCTCCATTATATCAAATGGAGATGACTTTGCCATTCCACAGGCATGAATCTACTTTTACTATTGTGCAGAAATGCTTTCAGAGGTGAGGAAAAGGCACTCTGTGTATGCTCAGGGCTATTTCTTCTAGTACTTTAGTGTTGAAAACAAATTCCTGGTGAGATCTTGGCACAAGTTAATTAGTTTTCAGAGGGATATCCAACAGCTCTAGCTTTGCCAGTTTAAGTCCCAGTTAATAAATTAAACCCTTAGTTAATCCATTGTTAAATTTCAGTTCAGCAGTGATGTATCCTCCAATAGATCTGTTGCCCTTCAAGGTGCCAAAATACTTGTTTTTAAAAGAATCTTTAAAAGAATTATAAAAGAATTTATAATCTCTCCTTAAAATTCATCCTAGCAAGGATTTTTTTTGCAATGAAAAAATAATGTTTTTAACAAATTATATTTAAAAAGGATATTTTTAGACAGTTCATATTAAAATATGTTTACATTTCTTTAACATTCAATATTGAAATGTCGTTTCCTAATGTACTTCTGCTGTGCTGCATAGGATGAAAAATGGGAGGGGGGAGCTTTGTCATACTTTGCTTGGCTTCACAAAATGCCTTGAGCCAGCCTGAGAGAAACCTTGCTGTTTATAGGGTTGCCAGGGATTTCCTGAGATTTTAGGGTTTTAATATGATACGAAAGGGAAGGGGGAGCTGCTTTCCCCCTCATCCCAGTGCAGCTCAGGTTGACACCCTAACCCTAAAGCAGGCTGCCCTTTGTTGCCAACCTAGGGAGAGAATTGTGTGGGCCATTCCGCATGAAGGAAATTCAGCGCAATCATCACCTGCTGCTGACACTTTAAATTCAGGGTTTCAGATGACGCCGTCATCCTCCCACCCCCTCCGAGTGCTGCTGTCACTACATCTGCCAATTTGTAGTGATAGCAGTGTAACCAGGAAAAATGAATTCACTTGGCACAAATCCCGACAGATGCCGCAAGCAAGTGTCCAAGTAAAGTGAGGAGGTGACAGCAGTATTTGTTACGCTAGGAAAATGTCCTGCCCTTGATCCTTCCTCCATAGCTTCTGGGGATGGGACTTGAGTGTTTTTTAAAAATGGGGAATGTTGCATAGCAACGCATACTCACTGGTCTCACTGGAATCTCGCCCAACATGACATTCTAAAATCATGTGATCCTGTGATCTCTACGTGACTGCGTGTTTGACATGTTATGTGCTGTTTTGAGCCCATATAAAACTCCACCAAAAGACAACCTTGATTTCCCTTAATATATAAAGGCGGAGAAGCAACAAAGAGGTGTTTGTTCACCAATCAAACGTCATTGTGGAAACCTCCTCATTTGCTGAGAAAATAAGATATAAGTAAATGCACTCCATGTGGGTTCATCCTCCTCATCCACAACTATTGTTTCAGGAGCGTCCTGGACAGAGTCTGCACTTACTTTGTTTATCCCATTATCAATCTTGTTGAATTCAGATCGATTTTAACTCGGGTCTTCCTCTCCTCCTTCACTGAAACAGAAAAGTGTTCTGCATGTGGTTAGGGTAGTTCAGAAGGGGGGGGGGATCCAAGCACAGCCTCTTTCTTTCTATTCTTGAACGGAGGGCGGGGATGAAACAAGGCAGAGGAGTGAGAAAAAAATCAAAGACCGACAGAAGTTGAGAGAAATTAGGGGCTTCTCCTTTAAGGCACAAGAGTAGCTTTGGCCAATCAGGGGTTCTCTACCATGGAGCAGAGCCCAGATTCAAAACAGCCTGATTTCTCAATCCAATTCTTAAAATATTGAGGGTTAAAATCACTCTAAGATATCGCACAATAAAGGTAGGGTCACTCCGGATCAATCCTGCTTGTTGTTTAGTCTGGAGATCGTGGAAATTCGGTTGATGTCATTTACTTGGATTTTAGTAAAGCTTTTGATGGTTCCCCATGATGTTCTGATGGATAAATTGAAGGACTTCAATCTAGATCTTCAGATAGTTAGGTGGATAGGGAATTGCCCACGAGGATGATCTGGGGCCAGACTTGGGAATGTTCAGCCTGGAGAAAATGAGGTTCAGAGGGGACATGATAGCCCTCTTTAAGTATTTAAAAAGTTGTCATTTGGAGGAGGGCAGGATGCTGTTCCCATTGGCTGCAGAGGAAAGGACACGCAGTAATGGGTTTAAACTACAAGTACAACGATATAGGCTAGATAATAGGAAAAATTTTTTCACAGTCAGAGTAGTTCAGCAGTGGAATAGGCTGCCTAAGGAGGTGGTGAGCTCCCCCTCATTGGCTGTCTTCAAGCAAAGGTTGGATACACACTTTTCTTGGATGTTTTAGGATGCTTTGGCCTGATCCTGCATTGAGCAGGGGGTTGGACTAGATGGCCTGTATGGCCCCTTCCAACTCTATGATTCTATGATTCTATTCTATGATTCTAGAAGGAAAATTTAAATTGCCCCAAATCAAAATGGAAATCACATTCTGTGTAAATGGCATGGACTGAATCAACCTGGGATTGGAATAAAAGCTCCGTGCAGTTTAGTGAATTGGAACCTCATGTCCCTTTTACCTCACAATAGTCTAGAGATGAATACCTGGAAAGTAGAATCATAGAATCATAGAGTTGGAAGGGGCCATACAGGCCATCTAGTCCAACCCCCTGCTCAACGCAGGATTAGCCCTAAGCATCCTAAAGCATCCAAGAAAAGTGTGTATCCAACCTTTGCTTGAAGACTGCCAGTGAAGGTACAGGCTAAAGTACAGGCTACCCCCCTTGTTTTTTGTTTGTGAACGGCTGTAAAGTACAGGTTACCCCCTCTCTTGCACTGACAGGTCCCCTCTGGCTGCTGGAATAGAATTATTATTATTATTTAATTTTTAGACCGCCCTTCTCCAAATAGGTCTCAGGGCGGCTTACAACATAAACAGTTAAAACAGAATAAAATCCCCATAAAAACCCCAATTAACATCAACAACGTCACATATAACATATAAGCGGTGGTGGTCACAATTCTGATTGTATTTACCTGACTTCCCCCCAAGTTCAGCCTGGTGGGGAGAATAATATTCAGAAGAGGGTGGCGCCAATGCAATAGATCTAACAATGATCTCAATGTTAGAGATCTCAATATTGGAGGGGGTCCCCTGATGGGAGAGCTGCCCTGGCCTCAACCATATGCCTGGTGGAAGAGCTCCGTCTTGCAGAGATGGGGGGTGGTATTGCCAGATCCAGGCTAGGTAACTGCCAGGGATGGGCGGAGACCTCAGTTGGAATCAACTCTCCAAGGCATAAATTTTCCCCAGGGGAAACGATCCCTTTAGTCTGGAGATAAATTGTAATTCCAGGGGAAGCAGGAGACTAATTCCACCTGGAGGCTGCCATCCTTATTTCCTTCACATTGTGTGGATATGAGAGAGATAAGGTATTGGGAGAAAAAAGCAAAAGTGGATTTTTAAAAGATTACCTGTGCAACTGTGAATGAATGAATATTTCTTGCGATGATTAATTCTATTTAAAAAAAATTAGGGGGGTTGCCGCTGGGCTCTGTGCACACCAACGATTCTGATAGGTTGTCAGAAGTTATTGGCATGCTCGAGCTGGAGGCGGCACTGCAAGTTTGTAGCGTACTCATTGCTCCTTGTCTGTAAACTGGAAGCAGGTGAGGAATGCTGGAAAAGGAACAATATTGCTACAAAAATGGAGATAACCATTAGGTGTGAAATGACGGTAAGACGCTACAAAAAATAGCGCTGGACCAAACAGTGCCGATCATGGTTTTCTCCCAATGGTGCGGAATGGCCCTGTGTGTTGCTTGACAGAAGCTTCCCCTGTTCAAGTTTAAGTAGCCTGTCACTGTTGAAGAAGCCACTTTAGACTTAGAGCTTCCTTGTTCATAAGAGGAACTGTATTCACCTTTTGTAACCATTGGTTTAGCAGCAAGGTCAAATTCCAGAATGATTACAAAGAATCAGAAGTGAAAGGAATTCCTGAGCAACAACTTTTTGTTTCACTTCCTGGAGAGAACTGCTTTGCTTTCACCGAAGTATACAAAGTATTAGATCTGCACCCTACAACAGCCAACATGGACCCTGCATCTAACTTTTTCTTTCAAGAAAATGGGCTGTAACTCACTGATTAGGTAAGACATGTAATTTATTGTATGTGAGTACAAGTTTCTGCCTGATTCTCTTTCCATTGTGGATATTGCTTAAGCTTAAATTCCAGCTTGTTATTCATGCCGAAATGTCCTTGGAAGGATATAAGACAGTGCTCAGTCAAAGATCATGTGCTTGGAGTGTATTGTGAGTAAATGCACATAGTATACAAATGCATGTTACAAAGTTTCATATTTTAAACATGTAAGATTTGAAGAAAACAATGCTGAGCAGAATAGTAGTGGGGATGAGAGGGGTATTTAACCTTTAGTTTTCAGGTGGTTTCTCCACATGCAGTGGGAAAATTCAGTCACAGATCTCCCAATGTCTTAACCTCCCCTGTGTGCCAGGGAGGCTCAGAGCCAAGCCAGGCGATGCAAGCCCTGAGCAAGGCATAGCTGCCTCCTGTTACTCCACTCCCCCCCCCATCTGTTCCTCGGTGGCGGCTTCCCCTTCTGGGTGTGGGGCCATTCCTGCCAGGGCAAGGGGCCATGGAGTTGGAAGCTGACCTTTCTGTCCTCCTTCACGCCACTGCTGCTGATGACAGACACTAGGCACCTGGGCATGGGTGATGGGCTCTGGGCATGGTGTGACTCCCTTCGTGTCCATCGCCCTTCCCCAGCCTGCATGCTGCCTGGCAACTCAGGGGCCCTGCCTTGGACCGGCCAGAGGGTGGGGGTGAGCGTCCTCTTCTGAAGGAGACATTGGGGGGGGCGTGATTCAGCTGGGAGGGGCAGGAGGGACCAGAGGAAGCCTTGCCTTACAAGCCAGCTCCAGCTACTTCCCATGCTGCCCTGCAGTGTGGCCAAATCTTGTCAGCCTGGCTTCTGCGTGGGAGCACAGATATGTGGTGGATGAGTACAGTGGGCCAAACGCTCCCCTGTGCAGGAGCATAAAGAGGTGGGGTGACCTGGCCCAACACAAATGCCTGGCCCAACGGCCTCCATGTGGGAAACCTCCATCAGGTCAAGAGCAAAGCATTTCTCCTTTCTGTCTTTTTGCCAATGTAACTCAGGCTCTTCTCAACATGCTTTTTTTATTTCTTTCAAAAAAAAAAACACACCAGGAAAAAAACAAGAAGGGGAAAATAACCCTCAAAATCGAGCAATTAAACTTTTTAAAAGGTAAAGAATAACATGCTTAACACTCGAAAGCTCACACCCTGAATAAATCTTTGTTGGTCTTAAAGGTGCCACTGGACTCTGATCTTGTTTTGTTGTGCTGCTTCCGACCAACACGGCTACCCACTGGAATCTATACTTAACTTTATTGTCGAGAAACCTGTACTTTGCCCTAGACAAGGGAATTGTATGTTTTCTCCCTGAAGTTTGCGTAACAACTTTTCTGTGAATTCAGCTGAGCAGGAAACTCTTATAAATGCTGCATTTGTATTTTCAGACTAGCAAATTGTACTTATGTTGCAAGTAAAAATATATATATTACAATACTATTTTTGCGTTCTATGAAAATTTTTGTTGCTCCATATAGACCAATGTTTTTACTAAAGACCCCCCCCCCACAGTCAATGGTGTCCCATTTTACTAATGTTAAAATCTGGTCACTTCGTTCTAGATAGCATTTAGAAATGTTGGTTAAGAGCTGGGTAGACCCAGCTTAAAATTTCCACGCAGACACCTGAATTACTCTGTCTCAGCCTCACCTGCCACACATGATTGATGAAAAAAAATGTAGCTCCTGGAAGGAAGGATCTAACATAGAAGACCACATCAACATGACTGGCTCAGAGTATTTTGCTGCCTCAAATGGTAAATACAAGTGTATTTTCTCTTGCCTGGACACATTGTTGCTATCTGAACCTTAATTAGACCTATCTGAACCTTCAATGTTACTGGATTAGTGGTCACTTTCTAAAAACCTTTAGTTTTAAAGCGTACTTCTGGGGCCATCACTTTAACTATTCTGTGTGTCTTTATTTGAAAAATAAGCATAGGCACATAGCCTTGTAATATGATAGTAAGGACACAGTTCTCCCCACCCCCTTCCCAGCCTTGCTCTTTCCCTGCACAACTAATTCCACTCTTTAAGAATATTGTTTTATCTGGCCTTGAATTCCAGCATTGATAACCAGTTTGTTGACACACTAATGGCAAAACAGACTTTATCTTTTGAAGGTGTGGTGGTTGAATCTCAACTACTAAATGAAACAAATGTGAAATCTACAAGAATACATCCCTCCCCCCCATTGCGTTTTTTCCTTTACATTTCCCCTTTGCCCAGCAATTTCCCTCCTCCTTCTCATCCCTCCCCTTCTGTTAATCTTCCCTACCTATCTTTCTCCCCCTCCCCCCTCTGACAATCACCCCCTCTCTCCCCCTCCATTTCTGTCAATATATCCCATGATTTAAGCTAAACCTTCTAATTTATTTTTAAAGACACATCTAGGGTGTCCTCTAATTTTGCAAAAAAAAAAAAAACACCTGCAGATAAGGATCACACTTTAGAAAAAATGCATTGGTAAGAGATGTTCAAACATAATTTGCTTTTGCCCGCCCCACATCTCCACCCTGGAGGTCATTCTTCATTTATTTTATTTATTTATTTATTTATTATTTGAACTTATTGCCCGCCACTCTCATGACTGGCTCGTGGCAGCATTAAAATCCCGTTAAAACCATACTGGACATGTCTCCATATACAACAGACTCCTAAAACATTTAAAAGACCATGGCCGACAACACTCCACTAACCCCTCAAAAAGCAAAACTAATACAGGAGCGGGAGTGAGAGGAGGGAGCACAGATCACCTTGCAGTCACTATGCTCTTAATACTGGGGGGGGGCATCAGATCTTCCTTGCCACGCTGGCCTCTACCATAACCCTGGTGGAAGAGCTCTGTTTTGCAGGCCCTGCAGAACATTGAAAGCTCCCACAGGGCCCGCAGCTCCTCCGGGAGCACATCCCACCAGGTAGGGGCCAGGACCAAAAAGGCCCTGGCCATGGTTGACGCCAGATGTGCCACTCTGTGGCCAGGAATGACCTTCCAAATGCTAGCCAGGGCCAGTCTTGCTTAGCTTCCAAGATATGATGGGATAACTCTGGCCTGGGCTATCCGGACTATTATTTTTAGTTTTTGGCTCAGTTTTTAAAAAATCAAGCTGCATCTGATGCCACTTTTGATTCTGATGTCATTTACCATCTTCCTCCATCTACAATAGGATCCACCATGGAGTCACTCCACTTATCCCCTGGCATATATGAAAGTGGATTCTTTATGCTTATTCTGAGAAATGTGCATCTGTTGCACAGTGTTCCGTGGGCAGACACAGCATCTCTGTCAGGTTTTCTGCCCCTCCCCAGCTGAGCCTCTGCCACCAAAGCTGTTATGCTCAGTTTCAGGCAGGCATGGCCAATTAAAACGGTGAGGGAGATCCTGAAAGGTTTTCATGTTGGGCTGTGATTTGAGTAGACAGTTTCCCCACCTTCATGAATAAGCCTTTGTTTTTCTTTAACACTTGTCTTTAAGTCTGAACTTGTCTTTAAGTCTGGCTCTCAGCATTAGTGTTTCTTAGTAAAGATGAGCCTTTCAGGCATTCAGGCATTCAGCCATTCTGGTGTATGTGCTCAGAAACGCTCCCGGGACTGCTCCCACCTTTCCCTCTCATCTTGTCCTTTTTTTTAAAGGTTAGGGGACATGGTACAATTGGATTCCTTTAAAAAAAAAGAATCAAATGAGAACATGGTCACTTGACCAATGTGTGTTTATTGACTTCTGGTTCCTGGCAAAGCTGGTCTTTGGTGCAGAAGTCAGTGTTTTGGTGATTTCACTTGAGAATTTGAATTAATGGCATTTGCAGATAATGCAAAGTAAATTGTGAGTGCAGATAGTCCCTAGGTCGGGTACCAAATGAGTTATCCCAATCTTAACTGTATTTTTTGCTCAGTTACTTCTGCATCTTGACTCTAAGTAGCCCTTCCTGGCTACTAACCACTTCACCAACTCTCTATCTATATGTAATGGTTGAAGAAGTTTTGTTTCACTGCATCTGAAGAACTGTGCATGCACACAAAAGCTTGAATAAAACTTTCTTGGCCTTAGAGGTGTCACTGGACTTACATTTTGTTCTGCCGGTTCAGACCCACATGGCTACCCACATGAATATTAAATCAAGAATGGGATTTTTGAGACTGGTCAATAATTATTGAGATCTCCTGGGTGAGGGGTATGCTTCTTTAGAAGTGAATATATCACAACCTGCTTCTTGGTGACAAATATAAATAGCCTGTTTGGCTGTTCTATGCAAGTTGGGGTGTTTCACTTAAATGCACCAGTGTTGGCTATAAGGTGATTGGCAGTTTGTTTTCAGTTGTATAATCCCAGAACAAACATTGTGTGCAACTTCCCTAAAAGCTCAAGAAATGGATGAGGGTTAGTTTGTGTTTGGCTGTGTTTTGCTTTCATCTTCATGTCTACGGCTGCCAACATTCCTCTTCCTGATCAAGATCTTTCATTCCGTCACTCTCTTCAACTCCTAAATCCTACATTGACAGAAAAATCCTAACCAGGTTTACTCATTAAGTTCAAGGGTTCAGGATTGCATCATAGGATTGCCAAGGAGGAACTGGTGGGGGGATGGGGGAATTTAAAGGGAACAGGAGGGAGGCCCAACTGATGTGAAGCAATGCACCTGCATTACTGCACACATGACCCAGAAGTGATATCATGTTTAAAGTGACCAGATTTTAAGATTGGTAAAGAGAGACACCATTGACCAGGGGGTTGCCAACCTCCAGGCACAGCCTGGAATTATCTCAGGCCTGCACAGCTTGGAGACACCAGGGGGCTGCCAACCTCCAGGCATAGCCTGGAGTTCTGGAATCACCACTCAAGCCTTCAGAGCTTGGAGACACCGGGGAGGGGGGGTCCCCCATTATCACTACAAGATTGGTAAAGGGGGGGTTTCAATATGGAACAAAACTTTTTTGCATAGAACACAAAAATAGTATTGTAATTTTTATTTAATTTCAACAAATTAACTACAATTAACAAATATTAAACATTAAACAAAACTTATTTTTAGTATTATTTTATTCTTTGGCATAGATTCAGATTCAGGGGCTTTTTGCACGCCTTCAAAATAGCAAAATGGTTGCCAATTGAAAACGCTACTGATTTGCTGTTATGCACAACGTCGTCGACAATCTGCCACACACCTGAAACCAATCTGCAAAAAGCGCTTCCTTGTAGCGCTTTCAGGGAAATCCCCAAAAGTGGATTCACCCTCCGGAAAGCGATACACTCCTGCAACCAATCTGCAACACTAGTGAAAAAGACCTGTTCGTTAACATTGTTGCGGTTTCTACAAAGTCCCTCCCCCTGGCTCTCTTCTCTGATCTTCCGGCGAAACGATCGCCATTTTTTTTTTCTCCGAGCGAGCGGGGATAAACGCACCAGCGAGCCTCTTTCAGTTTAGAGGCTTCCCCGGCTTCAGTCCCTCCCCTTCAGTCACTAAGCACAAAGAACAGAGAAGCCCGTTTGCTGATGTATTTTCACTTTATTTTTTACACATTAATTCAGCCGAAAATCGGGCCCGTGAGAGGGGGGGGGATTTTTTTTTTTTCACTCGGAGGGAGCGTGGCAACGATCAAACGACAGCTCAAACACACCAGGCAGCTAGATGGGTCTCTCCGTTGCAACGAATTAACACAGATTCGTTGCAATGGGTCTGTTTTTTTTTTTTAAACCTTTCTTAAAGGGAAAGGGGCTGTTTGGGAGCATGCTAATGGCTGCCCATTGGCTGCTTGACGGCCAGGGGCGGGACGAGCTGGGCAATAGCGCTTCCTTTCTAGCGATTTTTGCCGAGACCGGAAGCCTGTGGGAAACGCTACAAAACGCAACTGGATTCCACTACAAAGGCAGGTATGCATAATGACGAATTCCACTATTTTAAATGGCGATTTTTCATTCAGTGACCAATTTGCTACAAAGATCCCGGTGCGTAAAGCCCCTCAGAGTACCTTTATTGGCATTGTTGTTAGTTATTCTTTGGCATATTTCTCACTTGAGTGAATTTTTTTAGGAGACTGCTGTTGTTGCTTTAAATGTTATGAAATTTGTCACAGGAATTTGTTAAACTATATTTCACAACTAAAATGGTTTTCAAAGTCTCAACACTTAATTGTATTTTTTCTGATGTCCACACTTTATTTACAGTAGAAAAAACACGTCCAGTCACAGCATTAGTTCCTACAATTTTCAGTGCATTTTTGTATGGAACATGGTTTGTTTCAAAATGATGGAATATTTCTAACCATTTGTTCTCTATTGTGGTTTTTGTTCTCTATTGTGATAAGGAAAAGATGTAACTTTTTCCTTATCAGCATATTTCCTTATCAGCATATTTTTTTTTTTTACTAATGATACCTCATTAAAAAGATCATTTTTTGAAATATTGCTATCTGGGAAACTTTGAGTAATATGATCAAATTATTTTTCCACATCATTCCAATTAAGTTCTTGTTTTAATGTAACCCAATGAAGATGCTCAATATCATTGTAATGTACTGTCCACTCTTCTAAATAATCTTTGCAGTTACCATAGAACTTTTTAACGTGACTCATGAAATCTACACAATCTAGTGCACCTTCTTCTTCTAAGTCGGTGGTCCCCAACCACAGGGCTGCGGCTCCCTCTCCCCGCCCCCCCCTCCGCAGTAAGAAACTTCCCAGGCCGCAAGCAAATCGGCCACAAAAGCGGCCGGTTAGCTTGCGGCCTGGCAAACTTCTTTTTGTGGGAGGGGGGAAAGGGAAGCAGGGCCGTGCATGCGCACGATCGCCCTCCCCACCGCCACCAGTTCACAGACTTTAAAAGGTTACAGACCACTGTTCTAAGTGGCTTACACTATGACGTATAGTTAACGGAAGAAAAGCATTTTCTAACCGCTCTTGAATTTTAAATTTTAAATTATTAACTTCATGTGCCATCTCGATTACTGAAATTTTGTCACCTTCAATGAGTTTTATAGCATTTTGAAAAACAGCTGCTTGATTGTGTACAAACTCAAGCCAAATTTTTGAAGATTCCTGTTCAAAAAACTCTTCTAAAATGTTAGAACACTTATCCTGTGATAGAAAGTAGGATCTCAAAGGATCGTATATTTTCAGAATTCTTTCGACAGCTGGCAAAAGAGCTAACCAGCGTGTTTTACTGTATCCAAGTATTTTCTGATATTCAACTTCCTCACTCTCACAAAATTCTTTAAATGTTTCAACACACACTCAGTGTATATGTAGAAATAAGAATATATTTTAATAACAATGTTTCCACATCTACGGGCAACAAATCAGCATCTGTTTGAATAGCATTATATATTACTAGTAAGCAAGCCCGCTGCAGGGGAATGCAGCGGGCGCTAGGTGCTTACTTGAGTTGGCGGCGGCAGGCTGGTCGGCGGCGGCGATCTTCTGGCGGCGGCGATCTTCCCCAAAAATATTTTTTCCCCAAAAAATATCCATAATGGAACTGAAAATTATTTCAGAAGTTTCACCAGGCAAAGAAACAAAATCTAACATTCTAATTTGTATTCCAGTTTCTGAATCTAAAAATCTAATAATGGATGGAAATAACTATATTCTTATGATTAGATGTGTCAGAATATATGGATAGAAAATTAATTTTTTTCAAGATTGCTTTTTAATTCTGATAATGCATATGGGGCAAGCGCATTGCACACAATTGCCGCGGATTTTGTTCTAGCGCAGGGAAATTTTTTGTTGAATAACTTTTTGACAGTCTGTGATGTACAGTCCATGGATCTGAAGGAATGATTATGATTAATAGCATGAAAAGACATAAGTCCCTCTGCTAATGCTAATTTCTTTTGTTCATCTCCATAACTGGTTTTCTGAAAAAAGTCCTCCATTTTGGAGGAAGATGCAACACTATCTAAATATCTTTCATGTCTCTGTGTCTCCAGGTGCTTTGAAATATCATTCCTCCTGCTGTGCAAAATGGAAAATTCCCCATTACATTTCTCACATCTTAGCATATAATCAGTTCTGGTGCAGATCCACATGCATGCGTAAAACAATCAAGGCCGCATGGAGGCGGCCATTGCCATGGCTCTGATGCCTCCGTTGGCCTCTGCTGGCCATCACTGCCATCAGCTCCACCCACTGCCCACTGCCACCACTGCCTGCTGCTGCTCACTGCCGTGGGTTGCGGCAGCATCCAGTAACCTGAAGACCCCGGGGAAGGAGCCAAGCGACCCCAGTCTAGTGGTTTGCTCATCTCTGCAAATTTAAACTCTTGCAATCAGAAAATCTTATAAGGTTGCAATAAGTCAGTTGTGACTTGACAGCACTTTCCACCATCACTCTCAGCAATATCATTGTAGCCAAACAACTCCTTTCAAACTATAAACTTACACAAGGGTTATTCTGTTGTGGTATATACTCAGGGAGATATGTCACACATACACACTTTGGCAACTTAAAACACTTAATATTGAAGCATCATCTATGGCTACAAGGGCATAGCATCATGAGGAAGAGTAAAATAGAGTTCCCCCTCCTACATTTTTATATCCATAAGATTTAAATACCTCTATGACCATCAGAAATCTGGCAGAAGCAAGTAGAAGAGGTAACAGTATTGTCTCTGATATCGGAGAGCACTTCCTCTCTTGGCAGGAAAAGCTTGATAATTTCACAAATTGTTCAATAACCAACTCCTTCCTAACTATTTCAACTTGTGCAGAGGAAAAAAAGCCAATCAATAAATACTTGACTGACCTATGTCATGGTGTCTCATCTCCCACCTTAGTTTCTAGATGTTTACAGTTTGGTGTAGTGGTTAGGAGTGCGGACTTCTAATCTGGCATGCACTCCCCCACATGCAACCAGCTGGGTGACCTTGGGCTAGCCATGGCACTGATAAAACTGCTCTGACTGGGTAGTGATAGCAGCGCTCTCTCAGCCTCACCCACCTTACAGGGTGTCTGTTGTGGGGAGAGGATAAGGAAGGTGACTGTAAGCCGCCTTGAGCCTCCTTCGGGTAGGGAAAAGCAGCATATAAGAACCAATTCTTCTTCTTCTCCTTCTCCTTCTCCTTCTTCTTCTTCTCCTCCTTCTCCTTCTTCTACAAGGCAGTAGCTGCAGATCTATGTATTGTGGTGGCTGTTGAGGTTCCATATTAATGCAATTCAAACCTCAGTTTAAAACTAGTATTTCATCTCATGAATTTCTGCTCTTGGTTCTGAGGATGATTTTGACAAAATAGGCAATACAGTCATCCTCTCTCAGTGAGTCATAATGTGGGTGTTGGAATGAGGAAAGAATGAAATGGTACAAGGGACTTCAGATGACAAATGGACATTTTTAAAGAGCGGTTGTCATTGGTGTGCTGGTTATAGTTGGGGTTGTTAATTCTATTGTTTGAAAATGTTGTCACAGCTGTGGATTAGGGAGCACAAGGAGGAGCTCATTTGGCAGGGAGCCAGCATGTTCACTGGACTCCCTGAGGTGTTGGGGGGTCTCATTAAGGGACCGGCTGGTAAGAGCACGTCTGATCCTGGTGGGTGGCCAGGGGCTCGAAGCCAAACAACCAAGGGAGCCAAATGAGATGGGTGTCTATTGGCTCCTGGTAAGGTTGCTTCTCACATTGGCCCATTATGCACGGCCACCGAAACGGCGATTTCGGGTCACATGGAAAACGCGGAGGGGGAAGACGCGACGCACACCGGTTATGCATGGGGTGGGGCGCGACGGCGGCAAAACCCAGAGTAACCAATTATGCACGGGGCGATCCGGGCGCCGCTTCTGGTTGCGCCCCGCTCACCCGGAAGCTGCGCTTTCTTCCGCGTTTCACTGACGCGGCTTTTTCGGCGGCATGCACCGAAGCTGCGGCCGGTTGCAGCCGGCTCCGTGCGTTATCAGTGATTTTAGTCGCCGCCATTCCACCCCGAATGTGCGCTAAAACCCCCGTGCATAATGGGTCATGGAGAGCCCCAGAGGAATCTTCATGGCTGGGAAAAGGTGGTCGCAGGTCACCTCTGGGCTCTGTTTGCATCCGGATGGCTGTGGGGTGCAGGCCTCCTCCCAGGTGCCCCAAATTGGGCCAACTCTCTGTTATGGGTTGGATGGAATAAAAAGTTGTGGCCACATTAATGCCATTCCAGAGAGTTGCATCTTTTTTGGCACTAGTGCCAACCTGCAAATCAATGGTCGGTGTCACAACTGGAATATCAGAGAGATATTCTGACTCAAAGGTAGACCCTCTACATCCAAAAAGATTCCATGAGGTTCAGTTAGAGACCTCACACACAGCCAGGAATTTGGGAGTGATACTGGATACCTGATCTTGACCAGAAGCAGGACCTTTTTGGCCCTGGCCCCCACCTAGTGGAATGATGTGAGTTCTGCAGAGTCTGCAAGATGGAGTTCATCCGCCATATAGTTGGTTGAGGCCAGGATGTAGAAGACCTGGTCCCTCCTCCGGTGTCCTTGATGCCTGCCTTGTTTTACAATTTTCTGGGCACATATGGTAGCAATTGCTGGCTTGGTAAGGGGAATTTGGGTGGGGTGGTTGGGGAGGGGGATTTTAAGTTTATATTCTGTTGTTTTTATTATATTATATATTTGTTGCAAACTGCCGTGGGCTAGCCATTCTAGGAGTGGTGGCATAGAAATTCAACCAACCAACCAATAAATTAATTAATTCCTGGTATTTGGAATTAAAAAACAATCCACACGGTAAGTGATGTGAAAGACCTCTTCCTGAGAACCACTGCCAGTTAAAATAGGCAATGCTGACTTTCATAGAGCAATAGTTTGACTCTGTAAGACAGCTTCGTGTTTACATGTATCATCACAAAATTAGAATGAACACTGAGGGGAAAAAAGTCTAAAATTAATATTCTTCACCTGCAGTCCAAAGTAGTATATTTTCCTCTGCCACCTCAGAATTTTACCACTTATTGTGCTATGTATGTTGATGAGTTGTTGAACTGTACATGTTTGGGATGAACAGGAACATTTATGAGTGGAATAGCTGACTGGCACCAATGAAACTTCAATGCCACCATCAGATTTTTTGTTTTTACAGCCTTGACCTCTGATGGGTGGGTACTCTTCAAATGAAGATGAAAAACTCACTTGCAATGGCCTACGGCTTTGTGCAAGAAAGTTTTACCTATGGAAGAAAAGGATCCTTTTTCTCATACAAGGAGCAGAGTGCATATTTTCCATTATGAACAGCTAGTGTCACATCTTTGTTCTCTGACTGCTGACCCCCTGGATAAGGAAATCTTATAACTGAATCCTTTTTAAAGAACTCACTGCAAACAGTATGGTGTGAAGAACTTCCTGGGGTGGGCTGTGTTCAGAATCTATTCTAGATGACTCAAGAGAATAAATTAATTTTCTTTTAAATTTCCTAACAGGTGAACAATGTGACTTGCTCAGTTTTGTGACCTGGATTTCCAAAACATCTTTCATCAAGGAACTTGGAATGTGCTGTGAGAATTCTTCAACATTTCCTTGATGGAGACTCTGCAGCTCTTTCCTTTGTGCTTCCTACTACTGCCTATTCCTAGTGTTCTGACACGTGAGTCATCCAGTATCACTCATATGTATAATGTGCAAGGTGGCATTTTCCTTGCTCTTGTTTTGGCTTTCATTGCACAAGGAGAGAAGAGAATCCCAGTTTCTCATATTAACATAATTTACTGAGGGCTGGATTTAACAGTCCTTTGCTCTTGGTTTTGCTAAAGGGGGAAAGATGATTTCCACTGAGGAAATGGCAATTAACCCGCTGAAATTATTTTTTCCCCACCATTAAAATCTATGGGGAATGGTGTCACCCTCTTTGGGAGCCCCTAGGATGGGACCCCTGAGTCCCCTGCAAGTTTCAGGAAGATTGCACTAGGGGGTCCCATCCTAGGGGCTCCCAAAGACCATTCCCCATAGAAATCTATGGGGAATCAAGCTCAAACTAAAGAATTCCGAATCCGAATCTCCGTTATATCCAATGGAGCGGATAGGGGTACCCTCTTTGGGAGCACCTAGGATTGGACCTCTTGAAACTTGCAGGAGAGTCAGGGAAGACCCTCCCTGAGCTCCCCCCCCCCCAGCCCCTGGGAAAGGCGGGGGAAGGATTTCCAATGCAAGTCAATGGTGCCATTGACTTGCATTGGCTCTGAACAGCAGGCCAGGAAGGAACTCGCTCTCCTAGGTCTGGCATGCAGATGCCACCCTCCAGGCAGGAGATGATGGGATTAGATGGGAAATGCTGCAAGATCAGTTCCCCCATTCCCATCACCTCCCCTGGGGGAAAGGGACACTGCATGCCAGAGCTGCAGCGGAAACCTGTGGCTGGCAGCCTAAGCAGTGCTTGGTGTCAGCCTCCAGGTGAGAACTGGAGAACCACTGAGGTCCACTCAGTGCCGACCTTGGTTCCCCTGGACAGAAGAGGGGGGCCCTACACTCGTCTTTGGGGGAATATCCCTGCACCACTAGGAACACTAATGGTGCAGGGTTGCCAACCTCCAGGGGAGACCTGGAGATCCCCCCAAAAAACCCTCAAAAGTTGGGAAACTTCACGGTGCTGACACACAAACCCCAGGAGAGCCTCAGAAACCAAATAGAGGAGCTCAGGATAATCTGGGTGCTCCATCCATGCTATAGACTCATCACTGTCGCTCCCATCCAGCCTCCCCCCCTAACAAATACAGAACAATTGAGAGGAAGACTTGCTTTTCACAACCCAAAGGTGTCTCAAAGCAGCTTTCACCTTTCCCTTCCTCCACTCAGGCCACCGCCTTCAACCATTGCAACTGCTCTACTCAGGCCACATCCTGAGAGAGCCCTGACAGAGCTGTTCTGGGAGAACAACCCTGGCAGGAAAAAGATATATTCCCCCCCCCCCCCGCATTGTCCACACACAGTGCAGTGAACACTAGTGGGGGAATCAAACAAGCTACCTGCCACAAGCCACTGCCTTCAATCACCACAACTTCAACTGCTTTACTCAGGCTACATCCTGAGAGAGCCCTGACAGAGCTGCTTTGGGAGAACAGCCCAGGCAAGGGAAAAAACCAAAACAATCAAATGACCCCCCCCCCCAAACAACCAGCAACAATACAAATTAACAAGCCAAAAACTTTAAAACCAAAAACAGTAAATGTAAAACAGCAAACAGAATAATTTCCCACCCCCCCAGGCCCCCACCCACAGAAACCCAAAGGCACCCAACAAAACTTTGAAAAAGTAGAGGGAGGGAGAAGGAGAAGAAGGAGACAAAAAGAGAAAAAGAGAATAGAAGATAGGGGAAAAAACCCTAAATTAAACTCTTAGATGTCTTCTCCAGCAATGATTCCTCAGGTTTGGAGGATATCATTAAAATAATGGTTCTATAAAATATATAAAAATAAATAAACTTTATTTTTATATCCTGCCCTTCCTTTGACGCACAGTGCAGGTGCATACATCACCATAGAGCTATTTGCCAGGGGGGCTTCATCTCTTTCCCTCCTGCCTTTCAAAACCCTGAGTGGCACTCCAAAAGTTCTGGAAGATAAATTTGTGTTACTGCAGGAATTTCAGGAATGTTTGGGTCATTTTGGATATCTTCAAGCAGACTCAAAACAGCTAATTTAATTTGAGATTGGGTATTACAGAATGTATATCCCTGGTATATTTCTTCTGTTTTCTTTCAGAGTTTCAAGATTTCAAGTGCGATGAAAACATCACAGCAGAAATTGGGGAAGATATTAATATTACCTGCATTAACAATGAAAAGATTATTGATGTGTCCATCAGTTACAATAAGACCCACTGGGAAATCAGCACTTTCAAAAATATAACTACTGCTGACCATGGAAGAATTGCATTGGCGATTAATATTAACAATGCCACCTTGCATATCAACAGTGTACAGAGTTCTGACCAGAGAATGTATCATGTTTTCCTTTTGTCTACCAATGGTCACGCAGAGAAAAAAGTATCCTTATGGGTTGTTGGTAAGTTTGAGCTAACAAACAGCAGATGCTATGCTGGCTCAAGGTTGAATGGTGTATGAATTGAACTCAATGACTCAAGCTGTTACCACTTTACAATCCCCTCTTAATGAAGAATCAAGGAAATATGACAAGGTTATTGCAAATCGTACCAGCTTGTAGATTCTAATTAAGGGGAATGCATGAAGAGGTATGAATGAATGGGAAGAGTGTTGGAATGCTAGGTCCTAGAGCCAGCATGGTGTAGTGGTTAAGAGTGGTGGTTTCTAATCTGGAAAGCTGGGCTTGATTCTCTGCTCCTCCACATGCAGTCAGCTGGGTGACCTTGGGCTAGTCATAGTCCTGTTAGACCTGGTCTCACAGAGCAGTTCTGTCGGAGCCCTCTCAATCCCACCCACCTCACAGGGTGTCTGTTGTGGGGAGAGGAAGGGAAGGCGATTGTAAGCCACTTGGAGAATCTTTCAGGTAGTGAAAAGCAGTGTATAAAAACCAACTCTTCTTCTGTTCTGTCTGGTTTGCTGGATCAGATTCAGACTGAGTTTGTTCTTCCTACCCAGCATCTGGTAGAGAGTGTTTCACTAGCTCTGAGGAGTTGGTAATATTTGAATACAGGTGAGGCTGAAATGAAAAACAAATTATTAAGTTACATTGTTAATGAATAGTTGTCAATTGTTATTAGTGGAGGAGCTTGGAGCTTACCATGTAGCACATTCTTCCAATCCTTGGCATCTCCAGTTTAAAAATTCCTGGGTAGGAAAAGGCCTGTCGGAAATTTTGAGAGCCACTGCCACTTTGGGTCAGGAATACTGAGTGATTTGACTTGAAACCTGAAAGTTTCATAAACTGAGGTAAAAAGGTAAAGGTATCCCCTGTACAAGCACCGAGTCATGTCTGACCCTTGGGGTGACGCCCTCTAGCGTTTTCATGGCAGACTCAATACGGGGTGGTTTGCCAGTCCCTTCCCCAATCATTACTGTTTACCCCACAGCAAGCTGGGTACTCATTTTACCAACCTTGGATGGAAGGCTGAGTCAACCTTGAGCTGGCTGCTGGGATTGAACTCCCAGCCTCATGGGCAGAGCTTTCAGACAGCATGTCTGCTGCCTTACCACTCTGCGCCACAAGAGGCTCTAAACTGAGGTAATGAATAGCATATGGATATGAGGCTTGTGCCATTTGGATATGATCACAGCCAGTACAATCCAGGTAGAACATTTGCTTGAGATGTTTTCTTCTCCTACAGATCCTGTTCCCTCAACATCTGAAAAAGTGGTAACTGAAATACCTATACTTGAAAAACTCAAATCAGAAGAGACCAATCATATTACTGTCATTCTGGTAGCCATATTTGCATTGTTGGTCTTTGGTTTTGCTATGGCCTATTGTGGAAAGAAGAAAGGTATATTTAATAGCCTCTTCAGGGCTGTTTCTTGCTTATATTGTCCTGTTGAAATGGTGTCTGAATCACCTTCTCCATGCTTATCTAGTTCATGCCATTTTAATGCTTGTTCTCAGACACAATGGGCAGTGGAATCAGCACCCTTTTGCTTAAAATGCCTGTTTTCTCTGTTTGGCAAAACAGTATCCCTTCTACAAAGCTTTTACAGGTTGAACTGTGTACAGGCATTCCTGAGCACAATTTAAATAAATGCCCAGTAAAATATACTCTTCTTTGAGAGGAGTAGAAATTGATGCTGGAGTCATTTCCAGTTATTTTAGAGTCCAAAATGACTGCTAAAATATGAAGGCATGATTCATAGAGTATAAAGCTCATCATGGACTCCACTCCAATTTGGTGTAGTCCTAGGGGTATTATTCACTTGCCAAGCTTCACCGACGTCAGATTTCTGACCCTGTTAAATTGCCCCTTTGAAAAACGCTCCTGTTTATGCATGTGTGCTGATACTGCAGGGATTTTTTTGCATATCATAGTAGAACGTAGTAAACACTTATTCATTTGAAATAATTAGGCTGACAAATTTTCACATGGGAGGGGAACTTCCTCCATTGTACTGGGAACTCATTGATCAGCAGCAATGTAACCTGACTGCCAATCTGCCACATGCTGCTGGCAGAGCCTCATGGGAATTTATAGTCCATGGGTTTTCCATTCAGCCATTGGTGCATGATAATACAGGGGAGAAGAGAAAAAACAGTTACGTTTATGCATGCAAAAAAAGGCATCCTTGGAAGTGTCTTAAAGGAAAAGTCGTAGCAAAGCAAATTTACAATACTGCAAGGAAACAAGTTGGAAAAAGCCGTGTTTGCTGCTATGAGGAGTGAGTAACATGCAGAATCGAAAATATGGCAGTGGGGCCTGGGTGGCTAAAATAGTGCCACATGCAGAAACCAGAAAAACAATGTTTTTTTTGCAGAGTATTTGTGAGGATTTCTCCAGTGCATAATACTCCCTAGAAAGTGTAATGTAGTGGTTAAACACTGCCAGATTAGGACCTGAGAGACCCTGGTTCAAATCCTAACTCTGGAAGCTCAGCATCTTTACACCACTCCAGCAGAGTGGTATAAATAAAAGGCTAAGGGCTAAGTGGGAGGAGAGGGGGCGGGTGCTGTCTGTGATAAAAACTCGGAGGACGAATTAGGAGCCACAAAGCGGTTCCTGATTCGCTCCTCTGAGTGGCACTCCATGGCCAAGTAGCGCGGCTCCCCATTGGCTACTTGGCCCATCCTAGGGACAGCGCACCGCCAACTTGCCAGTCCTCCCAGGCAGCTGTCCTCGCTGCTGCACCCTCCAGACGGTGAGTCCTCTTCGGTGGGAAAAGAGCAGGGATGCCGTGTTGAAGACGTGGTTGCCCTGCTCTTTTCCCGACTCCCACTGCTGGAGCTCACCTGGGGATGGGGTAGCTGCTGGGGAGGAGGGTTGCCCCACACCACTGCACCCAGGGAAAGCAGCAGGGCCGCCGCGTCAAAGACACAGCGCCCCTGCTGCCTTCCCTCCACCCAGCGACAGCCCTTGCCCGGGGAGGGAACTGCCCGCTACCCCCGCCATGCCTCCCTACCTTTTTCCTGGCCACCCACCCCACCACGTCGCACCCATGGCCACAGCCTGCCACAGGCCGCCCGCTTCCCACCCCAACCCTGCTTGTTCATTAGGCCACCTGCACACTCTTCTCCTCACCCCTACTTACCCTTCTGGGCTTTGCCCGATTTGCCACTCATTGACTCTGCTTGCGCCCAGCGCTGCGGTCGCCGACACAATGCGGGACTAAACCACGCATGCGTGGAGTTCTGCGCATGCCTAGTTCCGCTCGCCGTTGCGCCGCCCCCCAGCCCTAGCTACAGTGGTTAACCACGCATGTGCGTAGTTCCTCGCATGCCTGGTTACGCTCACTGTCATGCCACCGCCCGTGCTGCCCCCCAGCCCTCGCCACAGCGCTGCCCGAGAGCGGCCAGGATGGCCACCAAGCCACACAAATTGCCCCCCCGTAACTATGTGCAGGGAGAAGGCCCTGCTCTGCCCATTTTAATAAATGGGCTTTACTTCTAGTCTAACATAAAACTCACAGGGTTGTGAGGATTAAGTGAGAGAGGGGAAAAATATAAGTCTCCTTGTGCCTCCAGTAGGAAGAAAGGCAGGTTTATAATGGAAGCAAATAAAAATTAAACAAAAAAACCATGAAGCCCTTCCCTAGTGGAATCTCCCCCAGGGAAATATGTAAACCCACTAATGGGACCCTTTGGTCTCCTGACCAGCTAAATATGGATGTACAAAGGTCATTGGTAGCTAGTCAGTGAGTTTTGATATAGCAAAATTGGCACTGTCCATAGATTCAAAACCAGGATATTGGATGTGTCCATCAGAAGCCAGCCAAGTATCAATAGTTTAAAAACCTCTCTTCAGAGAGCTATCTGGGTTGTTGAATATGCAGGAGTTTGATCTCAACAAAATGGTTATACTGGAAATTGAGAGCTCCATCACTCATGTTGCCAGGCAGAAGCCTTAACCTGACAAGACAAAATGTAGTGAGAACTCTTCCTGGATGTTGTTGTCATCATCAGCCATTCAGTCATGTTTGATTGTGGGTGATCCCATGCCACAGCTGTTGCCACAATTCTGATCCTGCACCCCCTCCCTTCCTGAATAGGACTGGCTTAAGGCATGTCTTGAGCTATAAGACATGCATCCCTCCATGTAGCCCAGACATCTGCTTGGGCCCATTATCTTCAGTTCTTTTGGAGTCTCAAGGGAAACCATAGGAGGTCTGGAAGCAGACAGGTCCACTTTGGGCATTCCTGATTTATTTTCTCTACTTGATGATCACTAATAGGAGTCTACTATTGTGGATTGGGCATGGGATATCCATCTGGAGATCCTGAGAGTCTTGAAAGCTTATGCATAGGGGGGACCCCGTTGAGTTCCTTTCACTCTGAGGAAGAGTCTTCCATTGTCAAGACTGGGCCAGGGCATGTTATGTAACAATAGCAGTTTTGCTGAAAGGTTAAGCTGAAAGAACTTTTGTTATCATTGAAAACTGCCGCTTCACAAAGACTGACCTTTTTGTACAGCCAGATTCTCAAAATTTGTAGTATGCAGAGAAGGTGAGGTCCAAATCATCCCAAAGATCCTGCTCTACTATATGCCAATATGTATATTTTAAAGAAGATTTAAGAGTGGTAGAGCTACATGGGTGAGGAGGGTAGCATGGTAAAATAAGAGAGGTCTGCTCTTGCAGAGAGGGTATCTATAAATTCAAAGAAATAAAAAAAAATGTAGAAGTACATAACAAACACTGCTTTTCCTTCTGGTTTGCCTCAAAACCACAAATTCCAGCTCTTCCCTCTGTGATTACTATGGGCTTCAGAAATAATTTTTGTTGTTTCAATTGGTACAATATAAAAAAATACAATATATAATTTACTTTTAGGTGTCATTAAGTTACCTTGGGGGGAAAAACGAGATGCTTATCACCAAGCAGGATATCCAGAGGATTCTTTTTGACTGAAGGTAATATATGTTCTCAAGTCTAGTGGCTACTAGTGAAACCAATGGAAAAAATAAAGTTCTATATTGTTCTGGCCTCCCCATTTTTGGGAGGTTTAATACAGCCAAATTGTGGCTCAGTGGAAGAACCTCTGCTTGGCAAGCAAAAGGTCCCAGGTTCAATCCCAGGCATCCCAGCTAAAAGAGAACCAGGCAGTAGATAATGTGAAAGACCTTGGTCTGAGACCCTGGAGAGCTCCTGCCATTCTGAATGGACAGTATGACTGTGATGGACCAAAGGTCTGATTCAGTATAAGGTAGCTTCTTATATGTTCCAAGCCAGCCTTTCTCAATTTTTCTACCATTGAGAACCCCCCTGAAACATTCTTCAGGCTTCAAGAAACCCCAGAATTTTCATAATCATACAGAATATAGTTGGGAAACACAGCTGTGTACAAATTCACTCAGGGCCCCTTCCCTTCCCACCCCCTCCAGGCCCATCGCTGACCATTTTGGGAAAGGGCTGGGTGGTCATCATAACAACATATGGTCATATCACCAAATCAATTATTAATACACTGTTTTCAAAACTATAAAAATTAACTCCCACCTATTCAGGAAACCCTTCCAGACCAGTCAAGAAACCCCAGGATTTCACGAAAACCTGGTTGAAAAAGCCTGGTCCAAGCCATTGAAACAATAGTTCTATGTGTTTTAAAGAAAAGCATACCATTCTTCCTGTCGATTTTATACTTTTTTTTTTTGCAGGGATAAGAGTTCAGTAGAAAAACAAAGACAAGATTTCCAAATGCAATACTTGGATTAAGATACTTCAATGGAAACCATTATACAGTACAGAATAACCGTTTTAAATGGCTTCTGAGCCACTGAATAACTGCCTGCTCTGTGAATTCATATTTGCTACATTAATGAACAAGGAAGAAAGTAGCTTGCTAACTTGATTATATCTCTTCTTTCATATTTGGCTCAATGAACCAAGTGCCATTTTTTGAACTGTGGATACATTCTAAAAAGGTGCCAACAGCCTGGTGTGGTCTATGTGTCTAAAGACTCAGATTTAAATTCCACCTTGACTATTAACTTTATGGACTATTAACTTTGGGGAAACGCCCTGAATAAATCTTTGTTGGTCTTATTGGGGAAATCAGTCACCTGAACATCTGAAAAGTGAAACCTATACACCTAAGGCCATTTTGGAATTCTTTCTATGGAGGTGACTTTGGGAGATACATCTTCAAACAAAATCTCCTAGACTCAATAACATTAAGAACTTTTGGGGAAGGTTTTTTTCCCCCAGAGTTAGCACCAATTTAATTCCCCCAGAGTTAGCACCAATTTAAAATAGAAAAGTAGTGTAGCTGTAAAGCAGCATATTCAAAAATGATTTTGTTTATGGAGAAATCACTGTCAGATGAGCCAACTCCAAGCAACCATGAATCAATTATGGCCAGCTCTCATTGGCTAAGACTGCAGTTCAAAATTAACTTCCCTGGAAGTAACCTCCATCGTTCGTTTACTTCGTAATAAATGTACACAGGCTTTGGCTAGATTTATTATCGGTTTCTGTAGATGTGGTCTGATATTCGATGGCAAGTATTTGTAAAGAAACCACATTACTAGTGAAGAATTAATATATGATGCTCCCAGAAGGGAATAGAAAAGGGGGTTGTTAGCACTAGCCCTATGCTATGTATCTATCTTTCTCTTTTCCTCCTTTTCTCTTCATTTACTTTTAAGAATCCAAAAAAATATGCATCCTAAGATCTTGCATTCCTGAGTTTTCCTAATAGTTGTCCTCTTTTCCCATGTTGTTCCAATATGTTTAACATTATTTTTGGCTTGCAGTGCAATTCAAGTGCAACATTTTCAGATGTGAACTGGCCAGAGACAATATGACAGAATTTGCAGGTATAATGTTTGATATGGTTGGTGAGAGCATAAAACCACCGTATCTCCCACCCCCAACCGGTCCTTCCATCATTACTTTCAAGCACCTGTGCTCTTTGCTATCTGGTGAAACAGCCTGGGTGGAAGAAAGCCTTATCAGTTTTACCTCTTTTAAAGATCAAAGTATCATTGTTCTCATCAGCATTTATATGTACAGTGTTCATATTGGTTTACAAAAATAAAAATAAAAGCGGAACCAAAAGCAGCAAAGAAGAACATTACAAGAAGGATGGGAGTGATTATTATTTCACAAGAGGCTGGATGAAGGGACACCATCAAACAAGGTGGGTTTTGTACAAACTGTGGCATACTGACATCAATTGTCTAGTACTTGCCATGGCTTTCTAACATGTCAAATTAGTAGTACATTTGAGCTCTTCCCAGCCAGCTACCCCAGATCACCTTGTAGTGAAGAAATCTACACAGTGTCTACTGTGCTCCTCCTACCACGGATACCCAATGTTGCTGTAGCTCTTCATTTAGTAATGGGATGGGTAATTGGTCCAATGGGAAAATGACTCAGGTTGGTGCTTCCAGGTATAGTCTAAACTGAGTGGGCCTCCCACATACTCAGCAACCTTTATGTCCCAGACAAGGTGCTTCCTTTGGGGGGGGGGAGGGGGCTGCTATTAAATCATAAACAATTCGCATATATATATTTCTGTGCTCCTGATAGGAAGAGTAGGATAAAAATATGACAGGTATATGTTGTCAGAACAAAACATGTGAAAGGAAGAACCTTGTTCCTGATCAGGGTATCACCAGAGACATTTTCTGAAGAACTTTCCCATGCATGAGGAGGCCAATAAATAACACTCTTTTTACAGAAGGAATGTTTTAAAACTTGTGATATTTGTACAGCTTCATATGTAGTCATATTACATTTTTGATTTTAATTATATATCATGATGTTGTTGAAATTTTTCTGTATCAGGTGCTGAAGGTTTTTTAAAGGTGCGAAATAAATAAATAAATAAATAAATGTGCTAATGATATAAACCTTCCAGAATTTGTCTGCCTGTTTGTGCAATTGTCCTTCTCCTCACTCCTTTCTTCTTCATTCCTTCCTTCCTGCCCACCTATTGATACCTGTTAATACTTTTAATCTAATGTAGCCTTAATTTAGGGTGTTTAATGTTTTTTTATAATTGTCTGTCTTGAACCCTTTCTTTTTGTCTCTGTCACTTATGTGTTAAACTCTTGACTGAGGAATCTGAAGCCCAGGAACACTTCTCATGCACCTACCCATCATTATGAGACTAATAACGAAGCTGCCTTATTCTGAGTCATTTGATCCATTTTGCTGTCTGCTCTGACTGGCAGCAACTCTCCAAAGTCTCCTGCAGAGAGCACCTGAAAGCTTAGCATACTTTTCCTGTACCTGTTGTCTGAGATTTTCTAAACTGGAGATGCCAGGAACTGAATCTGGAATATTCTGATTATACACTGCACCACTGAGTCATAGTCCCTCTACAAAGGTACAACACCCACCTCTCCCACAGTAGCAGGAAATTTCTGGGAAAGAGAAACCAAGTCCTTCAGCTTGATTAGCTGTGGCCTTACTCAGTGGAGGCTGGTGCATGTGTGTGTGTGTGTAACATGGTGATAATACCAATACTTTACAGGATGAAGGACTGAGATCCTAAATCTCAAGGGTTTTTTTTTTTGACAGCCCTGGATGTGGGGGTTTCATGTATGGTTCATAAGTTCAGTGTAAACTGCCCTGTGCCTCCGGGGAGGGTGGTATATAAAGTTAATAAATAAATTAATCTTAATATGTTTTGAAAATTTGTTAAGCATTTATTGGGTGATATGGCCATATATAGTCATGTTAACATGCCCCTCTCCAATGGCCAATGATGGGCCTGGAGGGGGTGGGAAGGGGTGGGCATGTACACAGCTGTGCTTCCCATATTCTGCAGGACTGCACTATTTCTGGGATTTCTTGAAATCCAAAGAATGTTTCAGGGATTTCTCAACAATAAGCTGAGAAAGGTTGTCCTAGATCAAGTCTCTGCAAAAGTCACGATTAGTGATGGTGAACTATACAGAGTCAGAGTCTGAAAGTGATTTTGTTCAAAGATGGAAGCTGTAACTAAGCCAACTCAGGGCTTTTAAAAAGTACCATATTAATAGATTGCCATGAATTGACGATTCTGACCTTTTCATGAACACAAGTCCTGGTGCCTGGCTAGCCTTCTAATGTGCCCTGCAATTGTTAGCCCATTGTTTACCCACCTCTATCCCTCAAACACTGAATACAGTGCCATAATATCTCTAGATGTCCATGGACTGTAAATGTAAGAGATTTCAGATGCCATTCTAAGTACTCTGGTGTTTACTACTACTTTCACAATTGTGTATATACAAGAAAGGTCAACAGTCTTTATTTGGGCGTAAAAATGTACAAGACTGTGTACAAGACCTCTTTTCTGAGGTCTACAAATGCAGTTCAGAGAGCCATCAACCTCAGGTTTCTTTCTTGCCCTATGCACTTCTCAGAAACCACAGTGCCTCATAATAGGTTCTATTTGACAACTGTGGTCTATAAAACTGTCATTTGATTGAGAGACACAAAGCTCTACTACTATATGTTTCTGGAAGATGCCCTGGATGCTTGCCATATGTTTCCTCCTCTTCTTTCCTCGATGCTCTGCCTCAGATGGTATGTATAAGAAAACATATAATTTTGCTACTCTGTATTTCAGCACTTTTAACTGCAATGTGTTTGTTTACTAAAATATTCAGGTTACAGTACATTTACCTCGCTGGTTCAGTGGCTGAGTATCCCCACAAGGACCCTGCAATTCGTGCAGGAGTTAGTTTCATTTCACATCTAACAAAATCTAATGAGTTCTCTGTGTAACTATAGAAACTTCATTCTCCTAAAATCTTTCTTTCTTTCTTTCTTTCTTTCTTTCTTTCTTTCTTTCTTTCTTTCTTTCTTTCTTTCTTTCTTTCTTTCTTTCTTTCTTTCTTTCTTTCTTTCTTTCTTTCTTTCTTTCTTTCTTTCACATACCAGCACAAGACATGGGTGGGTTGTACTGTGAATGTTTGTTTTGATTGTTTTTTAAAAAATAAGGTAGTAGGGTGTCTTAAGCATGTTAGGATGTGCAGATTTAGATTTCAATCTGTTTCTGGAATTCCTTTGCAATAAAATAGCTACTTCAAGATCCCCCATAGAGTCCCCTGGGAGGGCAAACATTTTCTTGGGCACAAACAGTTCCCCAGTCTTATCCAACTTTTCATCCACAGTAACGCAACATCTGATTTGAACATGGCAGCAAAGTTGGCTTCTGAGTTTATTGCAAGCTCAGGTATAGGTTTTGCTGCCACATATACTCAGTTAACATAGTCACTGGAACTAACAACATTCATTACACCATCTCAGGCACATTCATTTGCTCATCTTCTAATATTGTATATATCATTAAATGCCAACAATATTTATCCATTCTCTACATTAGGCAAATTCAAATTCAAAAACTATGCCAAAGGATAAATGGACAAAATCTGACATCAAGAATCACAAAATTGAAAGACCTGTAGGAAAACATTTCAGCCTCTTAAGGCACTCCATGGGGGACCTCAGATTAACTCAGAATTTCAGAAACACTGGAACAGGAGATTGCTAAATAACAAGTTATTACAAAACTCAGGACAATGAACTTCTCAGGCCATAACAGAGATATTGAGTCCTTTTCTCACTACACATACTAAATCCCCAGCCCCAAAGATATTAAATTGGCCTCAACCAATTTTTCAACCCTAACCCAGGCTGGTGGAACAGATTTATGGAAGAGAGGTCCATCAATTAGCTCTGGTGACTAGAGGAAGCTTCCACATACAAGGGCAGCAAATCTTTGAGTACCAGTGCTGGATTCCATGGTCTGCTTGAACAGCCCTCCAGGGCAAATCATTTGCCATGGCACAAAACAGCATGCTGGACTAGATGGACCAATGGTCTGATCCAGCAGGCTATATTGATGTTCTTACGTTCACAGAAATTAAAATCTCTGCACAGATCTGTTGTTTTTGGCTTTTTGTTTTGTAATTGGATTTAATGCATTTGCGTAGCCTCATAAAGGGGGCAATTAGGCACAATTAAGCACTAAAGATGCAGGTACTTCTAAATTTTTCTGCAGGGCATCCACCATCTTCAGTGAAAAATGTTCTACAATTATTCATTCCTTTCCTCCCCCACAGAAAATGCTATCTTACAGGAACCAACTCTTATCACTGTTGAAGAAGGAGAGTCTGTCAACATCACCTGCCATTTTAAACATCCAGATATTCTGGGGCTGTATTTCAGACAAAAGTTGGTAAAAGACATAATTGTGTTGTACGCTCTAGATCAGGGGAAAAAGAAGACAATAGGGGCTGAATACAAAGGGAGAATTGAGTACTTTGAGCAGCAGAATACAGTAACAATAATGATGCAACAGCTGCAGAAGAATGACAGTGGTAACTATACATGTGATGCAGCTGTACTAATAAACATGAAGCATATGCTAGTGCAAGGACGTGGTACCATTTTGGCAGTGACTGGTAAGTGTGCTTTTTTTTTAAATACAATGGAAAAAGAGATGGCAGAAATGTGCCTTCAATAAATTACAGGAATGGCCATATACCGTATATACTTGCATATAAGCTAAGGCACCTAATTTTACCACAGAATCTGGGGAAACTTATTGACTCTCATATAACCCGAGGGTGGAAAATGCAGCAGTTGCTGGTAAATTTACTTTAATTGAGGCACCAGTAGGTTCAATGTTTTTGGATACTTATTAAAAAAAAACAGTAAACTAGATCTGTAAGTGCAAAAGAGGGCCAGAAAACCAGAGCAGAACAACAGTACCCAAAGTTGGCAACCTCCTACAAAAAGTACAATGGCTACCAAACTGGGAGAATGGACTACTCTAACTACAGCTATGGTGCCCCCCCCCAGAACAAAACACTGAAATAAAGAACTGTAAAACTTAACACTGAAAGAAAGATCTGTAAAAACCAACTTTTAAAAGAAACACAACCCCAAGAAGAAAAGGGAAACAATGCTGCCCCTCAGAAAAAAGAAGAAATAAACATTAGGAGAAACAGTAAATCCCAAGGCACCCCCAAAACCCACCCCACCCTACCCGCAGAAACCAAAAGAATAGTTTGGAAGAAGTGAAGGCAAAAGGGAAAAAGAAGATCAGAGTCCCTCAGTCAAACCCTTGCTGTCCTACAAGCAGCCAGAACAAGCAAGCTTCAGCTGGCAAGAGGCTTGCAGAAGTAATGTAACGATCGGCTGGCTGGGAGCAGGCTGTTATTTCAATTAACGTATAAGCCGAGGAGCACTTTTTCAGTGTGAATACTGAAAAGCTGAAAAACTCGGCTTACACACGAGTATATACGGTATATCTTCTAATTTTTCTCTACAAATTAAATTTAAAAATCTACATTTTGCTGCCCCCTCCCCCCAACTGCACTCAGGGAGACTTCTTTCCAAATTTCAGGCAAATAAGAAGCATTACTAGAAAAATCACAACACATTTGGGCAAAGCACCCCCCCAGTCCAAAGGTTAATACATGTTAAGTTGAGTTAGTTCCATTCTGTAATTGAAATCTGGCTGTGCCCAGTTCTCTTATCATCCTCAAGAACAAAACCTTGCCTGGGATAATCAGCTACATGAGAAACACAGTATTCAGGTTGGGAGGAAAAGGAATAGAGGGATGCTGCAATTTTCTGGAGGGTTCTAGGTGGGACGGATTCTATGCTTGAAAGTAATTGCCTGACTGGTGTAGGCTGAAAATTATAACTGACCTGATGTTGAAGAATGCTATGCTAGCTTTGGTTCCAGAGGCCTGCACTTATCTATCTGCGGCAGAGATGTTGAAAGAATGCTTGATTTGTGGTCTGCATTTGTCAAAATGTAAGAATGTGCCTATTGATGCTGATTTCCCAGTGTTAGGTACTAAGCTAGCCTTGTTGGCTGTTTTCTGTGTTGCATATTTTATAGTGTTGTATCATATTTAATTGTAGTCTTCTAGTAATTTTTATATATTTTAAAGAGAAGTCTGTTTATTTGCACATTTTCTTGTTGAGGATCCAGAGGGGCCAGACCTCCTTGACACCCCCCCCCCCCAAGAAAAGCACATGGGTAGTAATTGAAACTGGCTTTTGTAAATAACGAAAGGAATGACAGAATATTAGCTGAACAAAATTTGCCAGTTGCTGTTCAGGAGGATATTCCTTTAGCAAATGAGCAACATGGAGAAGGACATGTGGAACAGTCTGGCTCCCTGTCCAATTTTCTGCACCTAACAATGACCCCCAACTCACAGCAGATAAAGGAAGCTATGAGGCGAAGGGCTGTGGTTGAAAAAAACAAAACTTATACCTGACAAACCTCTTCCTGTCGCACTGCTCGTGAAAATGCAGAAGATCTGGTCCAGGGTAGAAGTTAGTAGCCCACTTTAGGAAGATATAAGTTGTAACTTTTTTGTGGAAGGGGGAGCTGAGTATCATTATAACTATTTCTGGTTCCTGGTTCTAGATCGGCAGGGGAGTAGTCTTCTGATTGTGTTCTGCATATTCTTTTAATGTCTTTAATCTTACTGGCTTGGTGGTCTTTTAAACTGCTTTTTAACGTGTATTCTATCTATTCTATTTAATTTATTTTCTCAGACTCCCAGTTGGGCTGGGTGGTGTTCTATCTCTCCATGGAGATAGTCTAATGTTTAGCTTAGTCTTATCTGTTCTGTTGATTTTTCCCCTTTTGACAGTGGGCTAGATAGTTTGAACTGTCTGGTTTAGTTATTGCATCTAGTATAACCCCCTGCAAGAAAAAGTCTCTGTCAAAGGTCCCTGGAGATATCCCCCACCACACACACACACAAACACACAATCCCACTTGTTCTTAAAGGAACCCACAAGTCCATATTGCACTTAAAGGGAGGATAGGTGGAGCAACTGTACCTGCAAAGCCTGGAGCAAATGGATGCAAGACCCATTAACTGGCTAGACAACACTAGGCTCCTCAGCCTATCCAATAGGCAGGTACTTTCTCTTTTGAGCATGGAGGTACCACACAATGTCTCCCTTCAAAGATGGGGACTGACCTGCTGGAAATTTACTGAATTTTGTTTGGCATTCAGCAAAGATGATGCTGAGCAGATTATAAATCTGACAAATGTTCAAAACACATTATTCATTATTTTGTTCTTTGTGTATAGTTGTGCATAAAAATAATAGAAAACATACTTCCCTTCTACAGCTAAGAAGGTGGCAAAGTGTTCCTCATCTTCCTGGGTGCTGTATATCCTTGTTATTGAGACATTGCTCTTGGCTACTGCACTGGGATATTTCATCCTTTCTCAAGTCAATGTGAGTATGATTAATAACATCGGATTATGCTAAGGAAACTAAAGTTTCACCAGTCTTCCAAGTTTTGCCAGTTTACTTTCTTCCACGAAAAAAAGAAGTCTCGATCATAATAATTTCCATAGCACCAAATAGAATTGGAATGTATTTCCATTTCCATGATGTTCATAAATACCGATGCATTTCCAGGTCAATGGTCTCCTAGTCAAAGATATTTTAAAATAAATTTCAGCAGTACAATGAGATCACATCATCTCAATTCAGTGGGTTGAAAAAGAAGAAATTCAAAATGACATCCACATTTGTGATAGATTAGATGTGCAGCACTATCCCAGTATAAGAGGGCAAGCGCACATTTAATGGATCTTCCTTGTATTCATAAAATCAAAGTTAGAATCATGTGATGGATAACTTTAACTGGAAGACATGTCCTTCCATACTAGCCATTTTCTCTGGTAGTAATATTATCCCTTCACTCATGTATTCCTGAGAATCTGGATTATCCTCTCGAAACATTGCATTACTGTATCTTTCTGTAATCTTCTGGTATCATTCAGGAACTGGATTACTTCTTCTTTTTTTTTACAGACTTTCCACTGCAATTGCAAGCACAGTCCTTTTAGGTGTGGACAGTGCAGAGCTGTTGTCTCATGGAGGATGGGTGTTGGTGCCATCAGTAGCTCCACCTCTCCGGCCTCAGGGGCATTCATCTGCAAGGGGCGGAGGAGTCCTGCTGCAGCTGGAGAGAGGGCTAGCTTCCTTATCAAAAGGAATTCTATACTGGAGCTAGAGAATCACTCAGAGCAGGGGTACCAGTCAAATAGCATTAGTTAAAACGAGTCTGTTAAGCCTGTTTTCATTGTCATCTTGAAGATAGCCCATATGTACAATGCAGTTAAAAACTGGAGGATGTACTGACTTTTTTTTGGGGGGGGGCTTTCTAGAGAAGCCTGCCCCCTTTCTTGACATAAGTCTCCCACTAATCACATGCAGACACCTTTGCCTTCAGAACTTCTGTCTGGTCACTTCACACAAAAGCCCCTATTTCTCCCTCAATATCCCCAATACTTACCCCCCCCCATATCAGGTCACCTTTGCTGCTCATGCACACTTATGGAAGCTATGAGCATCATTCAGATCTACATTTTGTTCATTTTATTTTGGTAAGGGAAAGATGGGGGAAGAGATTTCCTTGCTCCCTGTTAAAGAGAAGTCCCACTTGCTTTCCTTTGTCCTGACATATTTGTACACCAGTTTCCAGATTCACAAAATGCCCAGCTATTTCATTTCTTCTGAGCCTTCCAAGAAAGAATCTGTTGGACTATGAATCTGCCTCCACTGTGAGATTTAAAAAAAAACACCCCAAGAAACACTTTGGTAGGAATTCCTTATGGGCCCTGCAACGTAACAGCTGTGTTTTTTTGTTTGTTTGTTTGTTTAACAGGTCAAGAAATACTGCCGAAAAGGGAAAGCAACAGGAGAGCAGAATATAATCTATGAGGATATGACTTGCAGCCTGAGGTCCAACACTGTGGCCAACCAGTATGAGTGTTAGAAGTGATCTCCTGCTTGTCGGAGGATATGTAACTTTTATTGATGTTGAACCCATAATTGTATTCAGTAAATGAACTATTAAATGATTATAATATATATATGTAGTAAAGTGCTTGCAGCAATTTTATGTTATAACATTCAGTAAACAATACAAAGAGGAATAGCAGTCTAACCTTTCAGATATCAACTATAATTCTTTCCTTTTATTAAGTATCTTTTGAACAAATCTGTTTTACTTAATATTTCCTTTTTTACTACTACTCCATTCCCACTTAACTTTGGAACTGTGGATGATCTCTCCCAGGGTCTACAAGTAAGGGTTATATAGCATATATAGACCTACTAGAAGCAAAGCCCAGTGCACCCAGGAAAGCACCAGGTGCTAGGAGGCACACCTAGATTGTGGCCTTTGTGGGTGCTGGCCACATGGCAAAAGCATAAATCATGGTCTCGACATCCTCCTTCCACTGTTTCCCACTCGATTTTAAAATTCAGTGTGGTACAGTGGTTAAAGAGTGTCAGACTCTAATCTCAAGAGATGGATTTTTACACCTCTACCATGTGTAGCCAGCCAAGTTGCCAACTTCCAGGGGAGCCGAGAAAGAGAATCAATAATTGGCTGTGCAATTGAATAAATAGACTTTATCACACAGCTAATTATGAATTTGTTTCTCAGCTTCTACTTCATGGGATCAACAGGTTTTGTTTTTGAACCTCATAGGGAGGCCTGGAGATCTTCAGGAAATACAAATGGTCTCCAGGCAGCAGTTCCCATGGAGAAAACAAGTGTATTTGTGAGCCTCCTTTCCCACTCCCCAGCCCTCCACCACAGGGAAAATCAGTTGCTAATCTGTGGCCTGGTATAGGCCTTGCCAGTGGAATTTCACACATGCAAACATGCATCTCAAAGTCAAAGAAAGACAGGGGAGAGAAGGGAGGAGGGAGAGGAAGCATCAGTTTTCCTGAAGAAAACAGCTGCTGTCCTCTTATCCTCACCCCCATACAACAATATCTACACAGATCACTACAGCTCCCATCTTTATATCAAACCTCACATCTTCCAAAAGCCAGGCTGAGTGACCATGGCTACCCCTCCATTCCTCACATATTCTACCTTCCCATTCCTCACATATTTTACCAGCTGGGCTATGAAGGTTGTGAGGGGGGAGTCTGCCACCTTCCTGCCGCCTCCACAGCTCCCAAAGGCCAGGCTGCTAAAGGAAGATCATAGGGAATGGGTTGTCTCATTCCCATCTCCCAAAGGAAAGACCGGCCATGGAAGGCCATGGGGGAGGCTGCCTCCTTCCCACCCCTCACATCTCCAAATGACAGGCTGGACAGATAATACTAGGAGGTCCTGTCTTCTTCCCATCCCCTAACATTTCCCAAGGTCCAGGCTGGGTGCAAAAAGCTGCTGGATCATCCTAGCCCCTCTGAGGAGAGGGAGGGGTGGGGAAAAGCAAAGAGTGCTCTTATGGCCAGCTACAGGGCAATGGGGAGCTGTTGTGAGCCCTGGTCCTTTTCCTCAGAGGAAAAGCCTTTCCAGGAGCTCCCAGCTTCAACCAAACCCCATCTGGATGAAAAGCCCAGCCAGGTGTTCAGGCAGAGAGCTCTGACCAGCAGGAGAAAATGGAGCTGCAGTAAACCAGGGTTTAGATTCCCAAGTTGTTGCAGGAGCTCCTAATTCCTCTGCCTAGCCTCCAGCTGCAGCTCCCTGTCTTGTCTGCCCACCTGGCTTACCTGAACCAATTAAGCAATGCCAGCTATGTGCTGGAAGAGAGCTCCAGTCTAAAAGGCACCAAACCACATTAGCAAGACAGTTGCTGATGCAACTCACAAAGTAAGGACCGAAAGGCTTCTGACAGCCTATATTAACTTGAGGCTGGGAGTTCTGGTTTGTGGAACTGCTCCTTCTGCTGATGCCCTTGGACTGCCTGAATTAACTCTTTACTCACTGGACTCAGTTAAGGCATTCATTGCATTATATCTGTCCCTTAGCATTCTGTTTTTAAAATAATGATTCTCTCTGCCTGCCTTCTCTCTGTGCTTCCTTTCAGCAGAGAATTGAAACCTGAGACCAACAAAGGAAATGATAGCCAAGCAGCTAAATTAGGTCCCTTTGCTGTCCCAAAAATCTGTCCCAAAATCACACTATATTTTTACTGCAGCAGAAATATAGACACAGGGGCATATCCCAAATTTCCCAAATCTGTGTACAGAACAAAGGATTGCATGAGACTTTATAATATTCCATTGAAGGCAAAGAAAGATTATGCTTTTTGGATCAAACCATAACCTGGGGTTTCCACTCCTTGCACATCCCACAGGATTAACCCATTGCCATTATGCTAAGTCACTGGGAAAAGGTTACAAAAGGCAATTTCCCATTCTTTCTCAATCCTCTGGCAACATAAACAATGGCATGATTGTCTCTGGCCTTGAGAATAGAACATATCAGCTTTGGTAACATTTCAAAACACAGTCAAGAACAAGAATAAGTTTCTGGGCCTTCTTTTACGAAAGAGTCTTATATACTAAGCTTCTCTTTACAGAAGAATAATTAAGAAAATATTATTTCACCCCCTTATCCATCAGAAGCAGCTGGCTTCTCTCCCTCACCTGGAGAAGGTGGGAAAAGGCTGAGGATGGGGCAACTTACCAGCAGCAGGGCCTTTCAGAGAGGGCAGCACCTCTTCCACCTAGCAAGCAGCTGGAAGAAGAGGACAGATAAGCCCCACAATTGGCCCTCATTTGAAAAGTGCTTTCTCCCCATCGTCAGCACACCTCAGGTAGGGCTAATCAGGTAGGGAGTGAGCTATCTGCATGCAATTTGAACTGATTGGCCCTCATTGGCAGAGTGCTCTCACTCTATTGGCAGCACACCCTCAGGTACGGTCAATCAGGCAGGGAGTGAGTTGTCTGCACGCAACTTCAATTTAATAATGTTTAGTGATAGTGAAGGTAAAATTAACATTTGGGAACTTGTATTTGTTGACCTTGTAGATACAGCCTAATGAGAAATGCTAAAAAGAGAATGAACAAGACACTAGCTGTTCCTTTTAACCCTCACCCCACTCCAAGCTGTCAGCAGTTCTAAACATTAAAGGCACAAAGCACTCAGAGTCTCGCCATACTTGACATTTTATACACATACTCACTGCTGCCATGGAATATGTATACACTGCCAATTAAGAACTAAGATGGCAAAATGTCTCTGCCATTGGGCTCACCAAGTATATTCTCCTCTACTATAGCCCTGGTCAGCCTCCTATCATCCTTTACCCCTTCTTGCCCCTAAACAGCAAAGACCCTACTGCCATGCCAGGTTTTACTGGGTTGTCCTGATTCAAGAAAAGAAGGAACAGGGAGGAATGGAAGGGAAGATGTCATGCAAGTGTTAAATAAGAACCAACTCTTCTTTTGTGAACAAACATCATCAACAAAAATTAATACAGGAAGTGCAGTCGGATTACAGACCATTTCAGCACCACTTGGGTTTTCATCACAGAACCCACTTCCTGGGTTTAGAGCCACTAAAGGAAACTCAGACACAACTTGTATGCCTGAAGTACTAGGGTACAGAATGCACATTTTTTGATCAGGAAGTAAACTTTTTGGTTTCTGAAAGGGTTTAGAGAAAAAACACTAGCAGAATTAGTTTAAAAATTCTCTCAGCTTCCCAGAACAGGGGTTAATTATTGTAAGATATGTGCTCCTGGAATTTAGATACTCTCAAGTGCTTGTGTGTTACCTAAAAAGGGGTAAAATAATAGCTGTGAGTCATTTATGAAGCTGTGCACTTTGCCTCTGACTATGAATTCTGCTTTCTTACTTTAATGAGTCTTCTGTGTCCCATATGGTACCAACTCTTGGAAACGTGTAGCATTTGCACTACACTCAATGTAGCTTTGCACAGGTATCTTTATCTGGGGCCTGTATAATATCTGACCTGAAGATGGCATGAGGCGAGAAACCATTTATTAACTTTTACAGTCCAATATCTTGTTCCAATAAATGCATTTACAAACAGAGTGGTTTCTTTCCAACTTCTGTTCAATAATTTTAATTAAACTTAAATAAACCAGGAGCCAAAATGGGAGCAGCTTGTAATTTGCCCATTTACCTTTTCCTCAATGGCTATTTCACTGTAATGTGTAATTTAAAATTACATTAATAATGGTATATATCTTATGATAATATATTAATAAATAGTCATAAATAAGCATTGAGTCACATCTTTTAAAATTTCAAAGCTCATTTGAATCATTCCTAGCACTTTCAAAATGCAGAACATCACCTATAAATTGACATACAATATTATAATCTATGAAATTAATTACCATAGAATAATCATATTTCTATAATTAAATTCTATCAACACCTCTAAATATATACTGGCATTACATTCATACATTTCCTAGAGGATCCTACTCTTCTTATGTCCTCAACATCTCAGTGTGTTACCCACGATTACATTTCTGTCCCTGAATGGTAGGTCCTTTCTCTGCTGACCATTTAAAGGGATTGTTCCTAAAAAGCATGTCAAATTCCATGTTGTGTTTAATCCCCTCGGTCCTCGTGTATCTACCACAAAAAATACTAGCTTTGTTGTAATAGTTTGTTCATATCCAAACAATGATGTCCTTGTTGTTTAAAATGTTCAATCCCGAAGAATCTTAGATTCTCTGGCTAATGATGTTTCAGCTTGAAGAGGTCCATTAATGGGGTGTCCTCGATCTCATGGTGATGGCAGGAGTGGTGTTCCTGGATCCAGACCTTCATTTGTCTCATTGACATTCCAATATAAATATCATTACAGGGGCAAATTATACTGTAAATTAATTCCTTTGTTAAACAATTTGTGAAAGAACATATCTATATTTTATATCCATTACTGAAACATTCAAATTCAGAAATTGTTAAAATCTGACTTGGCAAGTGGAACATAGCACATTAGCATTGTGATAGCAAAGCACAAAAACGTACCTAGGAAGCACAGCAGCCAATCAGAGCAGTGCTCTGAATCAACCAACAGGAAATGTACCACGATCTGGCAGGAGAAGGTTTAAAGAAGAAAACATTGGTTGTGAAGGTTGAGAGAAAACTGTTAGAATACCAAGACTGTGAAGATTTAAGGAGATATGTAGTCTTTGGTTAAGTATCCCTCCCTGAGAGTACTCAGGCATTATGGTAGGCATGTTAGCAATCTTGCACAATCTCCCTTCTCCCACTGATGGGTAGTTTATAGCCAGACACCCAGAAACACCCTTCCTTTAATATCATCAGATTTCAATTTGCAGCACACTGCCTGGTCAAAATTGTTATCAAAATATGTCAGCTATATCTTTGAATACAGCTACAAAATGCACTGTCTCTCCCAAACAGGATACAAAACGTGAACACCAACCAGATATCCATGAACACCAACCAGGCAGGCTTGGACATGTAGTTTAGATTAATGGGTTCCTAGGGAGATACATAATTAGGGCAATGGGTTTTTCAGGATTTGGTCACTATTCTTGTCAATTTCAAAATACCTCTCTTCCCTCGCACCTAATACTTTTCCCCATCTTAGTTAGCTTTCTATCCAGTAATAAAGGGTCATCAAGAAATTTTTCTCACCTAGAATTCACCCCAGGTAACATAGGTATTGTCTGTTTGCTGGGAACCCATCAAGGTTCCTTCCAAAGTACTGAACTTACCCAAAGATACTCATCCTATGTCTTCTGCAATCATTCTTTCTCCAGAACACTCATCAACCCATGGGTTTAGGGGCTAGCATGTCAGCATAACCTAGGGTAGCATTTTACACTATATATATATATATATATATATATATATATATATATATATATATATATATATATATATATATATATATATATATATATATATATATATATATATATATATATATATATATATATATATATATATATATATATATATATAAACAATTAGCACCAATGCAGTGTGTGTGTGTTCTGGGTGCCACACATCCCTACTTGTGTGTAGAGTTTCCTTCCTCCTTCTATGAAATGCTAGCCATTTTGCTGCTAAATCTGTGGACCTCTCTTCATGTCAGGAACAGTAAAGCTTTATCCCTTTTCACCCCTTGTTTTCCTTAAACAATCTTGATTTTTATGCTTTGTAACACGGAGAAAAAACAATCAAATCTGCAAAAGGCCAATTGTCCCTTTTAGCCAAGTTTTATCATCAAAAAGGCAACAAAAATCTTTAAGCAGCCATTAAAATCTACAATGCCAAGATAATTCCTCAGATTCTTTATGGAATCCCAATATGGATGGATGCATTTAATAATAAATTAGATAACATCCAATCTTTCTTTTTCAGAAATTTGCTAGGAGTCCCAAACTGTGTGGCAAATCATACACTTGTCGCAGAATTTGGCCAACAGAGTCTAGAAGCCCAGGCTTGGTTTCCTTTAAATACGGGTTAAAAATTCATTTCCATGCTCAAACGGGTAGTTTGTTAATTAACCTTTTGAGTGACCCTTATTCTTTCAGCTGGCTGGGCAAAATGTCAAAGAAACTTTAAATTATGGATCTAGACATCTCAACCCTTAGCATGCAAGACGAAAGTACTAAAACTAATATCACAGAGGCTAGAAGATCAGGATACCCAGATTCTGGGCTCCTCTAACAACAGTGTATGTTCTCCCTGCTTCTGGGATATTCTCTTAGCATACAAATCCATGGCCATGTATTTCCAAATTTTGGAGACACACCAGTTAAGAAGAGCATTTCTAGTAGCTCACTTAAACATCTTTCCCTCAAATGTCACCTGAAATAAACAGCTTGTGTTCAGTCACACAGTGAAAATTGTGCTATAATAGCAACTGCGATTGAAGAAGCTTTTAAAATATCTGCATAGTCAATCAGTAGCCCTATTGGGCAAAAGCTCCCCTGGTTCCATCTACTTTCTAAAAACACTTTGTTTGTGCTGAGTAAGTTGGTGGCAGGTGTTGGGGTGCCACTTTAGGGATCCCTGGTTTATGACACCCTAAATTTTAGGCCATATTTCACAGTATTTAAGGACTGGGATATTTATAAACACCTATTTTAAAATTCTCACCTGTGGTTCAGATACTACAGTGGACAAGAACTTTTGGATTTTTCTAGCAATCTTACAAGAAACATGTTAAACATGTTAAACATGTGGGAGAATGATACTGGGGATTAGCTTAGAGATCAAGACATCTATCACTACTGGCTCTCAGAAGGTTTTATGGGAGTTTATGGAAATAGACTGGTTTCACAGTGGCTAAGTGTGAGAGGACTAACTAATGTTAGAGAGGACTAACATTATACCACACTAACTAGGAATATCTTTTAGATAAGAAGAAGAAGAAGAGTTGGTTCTTATATGCCGCTTTTCCCTACCCGAAGGAGGCTCAAAGCGGCTTACAGTCGCCTTCCCATTCCTCTCCCCACAAAAGACACCCTGAATTAAGAGAAACTTCACAGCAATCCAAAATGCTTTGAAAGATGTTTTCTCAAGGTTTTTCCTGCTGCTGAGTTAAATAACAAACAGAAGAATTAATACTTTCAAAGATGTGTTAAGACTGAACCAGTTGTGGTGACTAGTTGCCAAACCTCAATGACTGAAAGAAAGAAAGAAAGAAAGAAAGAAAGAAAGAAAGAAAGAAAGAAAGAAAGAAAGAAAGAAAGAAAGAAAGAAAGGTTCCAATGGCTCTGAGGAACTTCACCTTTAGATATGAGAGGGAACAAGGGCAAACGTTTTCTGTGAAGTATTCCACAAGGACTACAGAATCACTTTCTTTTTAAAATAGACATAGAAGAAAATCATGATTGTGAGGTATGGTGGAAAAGGTTTTTGTTTGTGGTTCACAAGCTGGCTTATGCACATCTTTTCCATTCTGTAACCAAGTATCGGTGGTTATTGTGGTAGCTACTTCTGCCCTTTTCAATGCTTAGTGAAGCAGAGCTCCAGCTCACTAGCTTGCAGACTTTTGAGGTAGAAATATATAAGTATGCATTTTAGTTCAGGAACCTTTGCAGAGATAAGTCAGTGGTGTAACAACTCAAAGAAGAAGCTGTCTGCAGCTCTCTCTAAAATGATTGAACTAAACAAGAAGTCACAGAGAACTACAGCAACTGATCAAAGTTATACCCTTCTAAATTCATTGAAAGTCAGTGAGCTTAAAAAGATGTAACTCTGTTTAGGATTGCACGATAATGCTCTCCCTCAAGAACATTATGTCTCTGCAGCAGCTAGTCCTGGACAATGACATTTTGGTAGTTTAATCTAGCCTATTAATATTTTATAAATTCAGGTAAATGTTAGGTCAGCTCCATCTACAGTTTAAGATATGCCTATATCACTACATTTGCACTTTAGCCTCATTACTAGAAAACTGAAAATTTTCCATGTTATTCCGTGTTCCCTCTCAGCACTGTGGGGTCCAACGAAAGCCTGCATGGGACAAACAATGCCCTGGATGGCTTTGCGGTGCATCCTGGTGATTCAGGGTGGACCAAGGCATTGTTTGTGTAGTGTGCAGGATGATGGGACTGCATAGAACACAATCCCGCTGTCCAGCACACTACAACACTCATCACCACTGCCCCCATGCAGCGGAACCTACCTGCTACCATCACGTTTCCCAGGGAGAAAGTGTGTTTGATCCAGCACTGAAATGGGTCCCCCATAGGGACTCCATATGCTGCAGAGCATGCAGTTCCACAGCACCATACCAGCAGCAGCCCAGAATGGCGCTGCTGGTGCGGAATCACCCTCTGTGTAGTCACAACAGCAGTAAAAAAAAAGGCAAACAACATGACAGAAACTATTAAGACAGGGAATTAATACAAAATGATTGATAATGTAATGCCTTTGTATATAGAGCTATGGTGTGGCTGCATTCAGAATAATATGTACAGTAATCAATGCTGTATATCAAGAAGAGCAGGAAAAACTGTGGAAGAACCCAGATCATTAATGATCTGGAGCATCTTTCCTGTCATGGATAGCTAAACACTATTGGACTTGAGTTTTTAAAAAAATTTACTAAGGAGGAGCATGATGATGACAATGATGATGACGATGATGACAACAACAACAACAACAACAACAACAATAATAATAATAATTGTATCTTGCCCTTCTGCAATGCTCAGAGTGGGTAACAGCATTAAAATAATATATAGGTTTAAAGATTAAAACATTTATAACTAACTGACCCTTAAAAAAATAGTTGTGACAGTCTGCCTCTCATAGATATGTGGAATACATAGCGAGAAGAATACATTGCATGGTTTGTAGGGCAGTCCCAGCCAGCTTCAGAGGTTGTGCCCCACTCCACAGCATTCATGCAGCAGTTCCAGCTGGCTTCATGGGCAGGGCCTCATCCCACAGCAGTCCCATGGTGGCCCCAGCCAGCTTTGAGGAGGCACCTTGCCCCAGAACAGTCCCACAGGTTGTGGGGTAGCCTCCAGTGGCTTCATGGGCCCCAACTCCACCTCTGCCAGCTTTGCCAGTGCCTCGGCCACAGCCTCAGCTGTCTGTGCTCACCGCCTCCCCACTTCCTCTGGCGCACTCCCAGGGGCAGGACTATGGATATCATGTCCGTATCCATTTCTGTCCCAGGGGGTGCACCATAAGATATGTTCCACATCAATACATTGCCAGACCTGGGGGGGGGGGGGTTGACACAGAGCTGGTCTTCCATCCATTTCTTCTCTACCTTTTCGTAGTGGTGAGGCCAGCTTTTCTGGGTGGGTCTTATTTTAGGCCTCAACCATAAGCCCAATGGAATAGCTCTGTCTTGTAGGCCCTGTGGAATTTATTAAGGTCCCAAAGGGCCCTGATCTCCTCTAGGAGTCCAGGCTACTAGGCTAGGGCCAGGACTGAAAAGTTCCTGGCTCTGGTTGAGAGATTAACAAATTATTTTCTTCCTGTCCTATAGAATCCAATGAGGATGATGATCAATAACTTCAGGACAGACAAAAGGAAATAATTATTTACTCAAGCAGTAATTGCATTGTGGGATTTGCTGCGAGTGGAAATAGAGATGGTCATGAACAGATGGTTTTAAGGGGGAATTAGATTTGTAAAAAAAAACTTCCATTGTTGGCTACTAAATATGGGAAAGGGAAGTTACCAATACAGAGACAGCAAATATTTGAACAGCAATGTCAGGAGGCAGCATCAGAGGCATTGGTCTCTACTTCCTGCCTTAGGCTTTCCATGGCAGGAATGTCCAATATGGTGCCTGTGGGTGCCATGATGTCCACCAAAAACTTTCCTAGTGCTTGCCAAATGTTTTTTTTAGGAAGTAGGCAGGGGTTTTGTCCAGCAGGGCTTATGATTAGGGATGAGCATGAAACAAAAACAAAAAAACAAGTTTGGGGCAGCACCCATACTGAACCCTGAACCGAGACAAATGTCTCCCACCCAAACCAATGCAATCTGGTGAGTTTTGTTCTCCTTTCCTTCCACCTGCAGCTCACTGCAGCTGGGAGAAAGAGATTGCCTAGGAAGGGTTAAATTCTGTAACTTAGTCTGGCATTTCTTATGCAATAAGAAATGCCAGATGTAAACTGTCACGAGATGTAAACCGCCGCGAGACCTATCGGGGAGTGGCGATATACAAATCTAAAAATAAACAAATCTAAATAAATAAATATTTTGCAGAGGTTTTTATGGCATTGTTTTCTCTAACTTTGTATTCTGGATTCATTGCAGTGTTTATTATGTTTTATAGTTTAACTAGAAAGAAAGCCCGTTGTACGTTTAAATACAACGGGCGCTAGAGAGGGTGGATTAGAGAGTGTCCTTTGTGGCGGGGTGTTTGTGTAAGTGGAATTGTAGGTGTTTGGGCAGTATGGATTGGAGCGGTTCAGGATGTGCAGTGATGTCCCCTGGAAGCAGGAAGGTGCTTTCTGGTGGCAGCAGAGGGATCTTTGGTGGAAAGAGAAAAAGAGTGGTAATCATGCAATGGCCACCAAAATGTGGATGCATAGTCAGAGGGCACATGCTCATGTCTTTGGGGCTCGTTTCATAGTCAGTGATGTGCGCAGGGGAGCCTGATGTCATGAGAGGACAGAAGCTAAGGAGGGCTGTGCATGGCCAGTATTTGGATGGGAGACCTTATAGGAGTAGGGGTTATCACTGGCTGTGTAGCTCTATTTGTGTCTGTCTGTCTGTCTGTCTGTCTGTGTTTCTGCCGTCTATTATTCAACGCACCTGTCCACCCATCCATCTGTTTACCTGGTTTCTGTGTCCCATCCATCCCTGTGTGTTCTAAATGTCTGGCTTTCTGCATGTCTTCCATTATTGGCCCCATCCGTGTATCCCCCTTTGTGTCCCTCCCTCCTTCCTTCTTGACTTCCTTCTTTCCTGTCCTCCTTCCTTCTTAGCTTGCTTGTTTTTACTCTCCTGTGTTTTGTTTCCTGTCCCAGTCTCGCCATCTCTCTTTCTCTCTCTTGGTGTCTTCCTTCCGTCTTTCATTCTATCCTTCCATCCCAGCAGCCATCTATCCCTTTATCTCTTGTATTTCTGCCAGCGATCCCAATCTCTGTGAACTTTCTTACTGCCTGTATTTCTGCCCTTCTTTCTGGCAGCCCTATCTCCATGTCTGGTTCTGTCTGTGTTATTGCTGGAGGGGATGCGTGATCTCTCTATGTCCTTTGTGTCTATTTCTGTCTATCTGTGCTTGTATCTCTCCATATGTCTTTCTGTCTCTCTGTCTTTCTCCCTTCCTTCCCGGTTTCCCTCCCTCCTTCCATCCATGCATCCTTGGGTCTGTATTCTGTCTCCCAGCCATCCTTTTCCTGGCTAACTTTCTCACTGTCTGCCTGTGTGCGTGGGGTGGGAGAGAGGGGGGTGAAGAGCTGTAGCATGGACTGGCTGGGATCTCTGCCGGTATATCTCCATGCATCCTTGTATCGCAATGCTGTCTCCCATGTTCTCACTCTCTGTCTTTGTGGCCTGCATTCTGCTATCCCTGCATCTGTCCATCTGGGTTTTTCTCTCTGTTAAGGGGAGTGGGTGGGGAAAATGTGAGCTCTCTTTCTCCTGTGTGTATATGTCTGTCTCTCTCTATTTGTCTATTGGTGTGCCTCTACCTTGGTCTCTTCTATTGGTGTGTCTCTGGCTTGGTTTCTTCGTTCCCTGCATGCTGGGCTCTCCATGCTGTCTGGCAAAGATCCGTCTCTCTGCTTTCATGCTAAACTGTCTGGCTGGCTAGGGGAGGGGGAAGAGGAAGGAGGAAGGGCTGTATCAGGGACTGCTTTGGACCTCTGGCCGTTCCTTTGAGCTCTCTATCTCCTGTGTGTGTATGTCTGTGTCTCTCTGTCTATTGGTGTGTCTCTACCTTGGTCTCTTCATTCCCTGCTTGCTGGGCTCTCCATGCTGTCTGGCAGAGATCCATCTCTCTGCTTTCATTGTAAACTGTCTGGCTAGCTAGAGGAGGGGGGAGGAGGGAGGGGGAAGGCTTTAGCAGGGACGGCTTAGGAAGCTAGGACCTCTGGCCACTCCTGTGAGCTCTCTCCTTGCCGTTGCTGTCTCTGTGTCTTTCCAATCTATTGGTGTCTGCCTGCCTGTGTCTCTGCGTTCCCTGCATGCTGGGCTCCCCATGCTGTCTGGCAAACCTCAGTCACTCAGTTTTCTGGCTGGCTAGGGGAGGGCGGAGGGGGGAGGAGGGAAGGGCTCCTGGCTTTGCAGGCTAGAAAGGGGCTTTGCCGGACCCAGAGGGCTCTCCCCGCCCCCTCCCCACCCCAGACTCCGGGCTCTGCAGGGAGGAAAGTTGCTTTGCTGGCTGCAGAGGGCTCTCGCTGGCTCCCCCCCCCCCCCGCTCCTGGGTTTGTGGGCGGGAAAGGAGTTTTGCCGGCTGCAGAGGGCTCTCGCTGGCTTCCCCCCCCCCCCCCCCAGGCTCCTGGGTCTGCAGAAAGTTGAAGAAAGTTGCTTTGGCAGCTGCAGAGGACTCTCCCTGGTGCCCTCCCTCCCCAGGCTCTTGGCTTTGTGGGCGGGAAAGGAGTTTTGCCGGCTGCAGAGGGCTCTCGCTGCCTCCCCCCCCCCCCAGGCTCCTGGGTTTGCAGGGAAGAAAGGAGCTTTGCCGGCTGCAGAGGACTCTCCCTGGTGCCCTCCCTCCCCAGGCTCTTGGCTTTGTGGGCGGGAAAGGAGTTTTGCCGGCTGCAGAGGGCTCTCGCTGCCTCCCCCCCCCCCCAGGCTCCTGGGTTTGCAGGGAAGAAAGGAGCTTTGCCGGCTGCAGAGGACTCTCCCTGGTGCCCTCCCTCCCCAGGCTCTTGGCTTTGTGGGCGGGAAAGGAGTTTTGCCGGCTGCAGAGGGCTCTCGCTGCCTCCCCCCCCCCCCCCCCAGGCTCCTGGGTTTGCAGGGAAGAAAGGAGCTTTGCCGGCTGCAGAGGACTCTCCCTGGTGCCCTCCCTCCCCAGGCTCTTGGCTTTGTGGGCGGGAAAGGAGTTTTGCCGGCTGCAGAGGGCTCTCGCTGCCTCCCCCCCCCCCCCCAGGCTCCTGGGTTTGCAGGGAAGAAAGGAGCTTTGCCGGCTGCAGAGGACTCTCCCTGGTGCCCTCCCTCCCCAGGCTCTTGGCTTTGTGGGCGGGAAAGGAGTTTTGCCGGCTGCAGAGGGCTCTCGCTGCCTCCCCCCCCCCCAGGCTCCTGGGTTTGCAGGGAAGAAAGGAGCTTTGCCGGCTGCAGAGGACTCTCCCTGGTGCCCTCCCTCCCCAGGCTCCTGGCTTTGTGGGCGGGAAAGGAACTTCCCTGTCCTCAGAGGCCTCTCCCCGGCTCCCTCCCACCCCAGGCTCCCGGCTTCAGCTGCAAAGCCCTCTCCAAGGCCCCCTCCTACCCCAGGATACCAGGCTCGGCTCAGGGAAACGCCATGGCTCACTCACCCGGTCGGCCTGCTGACTGAGACTCAGAAGAAACGTGGCTTGCTCACCAAGTCGGGCTGCTGACTGACACTCGGAGGGGCCAATCAGGAGCCGCTTCGCGGCTCCTGATTGGCCCCTTCGAGTTTTTATCCCGGACTTGCCCCGCCCTTTCTCCTCCCACTTACCTCTTACTGTTTTATTCTTTCCGCTCCCGCGGGAGCGGTTTACAGATATGTCCTCTTATATTGCGAAATTTTGTAATCTAGTTTGCACTTCAGCAAGAAAGTCAGACTATAAGCAATAAATAAGTAGTGTTGGTGAACTGGTTTATGAACCAACCAGTTTGTATCAGTTCATGAGACATTTAAAGTTTAACCTCCCCATGGCTGTGGGGAGCAGAAAGGAGGTGTATCCAAATACCTATTTTCTTCACAGAACTCTACAAACTACATCAAATTCATGGAAGTTCATGGTGGTTCTTCAGTTTGCAAACATTGCTTTACAAACCACATACTGGGCAAAATTCATGATGAACTTCAGTTTCTCAGCTGGTTCATGTTCATCCCTATAAATAACTAGAACTAAATGGGGCTGGAACTGACTCAATGGTAATCCAATAAGATTATTATCCTGTTAGAGATGGCGTGTGCCCCTCATGTGAATTGATGGCCAATAGCTTCATACAAAGAGAGGAAGAAAAAAAAAAAGTTTCTTTGCACCCAGCTAGCAATGACAATTAGTCCTGGCAACCAAAACCTCCACATTCAAAGCCTAATATGATTCCCATTACAAAATGTTGGGAACATTCACCCATACATTATTACTGCCACTATATCTTGCTTGTACAAAACAAAAAATGCTAGATTCAATCCGGCATTTCAATTTGTAATATTAGGCATATATCTTTTTCAAAAATAGGACTTGTGGCCCCTTGTTTGTAACAGAGCTGTGGTTAAGTGACATTTTGTCAGGTTTTCTGAATGCTGACAGGAAATTAATTCATTGCAGACAAGATTAAAAGCAAAGAGGTGTGGGAAAGTTTTGTAACTTATCTTGCACAGCAGGAAGCTAGTGATCCCAAAATGAAAAAGTAGCACAACAAAACAACAAAACAACAAAAGACGTGACTTCATGTCATACAAATCATGAAATGCAGCACAACACTCAGCAATGCAAACCCAAACAAAAAGTACACATTAGTGCTCATCAAGAACTTCTCTTTTTTAAAAACCCAGGAAGATAAAATAAAAAATGCCAACAATTCAACAAACTAAGAAACAAAGAAAAATGGACAGAGGAGTTACAGTTTCTGCTGCATTTCTCATCCATTTTAATAAATATGCTTGTGTTTGAATTGGTCACCTCAACTATAAAAGCATTGTCCTTGAGCTTCCACAAGACAAAAAAAATAATAAAGAGTATAAAGTTACATTGAAGGTAGTGTAACAGTCCAGTCTTATCCATTATTTTCACAGATTTGAGGCATCCATGACCCTAGACATTACAGATACTTGCCTAGATCCTGTGGAAGATATATGCTGACAGAGGAGTCAATTTTCCTATTACTACCTCTTCTTGGAAACCTCTGATTCCCCTTTCATACTGATCCTGGAAGTCCTCTGTCCCATAGAAGCAGCATTTCAGAGGCAATTAGAAAGCCTTCGCTGTAAATTTTGATGGGATCCCAATAATTTGTCACCCTAATAGATATGGATTTATCTTTTTGAAGAGTCTGGCCAATTCCCCACAGGTGGAAAAGGCCGGGAGGGCAGTCATATGACAGTGGGGCTAATCCACACTCGATGTCACCACTGGGGCAGGCCTCTCCCAAGCCCAGTACATGTTAGGCCTCCTTTGCCCCACTTTAAGGGAATGTGGATATTTTCATTGTTTCCTTAGGTGATCTGGGGGTCAATGGGGAGCCCTGTGTGGACACAGTCCTACAGAAGCCTGGAAGGGAAATAAAATGCCCCACTCCCTCTCCTACAGAGGCCTGGAGGAGACAGAAAATGCTCCGCTTGGCTCCATGGTGCTTCATGGCACTGGGGAGCAAATTGGACATATTTTTTTGTAGGAAGGTGGGATTTTGTGAGAACACAACACAACCTTCCTGCAACACCCCCCACACACATACTGCCCCCCATGCTGTGGAACTACTCTGCCCCAGCTGCATCTATCAGGATGCACAGATCTGGGGTTGACTGGGTCCACCACTGAAATGTGTCCCCCATGGGGGTCACACACCAGCGGCGGCCTAGATTGGTGCCGCTGGTGTGGAATTGCCCTCTGAGAAGCATAATGTTTATTTTTTAATAACACTTTCTCCACTGAGATACAAGGTGTTTGTGAACATATTTGCGCATGCCCGTTTCAGACTAGTTCTCACTCATATAAAACATTCATTATAAGAATTTTGTTCGTATATTTTTCATTATTCAAACTGTGAAGTGGCTGAGAGACAGCCAGAATGGTTAAGAGCAACAGACTGAGATCTGAAGAACCTACATCTGAAACCTGCTGGGTGATTTTGGAACAGTCTTTGGACCAGAGAGTTTCAAAACTCTCTCAGTCCCACTTACCTCACAAAGACCGTTTACACACTGGGAACTTCATTGCCCCAGCTCCCATGAAAGTGCACAAATTGGGGACGGATGAGGCACACTGGGCCAAATGCTCCCCCGTGTGGGTGCAGGAAGAGGTGGGGCAACCTGCCATGACTAAAACTCCAGCCTGCAGCCCAGCATGAAACCTCCAGGCATAAATGGTCAAAGTGACTGTTGTGGGATAAGGATGGAAAAGACAATTGTAAACCATGTTGAGACTCCTTACGGGAGAGAAAATCTGTTATTCAAGAACTGTCAAGGGCTTACAAAAAACCTGTAAAATGTGAATAGTAGCAGAATGAAATCCTGAAACCTCTTTTAGTGCTCTTTATTTATAATTTCTTTTTCATTGGGGTCCTTTGGAAGACATTTCCTCCTCAGGAAAACAGGCAAACTTGTAGTAGGAGTTTCTGCATGGATGTTGGCAGAAAACTTCCCTGAACACTTAACTCATATCTTTCTATTTAATCATATTTTTCTAACTTATAGAAGTTCTAACTTACAGAAGCATTTTAAGCTACTGCATAAGACTTAACAAAACTATGCAAGTAATTTGTTCCTTACTTAAATTATTCTGTCAGAAAAATGAAACATGTCTTAAAAAAATTCTTGTCTCTTGCTCACTTCAGTCCCTAAGATGTCTGAAATGGACGAAAGACGGGTTAAAGCCATGAAACAGCATGAGATAGCTAATGCCTTTGCTAAATGCTTTTACTGAAAGATTGCAGGAGACTTTTATTTATGGTAATGAAATAATTAAACAACATATTAAAGCTTTAACAACTGGACTGTAGATACTTATCATTTAGAGAGCTACAAAATCTGTAATAAATATGGCTTTTCTCTCCCTCATAATCAAATGTGGCATAATTAACTATACCGAAAGAAGAGCTATAATAAATACATTGAATATGTGTCCTTATAATTGAAATTTAATTGACCATTTCTTGTATGTTCATTTAATAACTGATTATTCCTGCATTTATTAGGGATTAAATGCTACTTACAAATGCTCAGATCCCTGGGTGTAAAATAAGCTTTGAATTTTAAAGCTCTATTTAATGTCTGTTGATGAATGCTTCAGTCTACATGCCACACAGGCCAGAGAACCAGAGTTTTATGTATGCAGAACTGCAGTCTGATGGCTGCTGCTCACTTTAAAGGTTGACGTGATATTTTGACATCATCCTATAGATACTAGTGTCAGTGAAAGTACGCTAACAACAGAACTGGCTCCACAATACTGGTGTCCTCCTGCATCAGAAAGTCCTAGACGCAGTTTGGCTATGGAGGCACATGTCATCCAAGCAGAGTTGCTATCAGGCTAATGGAGCCTGGAACACTACACGAATTCTAAATTATCTCCAGACTACAGATATCAGTTCCTAAGGAGAAAATGGCAGCTTTGAAACTTTATGGCACCCATTCCTTGCTCAGCTCCCTCTACCTTCAAATCTCCAAGAACTTCCCAACCTGCAGTTGGCAACTCTGTGATTCAAGCAACTAGTAAATCTTGAGTGTGCACCAGCATCCAGGCACCAACTGCACAGACAAAAAGCACTTTGAAATAGTTTTCATTGCAAAAAGATCCGAAATGAAACCATCATTTGAGGTGTCAAGTAGAAACAGGTCCTGGGATTCATCCTACTATAATGAGTAGACATACTTTATCTGTACTTTAAGAACAGTAAATAGAAGTTTGTAACACTTTTTGTGGGAATGTATTTACACACACACACACACACACGTATATAAAGCCAATGGAATTGTAAGAAGTGTTTCAGTGTTCTAAATCCATTGGGTTTAGAAAGATGAGTTTCTGCTTAGAACTGTGCTAATCCAATATTATCTGCTCCTGTATGAAAAATGTATAGCATAGTTACACAAATATGATGTAGTTAAGATATCACCTTCTCAGACCTAACCTCAAAAGCATTTCTTCAAAAAATTCTTCAAATTAAGGAGTCATTCTTGGGCTGAAACAGGAATATCTTTGTGTCAGCCTTTTCTAATACCTCTAGTATGAAAACTGTTCTTGGATATGACCAGAAAATACCATACACGCTTAGCCCTCCCAGCTTCTCAGCCATTGTTTAACCAACCATGGAAGCAGGTTATTGCTTCACATTTTTTATCCATTTCAGGCATCATCCCTTTCAATTATTCCCTCTGCAATAGAATCTGTTTGGAGCTTTTCTGTTGAAGGAGATTTAACCCCTGTGTCTAAGGCAGCAGCAATCCCCAGACTAGGTGCTGCAAGAAAACTGATCCTGTGCTTTGAAACAAGTAATCATTTGAAGGAGACTAGAGTTAGTGGTAAGAGAGGCAGTAGTGGGAATAAGCCACTGTGGGTTGAGGAAGTGATTAGTAGTGTGAAAGGAAGAAAGATTAGGTGAGTGCCAAGTTAGACAGATGGGGATAAGTCAATTAGGAGAATAACCCTGTTAATTGATAGTTTGATGGTATTACAATTTAATAGCACTGGGGGAATTGCCAACTAACGTGCTCTAAGTTGGAGAACAGCAGGGTGGGTGATGAAAACAGGGAGGCCCTTCTGAGGTCAGGGATTCCCAGTCAGGAGATATGGCAGATATGGTGGTGGAGGAAGGTTTGACAATAGATGGCGTGCAAGATATTGATATGCTTGCAATCCTTCTAATGTAGGGGAATGTAGGGATGGAGGCTAGGGTTGTAAACCTGTCTCCAACACTGATGTTGTGCAATGCCTGGTCAATTAACAACAAAACCTCCACTCTGCAACTGTATCTAGCAGAACATAAAGTGGATCTGGTGTGCATGACTAAGATGTGGGTAAGAGAGGGTAAATCAGTAGGCCTGAAAAAACTCGCTCCCCCCAGGTTCTCAGTCCTTCCTCAGTCTTGGAAATCAGGTTTTCAGGGAGAAGTGGCAATACTGGTTCAGGAAGCTTACCCTTTCAGATTCGGGAAGCTTACTCCTGAACTGACAATCCCAGGTCTTAAATATATTGGTCTCAGATGGGATGTGGCAGAGAGCTTGGCCATCTGGTTGGTGTACCAGCTGCCACTGTTGGGCCTGCTAGAGACGGTGACCTCTTGAGCACTATAGTACCCCAATCTGCTGATTCTGGGGAACTTTAATGGCTCAGACCTGGTGCTATCCATGGCAATGCTAGGGCTCTCACAGTTTGCTGCTGGTCCAACCACCAGGCAGGCCAAACCCTGAATCTGATCTTCAGTACAGGGGTTGAGCTTGCTCTGGTAGCAAAAAATGTTGTGCCAGGATCAGATCCTAATGTCCTGAAGGCCCAGCTCCAATACCAGCTCCTCCCTGTGTGGACAGGGCCCTTATTTGGGCACACCTGTAGAGACTTACAGAACCTTCTGGATCCCTAAAGGCCCTACAAAATCCAATGTCTCCTGGTGATTCACTAAATGGGAGGGTAGAGGATTGGCATAGCTGGATGTCAGCCACCATTAAAGTGATCACTTCTCTCTGGCTTCTCCAACTCCATCTCAAATGAGCCCCCTGGTATATGGTGGAGCTGAAAGGAAATGGGAACTGAGAAATCTAGAGAAATTTTGGAAGAAGTTTCACAGCAAGTCTTCAAGAACATCTTAAAAGATGCTTATGAAAATCTATGAGAAGACTGTGACGTGTGAATTCTATGCAGCTTCCATCACGTCCACTAGCCCATGGCAATTATTTAGGGTAGTTTGGTCCTTGATGGCCCTTGAGGAAGGGTACCAAAATGATAGTCAATTGGGTTTTAACTGTGAGGCCTTTGTGAGCTTCTTTGCAGATAAAATCTCAATGCACTGTTGCAACCTTCCCCCAACTATTGATAAAGTAAGAGAACTAGAGGACCCTTGACTGCCTTCAGAGGGAGAATTTGATTGCTTCAGGCAACTCACATTGAATGAAATGAATAGGTTGCTGATGTCAGTGAGGCTGACTACATTCTTCCTGAATGATTGCTAAAACATGTTCCTCATCACTCCCCCTGGATGACTACATGTTTCTCATGACTGCTACAACAGAGCAATAAGAGGACAGAAGGCACCATTTGGGAGATAATCAACTCCTTTCTCTCTACATGGGAGTTCCTGCAGGTGCTGAAGGAGACTGTAGTTCACCCTCTACTGAAGAAACCAGCTCTGGATCTGCAGGGCCCAGCCAAGCTGATGCATTAATGGACTTTCTCTCCACATCCAAAACAGGGATATATATCTGTGGAACAATAGGCTCTCTGGGGAATGTGCTACTAATCTCATCAACTCCCACGCCATCAACTTTGCACGCCTTCAAAATAGCACAATGGTTGCCAATTGAAAACGCTACTGATTTGCTGTTTTGCACAACGTCGTCGACAATCTGCCACACACCTGAAACCAATCTGCAAAAAGCGCTTCCTTGTAGCGCTTTCAGGGAAATCCCCAAAAGTGGATTCACCCTCTGGAAAGCGATACACTCCTGCAACCAATCTGCAACACTAGCGAAAAAGACCTGTGCGTTAACATTGTTGCGGTTTCTACAAAGTCCCTCCCCCTGGCTCTCTTCTCTGATCTTCCGGCGAAGCGATCGCCATTTTTTTTTCTCCGAGCGAGCGGGGATAAACGCACCAGCGAGCCTCTTTCTGTTTAGAGGCTTCCATGGCTTCAGTCCCTCCCCTTTAGTCACTAAGCACAAACCACAGAAAAGCCCGTTTGCTGATGTATTTTCCCTTTAATTTTTACACATTCATTCAGCCGAAAATCGGGCCCGTGAGAGGGGGGGGGGATTTTTTTTTCACTCGGAGGAAGCGTGGCAACGATCAAACGATCAAACGACAGCTCAAACACATTAGGCAGCTGGATGGGTCTCTCCGTTGCAACGAATCTACACAGATTCGTTGCAATGGGTCTGTTTTTTTTTTTTTTTTTTTTAAACCTTTCTTAAAGGGAAAGGGGCTGTTTGGGAGCATGCTAACGGCTGCCCATTGGCTGCTTGACAGCCAGGGGCGGGACGAGCTTGGCAATAGCGCTTCCTTTCTAGCGATTTCTGCCGAGACCGGAAGCCTGTGGGAAACGCTACAAAACGCAACTGGATTCCACTACAAAGGCAGGTATGCATAACGACGAATTGCACTATTTTAAATGGCGATTTTTCATTCAGTGACCAATTTGCTACAAAGATCCCGGTGCGTAAAGCCCCCCAATCTCTCCTTCCCTTCTCACCCATGGAATTCAAAGAGCAATCACTAACAGTTTGCCCCACTTTTGAAATCTCCCATCCTGAAATCGTGGGGTCATCAAGACACATCAAAAACTCTGATTAAAGAGCCAGCGTGGTAGAGTTGTTAAGGGCAATGGACTTCAATCTGGGGAACTGGATTTGATTCCTGACTCCTCCACATACAACCAGTTGGGTGTTCTTGGACCAGTCACAATTATCTTAGGGCTGTTCTCAAAGATCAATTCTGTTAGAGCTTTCTCAGACCCCTTTATCTCACAGGGTGTTTGTTGTGGGGAAAGGAAGGAAACTGTGTTTGTAAACTGCGTTGGGAATCCTTCAGGTAGTGAAAAGTGGGGTATAATGAAAAAAAACAGCTCTTCTTCTAGAGTAGAGCAATCACAGGTATTGTTGGTTACTAGGAATTTTCCAAGGATCCACCTTAGCAGTCTTTATTCCTGAAAAAAACATTTTATACCTTCTATTTTTTATCCTACACAAGAAATCACAGCAAGTAGTGGTTATAATTTTCTCATAAAAGCAGAACACCTATCACCAGTCTCTCTGTGTGTATTCTTTGAATATCCTGTATACACTGCCTGCTTGCATGTATACTCCCAGTTTTCTTTCTCCAAGATACTAGTCATTTTGTTGCAACTGCAGACCTTCGCTCTTCACATTGTAATGGTAACTATAGCTCCCTCTGCTTTCTTAAAACTATGCCCATTCAACCCTGCTTTTCTTTGCTTAAATCTTGTGTGCATGTGTTTTCAGAACCATTGGTGGGTATGTTTGTAAGTTGCCTTTAATAACTCTCCAGTTATTCCAGACTCCTTTGTTTAAGAGTTTCCTAAGGGAGTAACTCAGTATACATAGGTGGTGGTTCTGCTGTCACCTTCTCTTGCAAATCTAATTTCACCACTCAATTTCAGACTCATCAAATTTGGGTAAACTCCTGGAGATTTGGGGATGGAGCCTGGGTTGGACAGGGTGATCAGTGAAGTACAGTGCCACAATGTCAAACCTCCTAAGCATTCATTTTCTCCAAGGGATCTGAACTCTGTAATCTGGTGATGAACTGTAATTCCAGGGATCCACAAGCTCCACCTGGAGACAGGCATCTCTAGACAGCAAGAGCCTAGGGAACTAGAGACAACAGTCCAGGTTGAGGCACAAGATGGGGTTGGTTGAACCAGAAAACTGAGGGATTACCTAGCAAACTGATAGTCCCATCCTTTCCTGTAGCCAGAAGTCCCTGCCAAAATTTAGACAATTGTGCTTTCCTTCTGATATGGATAGACTACTGAGATAGACATTTCATGGCTAACACATAGGTTTCAGTACTCTTTGGGACAGATAATCATGGATGTTTGTAAGGTACTTCAGGAAAATAATATTCCCAAGACAGAACACTGGGTTCTTCTGATGTGGCTTTTTGAAAGAAAGAATTGGATCCAATGTTTCTGAAATATGGGAGAGGGCATGAAAACAGTGGACAGAAACCATGTTGCATTTGTTACTGATAACAAACCTCTAAACAGTCATGATTGGCAATACCCAATATGACTTCTCAGCTGATGGAGATAATATCTGAACACTAGCTTTCATTTTGTAAAGTTCTTTGTTAAATAAAATTCCATTTGCCCACTAGAGGGCAGCTCTATTAATATTAACAAAGGGAAACAAAGAAATATGCCGCTTGTGATTTTTTCCAGGTTAGAATCTCATAAATTAGTGTTAGTTTTTTCTTTCCTCTCTAGAAAACAAGAAATCCCTGACTAGTTAACACTTGTTTCTGGGTTTTTCCCCTCTGTGCTACGTGGTAAACCAGACTTAATTTGTTTGCAAAGTTTGAAAAACACACATACACAAAACCTCATATTGCAGAGAGTATGCAATAGTTGTAAAATGTAATACCGAACACAAGAGAGCAATGTTGAACTAGGAACTGCATATTAAGGTGGTTGTTGCTTTGAGAAAATAAGTCTCACCAACACCAGGCATAAAATATCCCGAGCATCTAAGATTGCCATCCTCCATGGGGGAGCAGGAGATCTCTTGGATTTATAACTAAATAAATCACATCTTTCTTTATTACTACTATTTATTATTTAAAACATTTAAGCATTTATTCAATTTCTCCTGGAGAAAATGGCTGCTTCAGAAGGTAGACTGAATGGAATTATATCTTAACAAAACCCCTCCCTTCCCTAAACCCCATTTTCCCATGTTCTCCTCTCAAATCTCTAGACATTTAATAGTAATAACAATAATTTATTTCTATCCTGCCCTTCCCTGGTCAGCCCAGGGCATGTAACAATTTCTGAACTTGGGGATTTTCTGCCGTCATGTTGGTATATATTTTAATGAGGATTTTAATGGGGTTGAGACTACTGTGACCCGCCTCGAGCCTATAGGGAGAGGTGGGAAATAAATATAATAATAATAATAATAATAATAATAATAATAATAATAATAATAATAATAATAAAGTTGGCTATCCTACTAACCTCAGAGATTCATTTTATGTATGTCCTTCATTTTTCTCCACCTCTCTTGACAAATGGGTCCTAAAGGGGTTTACATCATTCTCTACAGCTCCATTTTATCTTCAAAACAATCCTGTGGAGTAGGCCAGGCTGTTATTTATTTATTTATTGCAGGGGTGTGTCTTGTAACTAGGAGATCTAAGGACTGTCTGGCAACCAGGCAATGGATGCTCCAAGATGGTTTGCCACTGCCTGCCTCCACATCATGACTTCTAGTGTTCCTTGGAGGAATTCCATCCAAATCCTTTAGGTCTCCGCTCCAAATACTAGCTAGGGTCAGCCCTGCTTAGTTTCCATGATCTGATGGGATCAGGCTTGCCTGGGCTATCTGGATCAGGGTAGGTTAGAGTGAGAGTGAGTGACTAGCCCAAGGTAACCTAGTAAACTTCCATGGAAGAGTAGGAATTTGATCCTAGGCCCCTCAAATCCTAGCCCAACACTTTTAAGCACGCTGGATCCCATGGATGGTAGTGGCTGACAGATGCAGACTTCCAACTTCCAACTTTTACACATAAAGATAGGGGGCATTCCTGTATTATACCCCCACCAAGGGTCAGCACAAGGGCATTCCTATGAATTTCAGGTCTCTACCAGCTCCCTTCTTTTAATTTGCAATCGCTTCTCTTGCACAGACACTTGCAACATCAATAGCCATAACAAGTTCTTTTTAAAAATTAATTTGAAACTATGATTTTAATTAACTTTGAATTCAAGAACTTTAATAGAATATTTATTTACCACAATGGATCTCTTTACTGCAGTACATCCAGCAACATTCACCAACTGGAATGATGGGGGGGGGGCACTGGTTCCTGTGTACATTATGGCCGTTTTTTTTAAAAAAGGGGAATCTCCTCAAAGGGAACAGAGACAAAACAGGGGCAGAGTTTACCCAACAGAGGTGCTAGAAACAGATTTTATGAGAAGACTGCCACCCATTTTGAAAGAGGATATAAATCATGGCTTAAAACGAAGTTAATAAAGAGCCTGAGACAGACCAGATATGATAAGAGCAAATCTAACATGCTAAGGGCAGCTTAGTTAAAAGTAAATTTTAAAAACCTAATCAAAAAGGAAAAAACCCAGATTATGCAAAAGGTATGTGGAAGGAATTAGAGATAACAACTAAAGAGAAAAATGAGGCATGCTTCTGGGGTTTGATAACGGTCTGAGGAAATTTGATCAGCAACTGGAAGCTCTTGGTTTGATCACTTTTCAAAGTAAATGAATAAATAAAAGTCTGTGTTCTAGTAGTAGATTGGACTCCACTGAAAAATGTTAGCCCTGAATGTAAGATGCAGATTGCATGTCGCATCGCCCCTGTGGAAAACATTGCCCCTTAGCACACGCTCAGAAATTGCCTGTGTCACCTGCAGCGTGATTCCAACAACACTTCAGGAATGCAAAGAACAGAGGCCCAGGGAAGGCAGAGTTGCATTCCCCCCCCTCCCATTAAATCCCAGTACACCTGCCTCTCCCACTGTGATTAAAGACAAGTCAGGGCTGTCTAAACATCTCTTAAATCATGCTGCTGGTGGGAGGAGATTTATGCTGAGCCCAGAGGTTTTATTAAATTCCACCCCGTTGCCCCCTTTCTTTTGCAGATGAATCCACCCAGTCACTCTCTCCCTGACATATCCATCAGCAGTAAACCCGGCACTACCTGCCCCCTTCCCACCAGGCAGAGATTGCTGGTCTGCCTGCACTCTTTCTCCCTTGCCCCTCAGATTCTTCCTTTGATCTGTGCTATCCTGAAAATATGAAATTCTTGAAACAGAACCTAGTAGGCTTGAGCATGGCAAAAAGTTAGGAGGAGGTTTTGAAAAGTCTCCCATCAGTTTTTTATCCCACAGAGTCAAGGAATTGTGAGGGAAATATTGCCTCCAAATCCTCTCAACCTGTGAAGACAGAAGTAATATGGTAACATACAATCAAGACAGTTGGTTACTACCCTGTTTCTAGAAAGGACACTATCTGTACTACTGAACCAGTTCTTTGTTACCATCACTTATATTTTCCTGACTCTTTTCTCATGGGCAATGGACAGGCTTGTCTTCTTTCTCCAAAATTTCTTAATCAAAATGTTGGGCATTCCAAAATTAGACCTTTCCAAATGACATTGATGGAATCACTTCAAATGCTCTTTCTTTCTTTCTTTCTTTCTTTCTTTCTTTCTTTCTTTCTTTCTTTCTTTCTTTCTTTCTTTCTTTCTTTCTTTCTTCTTCACAATTTTCCTGGAAGGATATTATTGAAGTTTCTCTAATTACATTTTATACAGACCTCCTGGGAAGCTTAGATATAGGGTCCCTCAACATGATTGCTTGCCAGGACCTGGATAGCCCAGGCTAGCATGACCTTGGTGTAAACTTCACGGAGCTTTTATTCCAACCCCAGATCGATTCAGTCCCTGCCCTCTACACAGAATGCGATTTCTGTTTGGATTTTGGGCGATTTAAATTTTCCTTCTGCAACAAGAAGGATTGATCTGGAGTGACCCTACCTTTATTGTGCGATATCTCAGAGTGCTGTTAATCCTCAATATCCAGACTGGGAAAGAAAGCTCCGTGGTAGAGAACCTCTGATTAGGGTTGGGCGATTTGGCTACTTTGGCGGCCGTTCCTGCCAGCGCTGCGCCGTGGGGGGGGGAGGCGGTGTCGGCAGTGGCGTGACAGTGAGCACAACCATGCAGGTGCGGAATTCCGCGCCTGCATGGTTGCGCCCGCTGTCACGCCGCTGCCTGCACCGCCCTCCCCCCCGCGGCGCGGTGCTGGCTGCGGCCGGCTGGAACGGCCGCCGAAGCAGCCAAATCGCCCAACCCTACCTCTGATAGGCTACACCTGGTCATGTGACACACTTGCCTTAAAGGAGAAGCCCCTAATTTCTCTCAACTTCTGTCAGTCCTGGATTTTTCCTCCCTCCTCTGCCTTTTTCGATCCTCTCCCCCTCCCCTCCAAGAAAAGAAAGAGGCTCCCTGCCTGGCTCCTCTCCCCCCCCCTTCAAGAAAAGAAAGAAAGAGGCTTGGCTCCCCCCCCCCACCTTCTGAGCCTCCCTAACCACGTGCAGAAGACTTTCCTATTTCAATGGGGAGGGGGGGGGAGAGGAAGATCCGAGTTCAAAGCGATCTGAATTCAACAGAATTGACAATGGAATAAACAAAGTAAATGCAGACTCTGCCCTTGGCAGACCACAGAAGCTCTGGTCAGTATCCGGATGGAGCACAACTGAAAAACACTAGGATTGTGATGGGGAACCATGCAATGGCAAACCTTCTCTGAATGTCTCTTGCCTTGAAAGACCTATGGGATTACCATAAATCAGCTGCTACTTGACAGCAAGGACAAAAGCAAAACACATGGTGCCTGTGTCCCCCAATATCATTCCTTTGAGACTCCTTAAGGTAGAGAAAAATAGGGTATAAAAACCTTCTTTTCTTCTTCTTCCTGGTGCCAAGCAGGGTTCTGGTCCAGAAAGACTTCTGACTGGCCATGAGGGATCTGATTGGCTCTGCAGACTAGAATAAATTTCAGTGGAAGCTGACACGACAGTGCTAGTTTTATTCTCTCTCACCCTCTTCTTTCCCAGCATATTTTTTAAAATTACTCTTCATGTCCCTTGCACTTGGTCTGTCTCTCTCTCCCCCCCTGGCTCCACCTCCCATGGTGGCCATTCTGTGGTAGCACCCATGACCCTGTGTCAGAATTCCAAAGATGCTGATTGGTTCAGAAAGGCTGAGGACTCTAGTGCTGAAGCTGTTCACGCTATTCAAAGGGTAGTGTTGACATGGACACTTGTTTTGAACCCCTAAATGTAAGACTCCTTCCTGTGTCTCCCAGTAATATTTCATTAAAGCAGATGTGTGATTTGATATTATGTCATCATGCTCCACATTTCCTCATTCCTGCTCCACTTCTTCAGCTGCCACTTGCTTGATAGGCTAACGTACATGCATCTACTTAATGCAATCTTATCAGGAGGATCTACAGTGTAGTAGTGAACCTCAGTTTGTTGTCCTTTTTAGATCCCTCCATCCAGTAAAACATTTCTTGGGAGTGAAAATACACCTCTTCTGAGCTCATGAAGCTGCCTTATGCTGGGTCATCTTTGGTCTATCAAGGTCAGTATTGTCTAATCTGATAAGCAGTGGCTTTCCAAGGTCTCAGGTCTTTTACATCACTTACTACTTGATCCTTTCTACTGCAAATGCTGCGGATGGAACTGGGGACCTTCTATATTTAAAACAGATGCTCCCTACCATTGAGTTACAGTCCCTCCCTCTAAATCCTCTTTGTGACATTCTCTTCTGAGTGCCTCTTCATATATGAAATTTTTAATGCAATGATCATATCTACATAGGAAAAAGCATGGACACCTTTATGTATTAAGAAGAGCTTACAATCGCTTTCCCTTCCTAATCCCATAACAGGCACCCTGTGAGGCACCCTGTGAGGCAGGTGGGGCTGAGAGTGACTGTGACTGGCCCAAGTTTGCCCAAGTTTGTGGAGGAGTGGGAAATCAAACCCAGTTCTCCAGATTAGAGGCCACTGCTGTTAACCACTACAGCAAGATGACTCTGTGCACCATACAGGCTTATTTCACAGTTAGTGGGCATAAACACCTCATAATAATGGAAACAAAATTTCTGGGGAAGTGGCTTTTAAAAACAGAAGTGTGCTACAGCTCTGTGCTGCAGTAGTTACTTTATAGGCTCATCAATGTGCTATTGACAGATCTGTAGACTAAGTTGTACAGGGGAAGGGTTAATGTGGAAGAGGAAGATAGCAGTCCTATTAACTCTGAGCTTCATGCTCTCAGCCCTGTAAATGCTTGTTCATCTCAGGCAGGTTCTCTAGACCCTTTCATTAAGCTGTCTGCTTTCGTCCCTGCAATATACAAATCACTATCTAATTAGGCTCCATTTGTTGGCTGCACCTCTTGGCAAGGCTCCTCTGCCATGGTCGTAACTATATAACAGCAACTGGATCTTTGAGAGCAACAGGGATGGATTCCAGATGGGTGTGGCCTGGTAACCAAAGCAAAGTCACACAAGAATCTGCCTGCTATTTCTGTAAGCGATGCCCCCCTTTTGTTTACTTTGCCTTTTAACCCCACTTTTAAGGCCAAAATTGGATTCCCAAGGAGGCTTGGAATAATTTAATTTTGTACATATATGACTTATGACTTGAACTAGATATAATGTCAGCAGTTTATTCCCATCTCTGCCTCATTCATTTCAACTTGTAACACATTTAATTTCTGAACAGAAATCTTGTTTGTACAAACTGGAATATTTTTAGTTATAAACAATGCAGGAAAGGCTTTGTAAAATTATAGTGTCTATGGTGATAGTGTATATTGGATTCTTTTTGGTTTCTTTTTTTATATAGACCTATTGTACACTCCCTCTTTTGGTCTTTTGTCTCATTCATTTTTAAAGCATAATGAGGGAGATATTATTTTCCATCAGAAAGGGTAGATGACTTCAGTTAGCTAAAAACTCCTGCCCCCCCTGTCACCACCAGTCTTACCTGGTTGCACCCCAGATTTTCTTCTCTTTCCCAATCTGGCTCATTTCTGGCATAAGAAAGCAGTGGGAAGAAGGCTTGGCCCAAAACACCATTTTGATGTTTAAAATATTAAGACAAAACTGAAGGTTCCTCTTTAGACTATATCCCTGTAGGATTTTTTGGTACATTTTGCCTGGGCTCTGTCTGCATTTATAAGTGAAAATTTAGTTGGCAGCCTTATCCAAAGGATGTAGGAATCCCCATCTAACTGGAAAGAGAGCCCTGTGGCAAAAACAACAGCTATTGGGACCAACTGATAGAGCCCACAGAAGTCACCCGATCCCTCATAAAATAAGAGAGGCTGACTGATTCTGGCATGTTTTGCTTCTCTTGGGGCCTTCTCTTTTTATTTGGAATAGCTTTAATATGGAGTAATAAAGACTTTGCTTTTCATTGGATATGCAGTCATCCAGAACGACTTGCAATTTTCTTTGAGCTATCTGTACTAGCTCCTGCTGCATCCACAATATATGCTATTGTTGATTCCTTATTATTAATTGTGTCTTCACTTAGAGTTGACGTCTTTTTTCAGTCTCCATAAAATCCTCAAATGCCTCCAATGGGGCAATGCAGTGACCTTGCTGCTAGCAGTCTCTGTTAGAACAATGTTTGTTTTATGAGCCAATCATGTTTGATTTCAGTTGCCTAATGTTTGACATGGATGTAGGACCCTCTTTCTTTATAGTTCTGGGTCCTATAGCACACTTTGAATTGTAATACAGCAGCAGGATTGTTTTGGCTTTGTGTAGTTTTCACTTCTTAAGGATGTATAGGGCTTTTAAAAATGATCAAGCTACAATCATTTCATTAATGCTTAGCGAAACTCCACTGGAGTATTCAGAATACAAGGATATGTAGTAGGTAAGAGGAACTTCCTCTGCAATTTTGCACATGTCTTACTAGAAGCAGTGGAACTTTTTCTAGGTGCAGTCAGCTCCTTCCAGCCCACGTTGTTTATTTGGACTTTGAGCCAAGTGGTGTACACAAACACCTTCATATGGGTTGAAGTTCAATTTATTTTAATTGGTAATTTTTGAGACAAGGTGTTTAGGAACTTCAGCATAAATACAAAGGCCTGCCTAAAGATTGTGACTCAAGACTTCATATCAGCCATGACAGCCATGGGGCTGTGTCAAAAAATCATGGTGCCTATTCCTAGTATATATCATATCTTTGACTTGGTTTTCTGTACCAGAACAGAGTTAAATGGCTCATTGGGAGAGATTTGAAATCTGTGGAGTGTTATTTACTGAGGTTTAGATCAATGTCTTCTTGTAACCCCTGCAGATGTGGGTGTCTTGATGGATTATTAATATTTATTTATTTATTTATTATATGGCATGTGTCCTAGGACAGTCAGGTAGCCAGGCAAGAGACACTGGGAGTTGGTTTGCCATTACCAACCTCTGCATCATGCCTCCAATGTCTCTTAGAGGTCTCCATCCAAATACTAGCCAGGGTCAACCTTACTTAGCTTATGAGATCTGATGATATTGGGCTTGCCTAAGCTATCTGAGTCAGTCCCAATGGAGTGACAATAGCCTTTGTTTCTCATAGGCATATCTTGCCCTTTTGTTGGTACCATAGTGGATTTCTGGAATCAGGAAAAGCCCAGGGTGGTACATTCAATTGCTCCCAAACACCCTTTTCAGTCTTTCCAACCCTTTTTGTTCCCAGTTTTCCAGGAAGCTATGGGGGCAACAGAATGAACACGAAGACAGGTAAGAGCAGAGGTAAGTGGAACACTGACAATATAACCAAACATGACTGAGAGCTCATAAATGAGCCATTTTGGTGGCAAGAGTGGGGTCAAAGCCTTCTTACTTCCCTTCAACCATTACATCTGCACAAAGCTGTCCAGATGAATTGTTCCATGTCAGGAAGCTTTTAATCTGTCCCCAATGAAACTGATTTGCATTTATCTGTAATTCGCAGTGACATGTTTACTAGGCATTTGGCAGACAGAATTGCTCACATCTGCCACATATTCTTTCTAAGGTTATTTAAAGGAGGCATCTGACTGAGCAGGCGCAGAGGGGGGACCAACTCCAGTGAATCCGTGCTTGATAAGTAGGTCGCTTTAATGACCTGCCTGTGACCCCAGGGGATAGACACTTCTTCTTTTGTCATCGAGAACAGTTGGCTAGATTCAGGTGGGTAGCTGTATTGGTCTGAAGTCACAGGACAAAATTTGAGTCTGCTGTCACCTTTAAGACCAGTAAAGTTTTATTCAAGGTGTGAGTTTGTCTGAGGAAGTGTATATGTACATGGAAGCTCATGCCTTGAATAAAACTCTGTTACTCTTAAAGGTGACATCGGACTCAGATTTTGTCCTGAGAAGATAAAGGTTCAGGAATTCCAAGTGAAAACAACACCCCCCCCCCACACACACACACTGCTGCAACAGAAACATGTTATTTATTATCAAGATATAGCCTGGCTCAGTGGCACAACCAATTATTGCTCATTAATAAAAGTTACTAAGAACAGTGCTCAAGATGGATTACAACAGAATAGGTCAAGTGATTAAATCAGGAAGTCACCTTGTGTGATAAGGAGGGATTAAGGTAAGATGACCCAATCATAATGTTCATGCCCTAATTCTTAGTGTGTTTCTCTGTGTATGCAATATATGTGCAGAGGGCACTTCGAGTACACTTCCTTTTCTGGGCCCCAGTGGAGCTCTGCAGAATTCTCTAGGGTATGTAAACTGTTAAAAACAAAAAAAAATCACTTTTTCACTTTCTGGATGGATGGCAGCTTTGTTTCTGCCTTTGACAGGAGCACCATCACTCACAATCAGAAGAATGATTGGCAGTTGGGTGGGGAAGGGAATTCCATACCATTCCATTTCTGCAGCTGCTAGAGGGAGGCAGTTTGGTGAGCTCCTCCTGAAATACATCCAAGCTCTGAGGCTATTTTTCCATTCAAAGCTGCCCATTCATGCTGCTGTCAAGAGCTGCACGGTTTCTCTACATGATGCAGCACACACAAATAAAACATGGAAGCAGACATGGTCCTTCCAGCTTTACCCAGTTCTTTGGAGAAAGCTTTTTGCTCATTGTGGTTGCAGATCTATAGAAAGAGGACATTTCGATTTCATTGTACTTGAAGAAGTGTGCGTGCACATGGAAGCCTCTATCTTGAATAAAACTTTGTTCGTCTTCAAGGTGCCATTGGACTCAAACTTTGTTCTGCTGCTTCAGACCAACACAGCACCCACCTGAATCTACAGACAGAAGAGTAAGACTAAGGTCTCCTACCCTGCTAGACTGGGACCAAAGCCGTCACAGTCCTGGAATGCCTTAACAATTGAAGGAACCCAAATGTACACTGAGCTGCCCCCCCCCTGGTAAAATTTCTATAGTGTATGGCCTAACTTACCTGAGTCTCCTGGGTCTTTGGCTGTTTTAAATAATGGTAACAGATATATATGTTCTCTGCTTGACCGTTTATGCACTGGGAACTTCACTACCTCAGTTCCCATGCAGGAGCACAAATCGGAGGCGGATGAGGTACACAGGGCCAAATGCTCCCCCATGTGGGTGCCAGAAGAGGTGGGGCAACCTGCCACAACTAAAACTCTAGCCTGCAGCCTGGCATGAAACCTCCAGTGCATAAACAGTCCTTGTGACGCACAACCCTCTAGGTTGGGGCTGATGTGTCTTACCTCATCTTGCAGTGTTTGACCTGTTCACAAATCACAGTAACACATGTACAATCTGAGTACAGTGTACATTTTATTGTTTATTGTATGTGAATTAATTTTCATGTTACAGTCAATGCATGTATAGCTGAACATATAAAACAAACCCCACATCTATCCAGCTACTGGCCCTCAGTTTCATTCATCATTTTATTGTGCATTGGCTCATTTTTTGCAAAGAGATATACACATATACAGGTAGGATTTACAAGTGTTCAATGTAACATGTGGATAGCAGTTTTCTTTTGGAGTTCTCTCAGCCTAACCTACTGCACAGGGACCATTTCTGCACCAGAGGCTTTTGCCAGGCTGCAGGCTGGAGTTTGAGCTGGGGCACGCCTCTTCCTCCTCCCACACAGGAGAGCATTGGGCCTGGTGCACCTCATCCACCCTGGATTTGTACTCCCCTACAGGAGCCAGGGCAGCAAAATTCCTTGTGCAAAAACTAACAGGGTATCTGCTGTGAGGAGAGGAAGGTTAGGCGATTGTAAGTTGCTTTGAGACTCCTTTGGGTAGTAAAAAGTGGGGTACAGCCCCCCCCAGTAGTGTATGAGTTTTGAAGGAGATATCCTTTTTTCTTCTATCCCTATGTTCTTTATTTTTCAATATATCCCTATGTTCTTTATTCTTCTTGCATTTTTGCCTTAGATTCCAACTAACTGCATTACAAAATCACATAATATACTCACGCCCTAATCTTGCTGGAAATAGCAGATGGCGGGAGTCCTACAACGTTATTTCTACAACGTGATCCACTATTGTTGTTACCATTGAGGTAAGAAATCAAGAGACCTAACATATGGACCAATCCCAGAAGAGCCAAAGGGTATTGGGAACAGGACCCATTGCCTTAAAATAAAATGCAAACACGACTCCAGTGTGCTCCCTCCACTTTCCAAGAAGCATCATCCCCCAAGAAAAGCCAATGAATTTTAACTCATATTGTAGTAGTGGAATCCAGTCTCATTATTTACATGTTGCTATATATTTTCCATAAAACCTACAAAAGTGTATGCCTCTCCATAAGAATAGAGTATTAAATTTGTGAAAACTTGGAAAGAATTGTTTGAAAAAAATAAATAGTCTTCATTATGTTTTCCTTTTCTTTATTTCATTTTCAATCCCCTAAATCATAGGTTGGTGGGATTATGGATACAACGAAGACAGAGTGGATCAATAAAACAATGAACACTAAGAACATTTAAAAACATATGCAAGGAATCTAGCAACAGCTTCCAGCCAGCCCACATTATTTGAAAACAACAATTCTAAAAATAATAGAATTACCAGAGCACTGAATGTCAGAGTTGACAAGAGATCCCAATATATCATGCCTAGCTTCAATAAACAAAGGACAGTGTAACGGCACATGTGAAATAGGCTCTATTGCTGTAGATGCACAAAAACAATTTATTTCAATCCAGAGAACACCTTTAAGCTTTCCTGTGTTTTCAGCATTATGTTTTGGCCTTTCTGCACCTGGTCCCCTATCCTTCTTCCATGTATTTATAGGAAGCACGCCTATTAAGACAGCTTGGCTAGATTATGTTGTTACCTGCTGAGCCACGGTATGCTTGTTTCACTCCTTGACTTTCCCCTTAGTTTGTCTCTTTGCACTCATGATTCAAGTTGATTGATTAGCCATTTGAGGCAGATGGGAAATCAATGACTCTTTGGTCTTTTAAGCTTGAATTTGAACTCCCCATCCCCCAGGGCTGGCTTGAAGGCTTCCTATTCTTTTGTCTTTCCTGATAAACTATTCGGAAAGGGGTACAGCAAAGTTGTGGGCAGAATAATGGCAGCAGGCCCTGGCCTGACATAATGTTTGGACGTTTCAAGGAAGTTTGGAATAGAGCCTATGAAAAATTACAACTGGGTTTTTAGGGTGCTCTCTATGCAATCAGAAACTCTGGGGGAAAGCCAGTTTTGCCCACATGCAGAGACAGCTTGTCCATATATGTATGAACTTGGTTTCCATCTTCAAATGAACATGTAAGGGTCAAGAACAGAGGCTGTCAATGAAGTCTTACAACTGGATCTACAGAATTGTTTAAAGCTTTGCCCTTGTAAGAAAGGCACAATGGGGTGGATCCAAGCATCCTTCAAGAAGCCTTCCTCCAGTCTAAGGAACTATTAGAATATGCAAGATCTGCAGTGTGCATGACTGAACAGAATATGAAGAGCATCCTAACTGTATTTTGCATAGTTAGATTAGGGACTCCATGATATTTTTCAGATATGTACCTTCCATGTCCCAGTTGGCTCCTTAGAAACTTCCTGCTCCCTTGAGCATAATTCCTCCCTGTTTGCCTCCAGAACAGACAGAATGACTGCAGGTAACAGTTAGGCAGACAGCTAGGAACCCCTCTCCTCTCTCCTTTTCCTATACAAAGTTTATTTCTCTTCATAATGAAACTATATTCTTCTTTTAAACAACCTGATGCTTTGCATCTCTTTACAAATTTAAACTATGCCAAAAGGGACCTGCTGGGTTTTTTGTATTTAAAAAAGCAGAGTTAAATATAAATGAAGAAACCAGACATGGCAGCATTAAAGTATAATAAAGCATTTTACTAGAACTATGAGTGTAGGGGAACTCTGGTACAAAACAAGAAATTGCACAGTTTCCTGTAGCTCATGACGGAGCTCTTTAACCCTATCTGTTACATAGCTAAACTCCAAGATGGATCTCCCTCTCTGGCTAAAGCAGTTTAGAGAACTTATGTTTACAGTTGCTTAGGTGAGAACAAGACATATAGCCAATGGCATAAACACTTTACTTCAACAAATCACATGACCCACTTTGCCTGTTTCAACTAGCAACAAGTGTCAACAATTAACCCCTTTTCTGGCAGTCATTGGCTGGCTCTTGCTAATGATAACGTCTAACAGAACCCTCCCCCAGTTTAAGTGGATTTTTCTCCAGGGGAAAAACCATTTAATTTGGAGGAAGGGTTCAGACTTGAGCCAAAAGGAAAGATTGGGTACACATGTTTCAGTCAATCAATTAATTAATTAATATACTTTCTCAGGAGAGTGGTAAGACAGGGGTAGGATTTACCCCAATGTATGTTTGAGCTCTCTGGATATAGTGAAATAGAGATATGAAGCTTGAAAACCATTGCAGTCAGTGTTTGGCAAGTAGACCCCAATGTCATGACATTTACATTTTCAATTTCTTATGCCAGATCTCTTATGTGTGCTTTAAAGAATGCAAGTCCTTACATGCACCGACACCTTTAAATGCTATAAGACAGCAAGTGGAGATGTGGCCTTCCTCCACTAGTCCCCTCCCTTGCCTGCTCTGGTGTTGCATATCTTTTGATCCCTTCCTGCTCTGCTGAGATTGCTCTACCATTGCTGTAAACCATGACTACATGAAATGATTATGCTCCATGTCAGTGTTCTTTGAAGGGCTGACTGCTGGATGCCAACAAAAATATACTGACTCTCAGAAGGTATGTCGAACATACCTGCTCTAGGGCTACTTGGTCAGGGCCCCCTCCCTACCTTGCAAACACAAATATACAAACAGAGACTCCCTTCCCCCCTCACCTGTTGGTTTCCCGACCTCCTCCTTGGTTCCCTCCCTCCCTGACTTGCATACACCCACACAGACTCCCTTTCCTCGCCCTCCATTTCCCTCCTTACCTGTTGGTTTCCCAATCTCCCTCCCTCCCAAGCAAAAGCACATAGAGAGAGAGAAACTCCCTCCCCCTTCCTGTTTACCCTCGGGCTGCCTCCACCACTGCCTCGGCCCTCGCTGGTGATTCAGGAGCTGGATGGGCCTCCGGAGCCAGTACAGCTGCTGTCTCGGCCGTGGCAGTGGTGCTGGCTCTGGCTCAGCCCCCAGAGGTGTTGTGGCTGCTAGCTGGTCCTCCGTTAGCGGTGCCGTGAGGTACTGCCTCAGCCCCCTCAGCTGCCTTGGACTCCTCTGTCACATTCCCTTGGGTGGGACTATGGATGTCTCGTCCGTATTCATATCTGTTTGAGGAGGTGCACCAGAAGATGTTCCACATCAAAAATTGTTGCAATTATGCCCTATTTGTTGCTGCCTGGAAGCATCTGGTTATCCATTGTGAATCAGATAAGGCTTTGGTGTGACCCAGCAAGGTTTTTATACTCCCTCAACAACCAAGGATGGTTACTCTTCCGTTCAAGTAAAAAGTGGCTTATGATTTGTTTGCAGGACCTTTAACCTTGTAAATATTTTAATTGTTTTTCTAAGCTCATATGCAGTCAGGGCCTGGCATCCCTGAGGGACTGCATAGCTGATTATACACCCCCAAAGGACACTGAGATCATCCAATTCCAACAAACTGGTGATCCCTGGCCCAACAAAAGTACATCTGGTCTCAACCAGCACCAGGACCTTTTCAGTCCTGGACCTGACGTGGTGGAATGAGCTCCCGGAAGAGCTAAGGACCCTGATAGAGCTGTCAACATTCCACAGGGCTTGCAAGACAGAGCTCTTTTGCCAGGCATTTGCTTGAGGCCGATGAATATCAGGACAACCTAGTTTAACATTGATTGGGCTCCCTCTGCATGGCCACCCTCCCCCCAAAAAACTGAAACTAATATACCAATTGGTTGATTGGTTGGCACAATTGATTGACTTAAAACTTTTATGGTTTTAAGATTTTAATAATATGTTATGTTTAAGCTAAATTATTGATAAATTGTATTTTATTCTGTACTAGATCAAAGCCCATCCCTAACAACAAGCTTTGAAGGGTTCCCTGCACCCCGCAGCCACCCCCTCGCTGCCTCCCACAGGGAAGCCACCGCCACCTTCCCCCCTCCCCGCCGAGGGCCCGGCTTCCCTGTGGGCTTCTGAGCAGGCCCGCGGCATCTCCGAGGCAGCAGGCATGCTCGGAGGGCCACAGGGAAGCACTCCCTGCCCGCCCCCATCCCCGCCAAGGCCCCGGTTTCCCAGCGAGCATCCGAGAAGGTCCACAGCGTCTCTGACTTGGCAGGCATGCTTGGAGACCCGCAAGGAAGCACTCTCCACCTGCCCCCTTGGCCACTGAGGCCCTGGCTTCCCAGCGGGCCTCCGAGCAGAACCACCGCGTCTCTGCCCACCCCCCCTCCCTGCTGACCCAGCTTCCCTGTGGGCCTCTGAGCATATTGCTTGTCTATGGTCCTGTTTGATGCAGTTTAAATAGAAAAACAATACCATACCATGGTTTCCCCCGCTCCCTTGTACTTTTGCCCAAGGCACTTAACTGGGAGAAAAACCTGAATCAACAAAAGACTGTGGTTCCCTTCATTGTCTCAAGTTTGCTAGGCTGAAGGTAGGAAATGTCATGACTTGTCTCTGTATGTATTGTGCTTCCATGCTGGCCTCCCCAATATGAGCATGTTTATGCTAATTTACATCAAGTGGAGCTACATGCTGTTGCAGACTCCAGCACTGCCAGATGCCACCAACGGATGGATGCCTCCAGCTGTGCGTGCACGAAAGCCCGTTCCATGCGACAAGAGTGCCTGTGTGCAAATAAGCATTTAGGCATTTAGACATTAAATAATGAGCAGCAGTTAAATGATGAGCTGCAGACAACTGTTTGTTGTCTTCATTCTGTCTGTTTTGTCTGTTTTGGAGGCAAGCAGGGAGGAAATATGCTCAAAGGAGCAAGAAGTCTCTAGTGAACCCATCAGGACATTGAAAGAGAATATCTGAAAAGCATCAGGAAGTACCAGGTGTAGCTATGCTAAATACATATCTCCTCTGAAGCCCTCTGCAGAACACTCTTTACGTGCTTCTGAATTATGCACACTACAGATTTTGCATGGTCCAGCTGTTCTAAGTATCCTCTTCATAATTAAAGGGAAGTCTGAGAGAAAATATCAGCAGGGAATCCGCAAACTTGAAAGTCCTTCATCTACTGCCTTAGTTTCTGGTGTCTTCAAGAAGACATAAAAGGATCGAGTTCTTTCCAATTTAAAATCCTGGTCAGGATATGAAAAATCTGGATTTCATCTTGGCTTCCATGCTAGCAAAGAAATGGGGAATTTTCACAGGGAAATTTGGTTCATGCCCATCCCCAATCCAAAGAGCCAAAGAGGTGTGCAGCAGCTTCCCAGCTAGCCTTCCTGCTGACTGCCACCACTGCACAGATGAAAAACTGCTTGAAAGGCTGCTTTTTAAAATTACATTGAGCAAACTGTCAAGGCACTCAGATGATCTGTTTGATTTGACATAACATGGACACCGAGAACAAGGCATATCTGAGTGCCGATCACATTTTTTGCAACCTTTTCAAGATCCTTGTTTCCTGCTAGAGGGCTTTCAGTATCCAGCTGTCGAATCACAGCCTGAAGCTTCTTTTTAAAATGGGAAATCATTTTAGATTGTCTTCACAATGGAGTAGGTTATGTTTCTTGAATTCCAAGGCAAAACACATTTTAAATAGTACCAAAAATGTAACTATTGAAACAGCTGCCACGTTGGTTGAAATGTCAATGAAATAGTGGCAATGAAATGGGCTCTGCTGCCCATTTGATCGTGAATTAGTACTTAAGAACTCTGCAGAGGGTTGACAGGTTCCTCCACATACACACACTCCAGGGTGGGTAGAGTTGCCAGATCCACATCAGGAAGCTCCTGGAAATTTGTGATGGAGCCTGGGAAGGACAGGGGCCTCAGTGGGGCACAATGCCAGAGAGTCCACCCTCCAAAGCATCCATTTTCTCCATGAGAACTGATCTCTGTAGTCTGGAAATTAGCTGTAACTCAGGGGATCCCTAAGTCCCACTTGGAGGCTAATATCCCTAAGGCAGGATGTAAAACAGATTAGAATTTTATAGTGTAGCCCAGTGGTCCCGCGCATGTGCGATTTTGGCTGCACATGGCGCATGTGCGCATTCGCGGCCCTGATTCCATCTCCCCCCCCCGCAGTAAGAAGCTTCCAGGGCCGCAAGCTTGCGGCCTGGGAAGTTTTTTACTGCAGGGGGGGGCGGGGAGAGGGAACCGCGGCCCGGCGCCATGGCCTTCGTGGCCGGGCACCGGGCTGCAGCCCGCAGGTTGGGGACCACTGGTGTAGCCCATGTGTGCTTCAGTCCAACTTCTTCACCCAAAACTACTGCTTTGCTTGGCCTTTTTCTGCTGACTCAATTCCACTCATAGGTTGGTTTTACCAGATGACACAGGGCAACTCAGTTCTTGGGCCATACTCATCATAAGCCTCAGGGGGCTGCTGATAGGATCACAAAACAGGGAGGTTTTAAATTGCTAGGAATTGGAAAAGTCATGACATTGCAACAAACTCCAAGCTGTAGCTGAAATCCCAGGCCTGATACAGTCAATTTCCTTATTTCATTTGAGCCATTTGAATCCTTTTTGCTTCCGTTTACAATTAACATTCTAGGCCTTGTATACCTCTTTCCTTTCTGCCAGGGAGTGGATGGCATAGCACACCTACTGTTTACTTTGGCAGATTCTCTCTCATCCTTGTGTTCTGCCCAAATCAGTTTGGATCACCTGACAAGGAAGTGAACTGGATGTCAACTTTCCATGTAACCTCCTGCTGTTTAGGTATGGAAGAAGAGGCATTGTGTGCTGGGACAGAGCTGGCAGGAGTCAGAATAAAACAAACAAAGTGCTGGAAAGGTGGATGTGGGTGATTTACAATCTAACATTCTGCTTTCCATCTTCACATCCATCAGCAAAACTATTTCCTAAATATGGTGACGGTTGCTAGGCAGCCAGTGGTTTTGCGCCTTTGACTGACTGCTCCTTCGCCCCTTCTTATTCTCCCATTAATCTGCCCTTCATGTTTCTGCTCCTGCCTTCCCTTAGGTGGTAACATAGCATTTGGCTCCTCCCACTTGAAAGTTCTGTTAAGTCCCAACCTAAGGTCTTCCTTCCTGAATGAAAATTCATTACTATGAAGGGAAGGCCTGCATAGAGTGAGTTGCAGCAATTCAGTCTAGAGGTGACTGTTGCATGGATCACTGTGGCAAGGTGTTCTGTGGTCAGATAGGGCACTAGTAGCTTCCCTTGAAGAAGAAGAAGAGTTGGTTCTTATATGCTGCTTTTCCTTACCTGAAGGAGGCTCAAAGCGGCTTATAGTCGCCTTCCCATTCCTCTCCCCACAGCAGACACCCTGTGGGGTGGGTGAGGCTGAGAGAGCCCTGATATCCCTGCTCGGTCAGAACAGTTTCATCAGTGCCGTGGCGAGCCCAAGGTCACCCAGCTGGTTGCATGTGGGGGAGCGCAGATTCGAACCTGGCATGCCAGATTAGAAGTCCACACTCCTAACAACTACACCAAACTGGCTCTCTCTTGGTAGTGATAGAAGAAAGCCAACTGAGCTACTCTCAAGATCTGAGCTTCCATTGTCAAGGAAAAATAGAGGATCATGCCCAGATTCCTGACTGATTTCGCTGTTGTAAATTGAGTAGATGGAATGATGCGATCAGTGATGGTGAACCCTTTCTGAATGCTTCAGAGATGTCACAGAAGCATTCTCAACACTAACATAAAACAAGGGGAAAGAAAAGGACATAAACTTTGTTGCCTATGAAGAAGCCAAAGCAATTTAAATGACCTTGCTTTAATAATACAGTGAGTATTATAATAATACGTGCAAGTTTTTAAAAATTTGAGCCCTGGTCAAGGGGTGGGGCAAAAGCATATTAGGGCAGAAGTAGAGGCGAATCTGGAGGACAATGGGAAGACTTAGGGCAGAATCTTCAGAATCTTCTGTGTGTCTCACCAATGAAGCCATGGTAGGAAGCCATAGGAGAGAAGACATGCAGCCCCACTGGTATAGATTGCTCTGCCACAGCAGTTTGTATGTCAACATACATTACACTTTAAAGAGAGCCCTAGATTCCAGAGTAGAAATTCATGAGAGCTCCCTAGGGGTTACACGGCCTTTCCCAGAAGTTCAGATGGTTGCTGATATCACTACATGTCACTGGAGCCCACGTCACCTGTTGATCTATAGGCGTACTCTCTTTCTCCACAATGGACATGGTAAAAGATAATTGATTTGGCTGGCTCCCACATCTTACTTCCACACACACTTCTCTGAAGGGGCATGTCACCACTTCTGGGGTTCCTCAATGCCTGAAAAATATTTCAGGGTTTCTCAATGGTCAAAAGGTTGGAAAAGATTGGTCTAGAATCTAGACTCTCTAGATTGATGCTATATGGCACCTTATAATTTTTTTCATACTCTTAAGTATGGTGGAAGCCATCTCCAAAAGAAAAACAGCATGCTACTCATTGCTAGAAACTGTTCACTTAAGTATTTTCTCCCCCTCCTGTTTTCAAGGAAAATCTGGTTCATTTGTAGGAATAATTTGTAAATATCATGAATAAAGAGCAGATACCAATTCTAGTTTCTTTCCTACGCAAAAGTAAATTTTCAAAGTTTGTTAATCCTGTATATGTCTTCTAGAATTTATGAAATGCTGAATGTGAAAATATTTAAAATACTAAACTATAATATTCCTCTCTATTAGGTTTACATATGTATTGAACTGAATTCCAGGCATTATATCCTAGTACAATTAACATTTAAGAAACTTAACCAAGATTTAGAAACTTTGAACTTATCTGGAACAACTTCTCTGTATAATATAGAAAGCTAAGGGCTAGGTGGATGGAGATTGGGCGGGACCAGTCTGAACTTTGGACCAATAGGGAGGCGACACAGCCCCCCCCCCAGCCCAGCTAGGGGCAATCTGGCAAGCTCCCAGCCAGTTTGCCCCTGGCTGCTGACAGGGACACAGTAAATGGGCTGGGAGGAGGGGTGGCCTCCTTTCCCCCTTAGGCTGGGAAGCCCTCATGCCACCTTGCAGAGGTGACATGAGAGGTTCCCAGCCCAACTCCCGGCCCAACAGATGCTGTTGCAGAGGTTCTTTTGCCTCCTGTTTCATCTGCACAACAATCCTGTGCAGTAGTCCTCAAATCTGCAGAGAGTCGCATAGAAGAAATGCACATGACTTGGTTGTTTCTTCCCTCCAGCAGTGAGGCCAGCCAGAGCAGTATTTTAAGTGAGAAGGGGCTTTTCTGTCAGCCAACTATTAGGCAGAAGGGGAAAGTTCCTCCCCTCAAAGAAAAGCACAAGTATCCCCACAGACTCCTCTGCATTGCTCTTGGAAATACCTCCCTCCCCTCAGTTAGGGGCTGTTAAAGGCTCCTTCACAGCAGGCCTAAAGGGGGGGGAGGAGCACACTCACCAGCCACCTGCCAGCTCAATCAGTGGTCTGAGGCAAAATGAGGAAAGTTGTGGGACATGACAGTCCTGTACAGTAGGACTCAAGTGTTTCAACGCAACAACTACCTGCGTGGGAGGCCTTACATGTTTCTTCTCCACAAAAACCGTGTCCAAACTCCAAAGCAGCCCTTTCTGCCTGGGGAGCTGATCTTTATACTCTGTAGATGACCTGCAATTCCAGGAGCTCTCCAGGCCCCACCTGGAGGTTGGTTGCCCCTGGTCTGGAAATATTCCTGGAGATTGGGACTTCAAAATCATACAATGCCTCAGAGTCTGGCCTTCAAAGTAGCCATTTTTGCCTACAGAGCTGATCATTATAATGTAGAGATGAGCAGCAATCTAGAGACAATGGTAGAGGCTCACAGACAGGTTGGGGTGAAGTGCTGTAGGTATGTCTCTCCTGGTATATGGGCTTTGGCCAGCCCTTACCAGCAACTGTTTGTATTTTGGGGCCTGGCCGTGCATGCGCACATGTGCCATGCATGGCCAAATTTGCGCATGCGTAATTTCGGCCGCGCGTGGCACATGTGCGGACGCGCTGCGCGGGTGGGGCAGTTGTCCCACCGGTCCCCAGCCGGAAAAAGGTTGGGGACCACTGGCCTAATTCACACAAGAAGGGAAATGACGTTGAATGCAGAACTGAGAGGAATTGGTTGCCATGTAATCTCCCCCTAAGAAGAGTCTCCAGTCTGATTTTTTTCACATATCTGAGGACATGGCTCTGGAAAGCTTATCTGTAACCACTATGCCACAATTCTCAAAGCTCAGTCCCCTCCCACACTCAACAAACATTCCAAACCACAGGTTCTTGAAGCCCATCTCTCCAAAATGCAAAACCAAAAAGGAAACAGAAAACCAACCTTAACAAAGTCAGGAACTCAAAAGTTGAGCTATAAAACAATACAAAAATTATAACAAATATTTATTAAAGTGCACCGATATAATGTTAAAGGCAAAGTAAAAACTATAGAGATCTAATTGCACATGAACAGACCAAATGCATTTCGGCCCTTATCGATCTTCCTCAGTGGTAAATATTATTATATAATGTACTCCTATCTAAAACCTATGCTGAAGTTTAGCTTGGGTGGTCAAGGGAAATCTGTTTGGTGTAGCCCCAACAAATACTTCTATAGTGTTTCTTTTTGGAGCCCACCTTCTAAGACATATAATGTCTAGGACCACCCCTCTCAGCTATTGTCTTCTTCTGCATAGAGAGTGCGCTACATGTTTGTCAGAAAAAGCTCTGCCAGGCGGCTGGAGGGCTCCCCGGCCCAAGGGGGAAGGAAAGGCCTGGGATTCCCATACCCTCCAGGCCCCTCCTCCACCGTCAGAGGCTTGCTGTTGCCCGGCAAAGCCCCTGACTGAGGCAAGGGATGCATTTCCAAGAGAAATGCAGTGGAGTCTGTGGGCATGTGCATGCATTACTTTTTTTGTGGTGGTGGGGGGAGTTTTCCCCTTCTGCCTAATGGTTGGCTGACAGGGATGCTGCAGAAAAGTCCCTTCTCACTTATAATTCTGCTGTGGCCTGCCTTACTGCTTGAGGGAAGACATAGCAAAGCCATGTGTATCTCTTCTTGTCGACTCTCTGAACATTTGAGGCCAACCACACAGGGTTGTTGTGCAGATGAAACTAGATGCTATTACAGGAGTTTTTTTGCCTCCTGCTTCATCTGCACAACGATCCTGTGCAGTAGGCCTCAAGTGTTTAATCTCAACAACAACCTGTGTGGGAGGCCTTAAATGTTTCTTCTCTACCATAACCCTGTCCAAAGTAGCCCTTTCTGCCTGGGGAGCTGATCTTTATACTCTGCAGATGAGCTGTGATTCCAGGAGCTCTCCAGGCCTCACCTGGAGGTTGGCTACCCCTGGGTTGAAAATATTCCTGAAGGTTTGGAGGTAGGACTTCAAAATCGTACAATGCCTCAGAGTCCAGCCTTCAAAGGAGCCATTTTTGCCTGCAGGTGGGAAGGAGTGGTGCAGGTGTGTCCCTACTGGGCTGTGGGCTATGGCCAGCTCTTACCAGCAACTGTTTGTATTCTGGGGTGCAAACAGACAGACCAGCATCAGTCCTGGATGTCTGGAAAGTGCAGGAAGATCTAAATAAACATTTTACAGCCTGAAACTGTAAATAGTGAACAAGTAAATGGCTGGAGACACATGGGAACTGAATGACTTTTTCCAACCTGGCAAATAAAAAAAACAGTATAAAAAATCTTACTAAGGTCAAGACTGCTGTGCATAGAGAGGCTTCCTCTTAGAGTTGCCAGCTTCCACGTGAGGCTCTCTACCCCATCTCCTTCATGGGGAGTCTGCTATGGGGAGAGAAAGGGAAGACGATTGGAAAATGCTTTGAGACACCTGAGGCCTGCTGGGTTACTACGGCCCATTCCCAATTCTCTCAGATCTCTCACAGCCCCACATCCCTCACAGGTTGTCTATTGTGGGGAGACAAAGGGAAAAGGTGTTTGTAAACCGCTTTGAGACTCCTTTGGGTACACAACAGGGTACAAAAATCCCATTCTTCTTCTAAGGAGCAACCATGAAAGAAGCATGTGGGCACATAACATTTTATCAACAGTGAAAAAATGGAGACAGAAGGAACAGGGTGGACACCTGTGTACTGTGACTACACCATGTGTATTAGGGCAGGGGGACATTTCGGTGTCTGTGGCCTAATTCACACAAGAAGGGAAATGACTCAGAACTGGGAGGAATTGGTTGCCATGTAATCTCCCCCTAAGAAGAGTCTCCATTCTGATTTTCCCTTCACATATCTGAGGACATGGCTCTGGAAAGCTCATCTGTAACCACTATGCCACAATTCCCAAAGGTCAGTCCTCTCCCACACTCAATGAACATTCCAAACCACAGATTCTTGACACCCATATCTCCACACCCATGCCCTCATTTGCCACCACAACCTCCCACACAACACACACATTCAGCCCCATGCCCTTACAGACTGGACAACTCCTCCTCCTCCCACTGCCAAGCTCCAGCACCCGTTGTATTCTTGGATACAATGGGCTTTGACCCTAGTACATAAAAGAACAGGCAAATCACTGGGATGAATTATCTCCTTACTTTATTCCATATTTTGAGGATATCTTCAATTAAAGGGTTTCAGTAAATTAAACAATCTTTATGATTTTGTCTAGTACTTGAGTTATGCCATGGTAAATGTATGAAGGTAACAGTCACATTATTTTTCCATGAGCAAAAATATGACTTTTTCCTCTTTGTGTAACATCAATGCAAGGTTTTATGTTAATTCTTTGGTAATATTTCAGTATATGGACATTGTGCACCTCTTGATTTTTTCTAATGTGGACAAAGAAATCCTTAGTTTTTGACTTGCTCAGAGAGAACTTAGTTCTCCCCCCCCCCCCCGCCATTGATCTGCCTAGATAAATTAATTGGAACATTTTCAAAAAAGATAAAGATTCTGAGTAAAATCATGATTTTTATAGCTCTATTTTTTTTAACCAAAATGTTTTGTCATGAAGCCCATTTAATCAGATCCCTTCTGAACTGGGCCCAAACTCTTTACAATCCTGTATAAATCTGCAGCATTTAGAGAACAGCCAAATTCCTAAATAATGGATGGGAGAGTCAGATCAAGTTAAATCCAGACTCTTTTCTTTTGTTGACACAATAACCTGATAATTTGCCATATGTATCTGAACAAGGCATCACTGCTAAAATCATCTCTTTCTTTCTGAATGGAAATTGCTGACTCTTCCAAACATTTTTTTCCCTTTTTAACAGCAGTTAATGTTATCTTGGCAGTTCTGAGATTAACTTTTGGGACTGTATTTTTGGGCAAGTAGATTGTGGATTGTCTGTCTGTCTGTCTGTCTGTCTGTCTGTCTGTCTGTCTGTCTATCTATCTATCTATCTATCTATCTATCTATCTATCTATCATCTGAGATGTCTGCCCATTATATATGCCTCTTCCATTATTGTATATCTCATGAGTAGAGATCCTCTTCAGAAGGACCTGTGGCTGCACACTTTGATGGCAGGTCTGCTGGGGAAGAGGGAAACTAGAAATCTCATTGGGCTACTTGAAAACATGCATGCAGGAAACATTGCCGGCTGCAAAGTGCTGTACAACCCCATGAACAAGCTCAAACTACATGCAAACTGCTGAACAATTGCTGAAAAATTGGCTCACATTCAGTTTGGTGAGTGGCAGCTTCTAACTTGGAGAGCAGGGTTTAACCTGGAGAGCACTCCCCCACATGAAGCCAGCTGGGCGTCCTTGGGCTCACCACAGTACTGATAAAGCTGTTCTGACTGAGCAGTCCTGTCAGAGCTCTCTCAGCCTCACCTACCTTATAGGGTGTCTGTTGTGGAGAAAGGAAGAGAAGGCAATTGTAAGCCACTATGAGACTCCTCGGGCAGTGGTATAAAAATCAATTCTTCTTCTTCTTCTTTTGTTCACCAGTGGGGAATTTGAGTATCCCTAGCAGGAATCAAATGTTCTGAGATGACTTATCTGTAGCTAGGGTTGCCAGTTCCCATTTGGGTCCTGGGGATCCCCCAGTTTAGAGCCATTCCATACCCCTTGCCCCCCATTTTAGGGCTCTCAGAAACCAGGGGAAGTTACAAGGTATGGGGAGGGCAGGCATGGGAAGGGAAGAAGCAAGAAGTAAATCTGACATGCTGAAAACACCTGCTAATGATGCTGGGAAGTTGGTGGTGTTGGAGAGCTTGAAAGTGTTTTTTGGGCAAAACTCTATGGCAGGAAACTAATTCTACCACAATATGGGAAAAGGCAATTTTTCAAGCTAACTCTACCACAGAGTTTTTACCCAAAAGTCAGAGTGTTGTCATCGACATGCCAACACCACTTCTGGGTGATATCAGGATGCTGTATTAATTTTTTCATTTCTCTTCAGTCCTGGAATGCACACCTCCATCTGCCCCATTGGCAGCTACAAGAGACCAGATAACCCTACATGTGGCTCCTGATCGCTTTGTGATCATACCCAAGGAGTAAAGAGTTACTGAAGAATCCTGTAGTGGGCACTGTGATCATTAGAAGATAAAGAGCTGCCCCTTTCTACTTGATTCTTAAATTCTGATTATAAGTGTATAAATGACCAGTTTCTTCCATTTGAGAATAAGCTGTCAACCCAAGTGCATTTGCTAAGGCACAAATGACTGGAAATGTATTAGAGATAAATCAAAGAATTATTCCCATAATACAGTAATTATATAAATTCCTTGCTTCAGCTATGGTTTCCAAGACAGGAAAAAGATGCAATGCTCAGGATGGTTTTGTCATGTCCTAATACACGGATGGCAACTAGGGTCTTATTGGCAATGTGATCTAATACTATAAAGGGTGGGCACTGTGTTTAAACACAGAACTTTCCCTGGTCTTTTGTGTGTGTTGCTTACTTGTGTCAGATTGTTCCAACTCTAAATGATATATATGATGAAATAGCACCATGTTTAAATACTGCGAAAGCTTTCCATGTCAAGTTGCAACCTGTTGCTGGGAGAACTCTTAATGCCAAGTCTTTCTGGAAGTTCTTTCTGAATTGCTAAGTCAACAGTTCAGTACTGAACTGAAAAGAAGGCAAGCCATACTTAAAATACACATACAGGACAATGCATAGGATTTTGGTTGGAGTACGTACAGAAGAATAGAGCTTCTGTGCCCAATAAATAAACAGAAACGAGACTTTTAATGGATGCATTTTTTCTGCACCGCATGTTAAGTTGCATCTGTGAAAGTTCCCTCTTCTCCAACACCATTAAAGGTGTAGGAAGTTATAATTTGGCCTGGCATTGGCGCAGAGGCTCTAAACTGGTAATCTGCAATCTGCACATAAACAAGTTGCCTCCTTATTTTTTTTTCTTTTTTTTTTTACAGCTGCAAGACAGGCAGAAATTGAACAGTTGCAGTTTTCCCTGGGTGGTTCCACAATAGTCAAATGTAGGGCAATTACCATAACTTGGCATGCCATTACAATGGCAGTTCCAGACAATGTCATCATCAGTCTGTTCTTCCATTATGTACCCATCGCATTTATTCTAGGAACTACTTGGTTTTAATTTTGTTTGTTTGTTTTGCTTTTGTACATCATGGAAGCACTGTCTCTGTGGTATGTAGATGGCCTTTGCATTCGTATTTTCATCATGTTCTCAGGATGAGGTGTGCTTTGGTGCATCAGAAAACAATCCCATTTGTCAACCTCTGAACTGTTTGCTGCAGTCACCTTTTAAAAAAATTAATATTGTCTCTATTACCCCATTACACAATTCTGAAATGCAGCCATTTTTATGATTTGGCAATCTTCTTGTGAAATGTGTTGCTTTAGAGACATCAAGCAAGGTGTGCCCTCATGGGACAAGGAGGATTCTGATGTTCTTGACATTTGGGGGAGGAGAAATTCAGCAGACAAGAAGACAATACATTTTTTTCTATTCTAACTCCCCTCTAGTCTCATATAATATCTGATAATGCCGCTAGCTGAATCCAAAACAGACAGCAATAACAACAAATATATACTCAAAGGTTGGACAAAGAATCCATGATCATTTTCTGAGGAGAAAAAACAGATAGAGAAGACAGTGTTATAGATATGTTGTCTTGGTGTTATGGTGCCAATTGAGTCGAATAGAAGAAATGATGAAGGCATACTTCTACCAATGTTGGCAAAGTAAAAAAGAACTGAATTTGTGATTAGAACAGAATGTGCACACACACACACACACACACACATGTTTGTGTGTGTGAACAAAAATATATCTGAGAAACAGACACTATTCCAATGGGGTAATATCCACTGACATGTTGATCCTTCATTTGAATTCTGGTTGCAAATTATGATGGAATACAAATAATTTGACCACCAAGTACAGCACCTGCATCACTGCATATTATCTACCATTGAAAAAACATTCTTTTTGTTGAGTATCTTTCCATCACAGGACCAATGCTCTAGTGGAGTGAGGAGAATTGCTTTGACTGTGTGTTTTCTTGCAGTCTATTTTTGTGCAAGCTTTCATGTGTGGGAAGCTAACACCTTGCCCGCCTGCAGTCTATCAGGCTTTCTTATCTTGGCTTTAGATCCTCCTATACTAATGAACTGTAGATTCCCTACTAATCTTACATAAGAGGAGAAAAGGCTATACAAGACTCTTCTATTGGAAATCTGTGGAATTTGTATCACATCAAACATTAACTTGCCCTTCCATGCCAAATTGCTGAGCCTCTTGACAATTCTGTGATTCAGACAGCCAAAGCAAAAATATCTTTGTCATGTTGTCTTTCATTAGATGAAAATTCTTTCCTGACTTTTTTAGATTCCTTCATTTTTGTTTGGCCTGAAGCAGGAAGAGTATGCCAGTGGTTTGGATTAGCAGTAATAAGAACTAATCCTCAGCAATTAGAATTCCTCTTATAGTTTTGGGAGGAACAAATTTTCAGGACGTTATTTGTGGAGAAAAGCCTAATTGCTCTCCCATTTAGCAGTCATGCGGTGGCATTCAAAATATACCTTACACTGCCATATGGTAGCACCTTATAAATTCTATAACATAAAGCACTTATAAGGGGAGAGGGGTAAGCAGAACCCACGTAATAAGAAGCCCTGCATAAGCTTGCCAACACTTGATTTCAACACATACGCCTAATCTTCAATAGGTGATTGATGGACAAAATGAATTTTGCCAGATGCTTCAGCTATTACAACGCAATGATGAGAGTATCTGCTCCACCAAAATGAAAGGTTCAGTTCCACACCATTGAAAGACACGGTGAATAGTTCTGCTGTAGAGGGAATGTTGGCTGGTGGAGTTTTTCGTACCTCTCTGTGTGACACATTGTCTTCCGAAATTCCCCTTTGTAATCTCCTATTAACAGTATAGGAGATCTCAAGGCAATCCTTGGGGGTTCCCAGACATGGGCATGCAATAAGATACCTATATGTTCTTCCGCATAAGCATGTGACTGTTCTGTCAGCCACAACTAGCCCTCCCGCTGATCTCCCAAGGATCAGGAAAGAATGAGGAATGAAGAACAGGTAAAAGAATATCCCAGAGTCTGGACTCCTCTTGATGGTCCTTTCAAATATATGTAAATTCTCCTGACCATGTTTGCCAAGGATTGGTGCCAGCCATGCCTGCCCCTGTCTTGTCCTTCTCTGCAGTTTGTCTTTGCACTTCTCTGCCATGATTGGCTTGCTCATCCGCTCCTTGTATTTCTACAGCATGTTATAGGGGCCAGCAAGGATTAGCACTGTTGCTGTGATGACAAGATAACTGTCATCTCAAAAGACTTGTTGCAATGCCAATCTCAGATCCTGGTTCCAAGGGGATCTTTCAGTCCTTGAATATACAGATAGGACTAAGCTTCATACTTCGAGATGAAGAAAGGAGGAAGACACTTAACTAGATGGCCATGTTTTTGTCTTGCCAAGAATGCAAAGAAGAAAAATAGGCAGTTTTCAAGACAAGATGAACTCTAAGCAGCCAAACATAGAATTAGTTCTATAATTCTTGATCTGGCAGTTCTAAACTAACTAACACAGCAGCAGATCATTTATGACTGGCAGTAACAACATTCAGTTGTGAATCTTTAATAAACTAGTCAAAGAGTGTGCCCAACCTGAAAGTCCAAGAAAGCCAACCTGCCCATGTGATATAGAATACTGGATGGTGGTTGGAGAGAGAGATGATATAAGGAGAGGACAAAGAGACAGGGGAGGAAGGAAGGGAGGGAGGATAGCTGGCCAGCTTGGAGAGAGAGGGAAGTCAGGGAAATTGAAACTGAGGAGCTGTCAGAAGGGCCCTCATGGGTCATCTCGTCCAACCCCCTGCACTATGCAGGACACTCACATCCCTATCGCTCATCTACTGTAACCTGCCACTCCTTTCCCTTCACAGAATCAGCCTCTATGTCAGGTGGCTATCTAGCCTCTGTTTAAAAATTTCCAAAGATGGAGAACACACCACCTCCCGAGGAAGCCTGTTCCACTGAGAAACCGCTCTGTCAGGAACTTCTTCCGGACGTTTAGATGGATGTTTTTTTTAGCTATCAGTGGTAGAGGAAATTGAAACTCGGTGTACTTAAACCAGTATAACTGAAATTTAAAACACTGAAGCTGCCATGCAGGAACTGCTAATGGATCAGGAGATGAGGTTATTATGCCTAACTGAGTACTTGATTAGTTTACCGGGAAGGTCCGTATTCCATGGAATGTTAAATTATTGTCCTTCAGACACAGATTTATCATGGCATGGAATTTATCATGGCATGGAAGTAGGGTTGCCAGGTCTGTTAGACCAATGGGTGAGAGATGGGAGTGTACTTCCCCGGAGCAGCGAGAAGAGCCATAAAGAAATGTGACATCCTTATTTCACTCAGAAGTGATGCAGGTACGTTGGGGACAACACTGTGTTTTTTTCTGGCAAAACTCTATGGTAGAATTAGCTTCTTACCATAGAGTTTTGCCCAAAAAACAGAGCAACAATCCCCCCCACCCACCCCCACCAACAGGCCTACATCACGTCTGGGTAATATAGGCATTTATTTCCAACTTCTTGCCTGTTGAGATGGGTAACTTCCCTTGGTTCCTAATAGACCTAAAACAGAGCAAGAGGCTCCAAACCAGAGTGTCCCCTGCCAACGGGACTGGCAATCCTATCTGGCAGTGAGGGGCCTTGGAGGGCCACACAATGGAGTAATGAGCACGTTTGATACATCATGGCTGTTTCATCTTGCCCATGTATTGCCAACAGCCTGATCAAGGTTCTCTGATCTTATGAAGAATCTTCTCTCTACGTCTTGGCCACATATGATGCTGATTATAGAAGAAGGGCTTTAGGATATGAATATTTCTGCCAACATAACCCCTTACATTAATTAGCAGTGGGGCAGGAAACCTTTAATCCTTTTAGTGGCTCAGGAACCTTCTCCGGGCTGTCAGCAACTGCTTCTTCCCCCCATAATCCACTGCTATTTCATAATCCCATGAGTGCAGCCTTTTCATCAAGCTGTACAATTCGCAACTAGAATGCAGTGTACTACCTATATATGATAACTATTTATATAGGACTAGAAATATAGCCCGCTGTATGAGGGATACAGCGGGCGCTAGGAACTCACAGTTTGGCATGTCCCGCAGCGACGGCTCTCCGCAGCGGCTCCCTGTGTCGTCGGCTCTCAGCGGCGGCAGCAGCGGCGGAGGCAGGGAGGGCCTGGCAGCCGCACTCCACGCGACTGCCGGGGCTCCGTCTGGCGGCGTCCTCTCACCGCGTCAGGCCGTTGGGCAGGGAGCCCCCGGCAGCTGCGTGGAGCGCGGCTGCCGGGGGCTCCCTCGGGTAATGGCCTGATGCGGTGAGAGGCGCGAAGCCGGGAGCAACTGCAAGCCGCGCTGCGCGCGGCTTGCAGTTGCTATGGCTGGGAATCAGCGCACCTGCCGATTGGTCCCTCCGATTGTCTGTCCAGAGAAAGGGTTCAATCCGGACCCTTCCTCATCACGGACACATCCCGCCCCAGAAGGCCTTAACGAATTATTTAGTCCACGGCGCCGCGGGCAGTGTTTAGATAACTGGCTGGGTTATATAAATAAATGTTGCCAAGTCAGAAACTATGACAATCCAAGCAAGGCGCTTTCAAGGCAAGTGAGAAGAAGAGGCGGTTTGTTGTCAAGATAGGAATTTTTTCAAGCCTCTTGGTTTTGCTACCTGCAAAAAGAATGGGGCATTTTGTAAACACAGGGCAAATATTAAGTTCCTTGTTTGTCACAATACATAAGAACAAAGGAACAAAACCCTACTGGATCAGACCAGTGTTCTATCTAGTCCAGCATCCTGTCTCTCACAGAGGCCAACCAGTTCCTCTGGATGCCCAACAACATGGTATAGAGGCTAAGGCCTTCCCTTAATGTTGTCTCCTGGCTCTGGAATTCAGAGGCTCATTGCTTCAGTCACCATTAGTAATCATTGATAGACTTATCCTCCATGAATCTAGCTCATTCACTTTTATAGCTGTTTATTCCTGTGGATATCACAATATCCTCCAGAACCAAATTCCACATTTTAATCACTCTCATTTGTCCTTCTTGAACCTACTGGCCATCAGTTTCATTGGGCATTTCTGCACATTGAAAAAAAATAGCATTATGCTAGCACAATGGCGTAATGCTAAACATTATCGCGCCTCCGGCTATTCCTCACCTTCTGGCTCTCTTGTTTTTGTCTGCCACCTTGTTGCGCTTCTTGCACTCTGCATGCCTGCTTGAAATGGCAGAAGAGAGCCGTGTACTTTACATGTGACTCTCTTCTGCCTGTCAATCAAGCTAGGCAGCCAATCACCTTTCACAAAGTTTTAAAGGGCCCATGATGCCAGCTAATTTTTTTTAAAGTAAAAAATCTCCATTGAAATGCCTGTGCATCTAATCACAGATGCATAGTGATTTTTATAATAACACCTCTTATGGAATCATGAGCCTTGAATCTTTTAAAAATTAATCTCATTCCTGATTTTGATTTTTGTTGGGGGGGGGGGTAAAGAGGCATGCTTTATGTTTTAATTAGGGTTTTTTTTTTGCTTTCCCTGCTGATTGAATGCCTATTCATTGCTCCAGGAAATTTTCTTAAAAAAAAACACCCCCGGGAGAAAGGAGAAGGAGGTGGGTGCAAGGGCAGGAATTGGAGGTGGAGATAGCTCTACTTCAGCTCCACACATTTCCTTTGCGTGTGGCTTGCTGGTTGCTCTCCCGTAGCTCACACTTTTTAGGCTGGGGAATCCACTTAATGCAATTCCCCAGCTAGTGCTTTAAAATGGAGGATGTAGCTCTTGGTTTGATGCTTGGATGCTGGGTGTTGGTGACATCATGCAAATATGGTGTCTGCATAAGGTTGGGAATGGCCCATTTTGTTGCTGTTGTCAGCCGTTCAGTTGTGTCTGACTCTTGGTGATCCCATAGCACAGCAGTCGCCCCGATCCCACACTGCCTCCCACATAGTGTTCTGGCTGGTGTTCATCCCGATCATGTCCAACCACTGTGCCATTTGTCAGCCTGGTTTCTTTTTTCCACTGACTAATCTGAGCATAATTTCTTTCTCTGTTGTGTTGGTATGGCCAAAGTAAGTGAGCCGGAGTTTCATGATTTTGCTTACCAATGATATATATGCACTGTAGTATTCCTTTGTTTGTGACTTTTGCTGTCCATGGAACCCACAGAAGCCTTCTCAAATACTAGAGTTCAAATGAATAGGTTCTTCTCTTGTTTGATATCAGTTTCATTAGATACCCTCAATTCCAGTGTTTTAGAAGAGGGAGAAAAATTATCTTTGTCAACTATCTCCACCCCATGCATAATTTTACAAACCTCTATTATGTCCCCCTTAGTCATCTTTTCTAAATTGAAAAGTCCCAGACTCTACAGCCTCTTCTCATTGGGAAGGCACTACAACCCCCTAATCATCTCGGTTGTCCTCCATTCTTCTTCCAGCTTTGCTAAACATCTGTGCTTGTTTTTGGTGAATTGTAAACTCAGCAGAACTGCTCTTCTGTGTATATGAGGGTCTACCTGACTGAATGATACATGTGAAACGAGCCAAGTCTGGGATCCTCAAATCATACATACCTTTGGGGAATCAAATGCCAAATGCCTCAGTGCTAATGGAGGCTTATGACTACTGCAATAGGGGCAGAGAAGCTTCAGGATTCTCTCCCAGACTATTTCCCCCCAAAATTGTTCCCAGTTGGAAATGGCCATGGGGGGGTGTTTGCCCCTTTCCCCAGCTCTATGTTGCCATAGTCACATGACCTTGGGATCCATGGGAACAGAAAAATTCAGTCACATGTACAGTTGGAGCACTCACATGGCAAAATGTCCAATGCTCACAAAGACTTCTGAGCATAGTGAGATGGGAGAAGGCATTTCAACTTTCTCTCCTGCATTATTTTCCTGAGTGGAAATGGCATGGAAGGTCGTTTGCCCCTTTCTCACACTTCACATGTCCTTAGTCTCATGATCCCAGGACACAGCGAGACAGAGAAAGGGGCAACCTGCCTCCCCCATGGCCATGTTTACTTTGGAAAATGACATAGGATAGAAGACATAAGCCATTTCCCCCTTCCTGTCATGCTCATGAGCCTCCACCAGCAACAGACACACCAGCAGGCGAGGTCCCCTGATAGTACATGTGACTATGAGCTGGGACTATGACCTTGCATCACATATTTTATTTAGCTAAATCCAGAAAGGGACTCGTATTGTCAGTTGCCTTTCCAGCTGTGGGACCCACCTTTAAGCCCTCAAGTTGGAATTTAGTGAGCTGCAACCACCTGATATGGAATTATGTGACATTGCAGTCATATTGCAGGAAAGGGAGGAGCCAACATATCACCAATGGGAACTGAGAACTTTACACAGCAAGAGCTCTTGGAGCACCAATGGAAAACGTGGCTAGGCTGGATTAGGTTGGGAAAGAGAACTTTTACAGGATGTGTGCGAACCTGCTGTAGTAAAAATAAATCCTTTCCACCACTGAGCTACATCTTGCCTTGCTGTTCATAAGTTCCAGTGAATGTACATTTGATTTTTGATTTTTTTAAAAATGCATTGTCTCATGTTACATTCAACAAATGTAATGACGAACACATGATTTAACCTCTCCTTTTATCTACATACTGGTCCCCAGTTTCATTTGAAAAGCAAATGTGCATAGTCTCTTCCCAAAAGGTACATGCAGATATATACAAATGCATGCATGATTCACTGGTTCTCACTGTTAGATGTGAACAAGGTTCAAATGTGTGTGCAAACTGAGGCCAGAGACATGGCACTCTTGCACTCTTTGCATATGTAAAAAAGAAGCTAGAAACACTATATGGTAGCCAAACAGGGGCTCATGGCCTTGAATATGGGGCTCTGCTGTGTGGTGGAGAGTTTGAAGATCACTACTATACCTATAGTCCTGATGTTGTAGCTCCAGTACTGGGCTGGATTTCTCCTTCCTTTCTGGCAAGTAGGTATATAGCAGATACTTCTCTAAACTGTCCTCCTTCAAAATTTTTGAAAGGATGGTTATTATGAATAATGAGGTTAGGTACATCCTTTTTCACTGGCAAAACTTAAAACAACTCCTATCTCCGTTTTCAGAAAGGGTGTGTAGCGAAATTCTCAGAATTCTTCCTCAAGGGAGTACAAATAGGTGCCCTGGAGAAGCTGTACCAATGTCTCTCTGACATGGGGCTCACACACTATAAAATAACTGCAATCACGGTGGGGTGCCGCATGGTGGGCTCCTCATTAGAAGCAAGCATCGCATGGTAGTTGTGCGGCTGACAGTGCATTTGCAAGAATCCAAGCAGATGCAGCAGCCTAGTAATGAGCAGAAATCTGCCCAGAGACTGTGGAAACAGTGCATATGTGCCCCGCAGCTTGCAAAAACTGTTAATTTTTTTAAAAGATGGAAATAAAACAGCACTGTTTTTTTTTAAAAAATCTAGCCTCACTATATAATTTTGGCTACCAGACAACAAGCGTAAAATTGTCAGCCAGCTAATACTCTGGTCCATGCAGCAAGAATTCCCTTTGCCTTCAGCACTGCCTTGTTTTTAAAGAAGTGTTTCTCTTCCCTCCCTTACTTTTTATTTCTGTTTTCCCTATCAGCCTTGATTTATCTCACTCCTAACTACTTAAGGGCATTTTGCAAAGGAACTGTCCCAGTAGTGCGGTGTTGTTTCTGTTAACAGGGCTGGGGGTGGCAAGACACACAGGCCATTCCAAAACCCAAGCCTCCTTTCAATGAAATATTAGGGTTAGCAGGATTAAATGCAGCTTGCCAATAGCCTGGTTTCTTTCCAAGCAATGAACGGCTGCATATATACATGTAGCATCTTGAGGCTACAGGATTTGAGCAAATGCCTTTACATAACTTTATCGCCTTGAGCAAGCCTTTCCTTTCTGTGTGCCTTTGGAAGGCGGAAGAGGAGCGTTGTTTACCCTGCACAGCCTGACAGGCCATGATGTACTTTGAACTAGAGACTACTTGTCTCTAGATCAACTTTGACCTACCCAGAAGAGAAAGGAGTAAAGGGGGGGGGGAGTGGCTGTGTGGGAACCCACTGGGAAGGAAGTCAAATGACCTCCACCAGCGTACGTAGGTTAAACCTGAAGGGGATCCCTGAGGCCTGGAGTGAGTGAGTAGGAACATGTGCCAGGGCTAATTTGTTCACTGAGGAGAAAAGGTTAAAGTAATGCTGCAGCTGAGTTCTTCTTCTAGCCGCCTCCCCCAGCTTTCGACTAGCTGGAACAGCCCACAGCTGTACATCAGATTAGAAAAGGTGTGTTCTAATTAATGGGAGTACTGTGGACTCCCTTCTCAGCCACGATTGTGTCTGTGTATTTGTACCGGGTAGGAGGAGTACACTTTCCCTGCTGAGCCCTGCCTGCTGGAACAAAAGGATTATTAAAGTAGTCACAGATCACCCAGGGGATTACTTGCAGGAGTCGCTGGAGGAAACTTTACTCTTTTCCTATGTAACAGCGAGGACCAGGACAGCATGAGGAAGACATCATACTCAGGTGAGTAAAGAAAGGGCTTCCCCAGGGATCTGGACTTCATCAGCTGGGCTGTGTGTACAGGAAGAAAAAGCATGTGTTAATTTTGTTTGATCCTCTCTTGGTGTGAGTTTAAGTATTCTGGAAAGCTCAGAGTTGTTTGATATAGTTATGTAGGAAGAGCGTTACCAACACAGATGAGGGAAATGTGGGCAAAAGTTCTCAGTGTTCATAGCTGGAAATTTCCAGGTGTCAGTTTGTATTTAAAGAATGTGTGTTGGGTTGAGAGAAGAACTGGTTTTGGTGATCTTCAGAGTGGAAGCTTATGAAGAATGAATATGTGGGTGAAAGAAAGAGGGGGAAACTTCTGGCAAAAGTGAAATACAGCTGAAGGCAGAAGTCCCACCTACTGAACTCTGGAAGTCCTACTGGGACTTCCTCTGGTTCCAAAGGCTATTTAATATGTTAAAGTAGAGACACACGCATAGAGGTCTGTCTACGTCTACTTCATAATGAAATGTGAGTTGCTAAAATGTGTTTTCACCACATCTACACCATGTACTGTAAACTTTGGGCCAATCCTGCAAGGAGAGGTACTAAACCATCAGCAGATATGGCTTGCTTCTTTTTAAACTTAACTTTGCTGCCCTGAGGGCTGAGAACTTAGATCTGTAGTATGCTTTTCTATGACATCTGCATTCCTGAGGAGGAGGTTGAAGTGTAACTTAATGGAGTGTATGTTGCATACATGCTAAAGAGGCAACTGTTGTAAACTGGAAACAGTGTTTATCCAGAAACACAGAAATGTACAATGATATTTAACATGAAGCAGAGATCTTGATTTTACTATGGAACTATCCAGCTGTAACCTAGAGATGATTTCACACTTCAGTTGAAATATATAGTAGTAATAATTTGAAAAGTTGTTCATCTTTAAACAGGATCTAGATGGTATGCATGAAACAACCATATGCCAGCTCTGTCCCTCAGATGTCACACCACCATAACTATACACAACTGAACTACTCTGATGAGTGTGTCAAACTGCAATGGAGGAGACCTGGGTTCAAATTCCTGCTGACCCATGAAGTTCACTCAGTGACCTTGGGCTGGTCTCAGTCTACCTTCCAGAAAAGATCGTTGGGAGGTCACTGAAGAATTGCATACAGTTAATGCCCTGAGCTGCTTGGAGGAGAGTGGTATGCAAAATGTAAAAGACAAAGACAGAAAATATGAAGTTCAGTGTAGCCTTGTTGGATCAAATACAGACTAGATTTGTAGACTCGTGTGTTCATAATTTGTTTTTAAGCTCCCACTGTCTCCAGCATGATGAAGATAATTCCCATAATGTTCCTCTCAAAATCATTTCAGTTTATAAGAGACAGGCGTGGGAATCATAAAGGGAGTGAATGGTATCTCTAGTTTCCTATGCTGGCTCTTTCTCTGTTCCCCCTTCACCCAGGCCCAGTTTGAGGATTTGCAGGGCCCATAACATCAGAGCCAGCGGGGCCCTAGCTGAGCACAACTGGCGCTGCTCTTTGTGTGGCACCAGTAACAGTGGGGCAGCCTTCCCAGGGGTACTTGGAACTCTGGAAGCAACTGCTACCTTCACTGTGCTGGAAATATCCACTAGCATCATCCTGAACTCTAAACCTCCTTAGCATAAAAAACGGAAACAACCTAATTTTTAAAATGTGAATATACTCGGGGATTGTCATCCTCTTTGAGGACTGTGTTTCCAGTTCCAGAGCATTAATGTCTCTCCCAAGGATCCTTTTACATGTGCCCCCTACTCACTGCAGTTGAGAGGGTGTCTTCCTTCCTCCTGCCTCCTGCAGTTGAGAGGGCGCCCTCCTGCCTCCAGGCTGCCCCTGTGGCCTTCAGCTTTGCCTTCTAGTGGCTATTCCAGATTTGGAGGGGGGAAGTTTCAGGCACTCTTTTCAGGGGTTTTCTTGCAGGCTTTGGCTAGTTTCTCTGGGATTGGCTTGCCTTGTCACTTGGCAGGCTGCAGAGGAGGCCATCAAATGTAGCACATGTTGCCGCCAGAGCATCCCCGCACCTTTTCTCCTGTTGTGCTTTGTGCCTGTGTGTGGGAATGTAGTGAAATGGAAAGCAAAGAGTTAACGGATAGCAAAGAGATTAGGAGTGGAGGGAAACTCCACCCCCTGAATTTGTTCTTTTTCCCTAGCTGTCAGTTCCTATGTTAGTTGGCACTGAGTTGCAAAAATGTATTCTGCAGCTTCTATGAACCCGTAGATTTATTCCCCCCCCCCATTACAAAAGTGAACCTCTGGTTTTCCTCTGGGATCTAAGCTGAAACCAGGCTGAAGCAAAAGGGGAGCACCTAAAGAGGGAGGGGAGAGGAGGACTTCTTGCAAAAGGAAGGCTGCAAAGCCCCATCTTCTTCAACATTGCAAGGAACAAATCCCTTCAAAGTGGTTAATGGGAAGGAATCCAAAAACTGCTCCAGATCTGGCCAGCTGATGCACCCTTCCCCTGCCGCTGATGCCTCCTCTCCAACTTCTCCTTTGCAGCTTGAAGATCCAGGCAATGAAGCTCCTTGCCTCAATTGAAACAGGTGGTGCAGAAGAGTGCCAGAGGTACACATGTAATCTCTCTGCACATGAACTCTCTGGCAAGCTGTCTGTCACTCAGTTCAGGGATTTTCCAGCAAGGCAGGGGCAGGGCCTGTTGAACTGCAGGGCCCATAGCACATGCTACAAATGCTACATTGATAAACCGGTACTGGCTTTAGCACCATCATCTCCTTGTCCTCTTCTTTATCCACTGCCACCAAGGCATTCTGGGTTGCCAACAATGTCAACCACTCAACCTTGCATTGTGCTATATGTTTTAGTGCCTTCTCCCAGGCAAGTGACCCAATATTTGGGAGAAAGCACTAAACTGAACAGAAAGTTCCCCAAAGTATGATGCACTTCAAGTGCCTCGTCAATGTGAAAGGTTTCCCAAAATGGAGACAGCGATCTTGGGTGGCAAGGGGCATCATGGTTTGTTTGTTTGATTTTACAATATCTGTTCATGTAAAAAGATACTTTAGTTATAGGTGGGGTTACCCTTTTGCATTTTGCATTTTCTGCAAAAAACAAAACAAAAAACAACCCTATGCCTAAGGTTACCAAGCTCCAGGTGGGACCTGGACATCTCCCAGAATAATAACTGATCTTCAGACTACAGATATCAGTTCCCCTGGAGAAAATGGTTGTTTTGGAGGATTAATCTATGGCATTATACCCTGCTGAGGTCCCTCCCCTCCCCCAAACCTATCCTTCCCAGATTCTACCCCCAAATCTCCAGGACTTTCCCAACCTGGAGTTGGGAGTTGGCAACCCTACCTATCCCTTAGCTGTGTGTGGCTCAACTGCAGATTTTTAAATCTCCACTGCACAGATTTTTATTCTGAATTACAGGAATACATTATCTTTAAACCGTCCCGTGGCGCCCCGTGGGGCACCGCGGACTAAATAATTCTGTAAGGGCTGTTGGGGAGGAGTTAGGGTGGGATCTGTCCGGGATAAAAACTTGCAGAGGGCCAATCAGGAGCCACGAAGCGGCTCCTGATTGGCCCTCTCTGAGTGCCACTCAGGGGCCAAGTGGCCAATTCGCGCGCCTCCCTATTGGCCACTTGGCCCGTCTCCCGGAGGCCTCGCCGCTGACTCTGCAGTCCTTCCAGCCAGCCATCCTTGCCGGATGGCCACCGGAGAGGACCCTGCCCCAACGCCGCTGGGCTCCGGGAACACAATGCCCCCGCAGCCCTGCGACTGCCCTCCAATGCCTGGCGACCTCACCGCCGCCCCACCACCCCCTCCCTGAAGCCCGCCGGCCAAGAAGCTCCCGAGTCCCCCAACACCCTCCGCCCCCACCTGAGCGACTGCGCGCCCTTCCCGTCCTAACGACTAACGTCCAGACCCAGCCGCCACTGCCTGACCCTTCCCACGCCGCCCAACACTTCCCACTTGCCCGTCGCCACTTCCCATGATGTCCGCCGACTTCGCCGCTTCCCGCGCTCTCCATGGCCTTCGCGCTGCTTCCCCTGCTCTCTGCCGCCATCGCTGCCACTGCCGCAACGCTGAACACCTCCCTCCGGCTGCGAGGCCGCGCCAAGCACTACACCGTCGCGCCTGGCCCGCCGCCCCAAGCGGCGCCCCAATGCAGCCGCCACGCCGAACAAAGGACTCCAGCGCCGCGCCTGGCCCAGCGCCCCAAGCGGCGCACCGAGGCCCACGCCGCCGCCCCACGCCATGTTGCCACCTGCCTCTGAGCCGCCCGCCAACCTACACCATGCTACGGAGCCGCCGGACAACACAGACGGTAGGGGACCTTTCTCACTTCCACCCCCGCCCACGCTGAAGCCTTTGAGCTTCGGTGGGAGGGGGTTACCTTCTAGCGCCCATTTTATTCCAAGATAAAATGGGCTTTTAATCTAGTAATATTCTATTTCAGTACAGTTGCAAGGCACTTATGCACCTTTTCCATAATTCCCCTCCTATTTTTTCTCCAAAGCCAAGGCAGCGATATTTGACCTTTATTTCCTAAGAGGCAGTCATTGTGGGTTGTTGGCACTGATGGCTTGTCAGTGTTGGTTTCTTGCCAAGAAGCTATTGTGACATGCAGAGGTGAATGGGCCACTGGCAACAGAAGAGCATAAGATAGGACTCTTCTTTGTTTTTACTTTGGCAAAGTCATGAAGCATTTGTTTGAAATGGGAAGGTTAAAAAAAGCTGGTATTGCATTTTTCAGTTGTTTGGCTGTGGCGCTTTTTATTTTCTTGCATGGAAAGAATGTGTCAGTACTACAGGCTGCCTGAAGTACTTTGGGAAGTCCAAAAATTATGCTGTTTAGACTTCATGGCTGCCACATCTGTTTTGGACTAGACCTGGAAGAAGCAGGTTTGAATCCCCACCTTGTAACTGAAGCTTGCAGGGTGACTTTGGGACAGTTGCACACTCTCAAACTCAAAGGTCGGGTTACCAGGTCTCCCACTATAGCAGAAGACCTCCTGCTAATCTAGTCCAGTTCCTGCTGGCACTTTCATGGTTGATCAAATAGTTAAGATAATAAAACACCTAAAATCTTAATTCCAACATTTCATTTTTATAGATGGCTCCAAGATCATGGGTCTAGCAACTGATCTGAAAAGGAAAGTAAATTATGGGGGTTAGCCATTTGAGCTACATAGTGCTATATCTGCACTGGGCTTTTCATCCCCTGTGACCCTGAATTTTAAAAACCCAACAGCACCTTACTAAATTTCCATTTTGATATTTAGCACTTTAAATTTTACCTCTGCAATGTCTATGATTGATCCACAGTGACACTACCTTTCTCCCACGATATCCAGGAGTGGATATAACTTGCTACATCTGAAAAATGTGCTCCAAAGGCCACAGTATTTCAAGTGCAGATGTCTGCATTTTTCCAGATTAACTTCCTTCCTCTTTTCTGCACCTCCAACACTGACGTAGTGTGGTAGTCTGTTATTGATTGGTCATGGCATCAGTTCAAAGACTGCAAGAAAACTGGTTCCAAGTTGTCATTCCCTCACAAGATTTTTTTTGCCCTCATTTTAAAAGTGACTATGCTCCAAAAGCCCACACTTCTATGTGCAAAGATCTGCCTTTTGGATTGTTGCCCCCCCTTCTTCCTTGCTCGCTCAGGAAAATAAAAATAAAATGCAGTCTTGTGCTTCACTTGCCCCTCCCTAGCTGGCTTTGGCTGTAGAATCAAGAGACAAATAAACACCTCTCCAGCCTTGTGCTCCTTCAATGAGAGTTGGAGATTCACACAACCACCGTTTCCCCCCTCCCACACAGTTTCCCCAATTAAGCGGGAAGAAGAGAGGAGTTGGACCATCAAGTGCAAAGGCAGCATTTGTTTTAAGTCAGGAAAAAGGAAGGTGGAAGATCCAAGTTAAGATCGATCAGAATTCTGCAGGATTGACAGAGGGGGGAGAAAAAGTGAGTGCAGATTCAGTCCAGGTTGCCTGGTGCTTCATAGATAAGGAAGCATCTAGCTAGATTTCCAAGTTCTTAATGGACTAGGTCAGGACCAGTTGTACCCCATCAAGCATTGGGAAATGGCACATCCTGTTTGCCCTTTCTGGGCTGAGCCAGAGGACCACTACATTTGTCAGATTTAGTTTCAGACATCTCCACTTAACCTATCCAGCCATCCATACTGTGCCTATGTAGTCATCCATGCTGAACATCACAATCTCAACTTTACCTATTCTGAACAGTGATTACCATAATAATAATAAAATAAAATTTTAGCCCACCCTTCCTGGAAGGTTCAGGGTGGGTAACAACACTTATAAAACAATATAATGACCATAATTTAAATATTAGGGTCTACTACAATCAGATTAGTTCAAACCCATCTCTAATTTCCCAGGGGGGGACAACACAGTTGTAAAATATGATGAAAGCTTGCCTGATTTATTAATGATCTAGATTAAGGGGTGGAGGGACTACTCATCAAGTTTGCAGATTATGCCAAATTGGGAGGACTGGCAAATACTCCAGAAGATAGAGACAGAGTTTAACGAGATCTGAACACAATGGAAAAATGGGCAAATGAGAACAAGATGCAATTTAATAACGATAAGTGTAAAGTTCTGCATCTGGGTCAGAAAAATGAAAAACATACCTACTGGATGGGGGATACACGTCTAGGTAACACTGTATGTGAATGAGACCTTGAGGTACTTGTGGATTGTAAGCTAAACATGAGCAGGCAGTGTGATGCAGCGGTAAAAAAGGCGAATGCCATTTTGGGCTGTATCAACAGGGGCATCACATCAAAATCACAAGATGTCATAGTCCCATCGTACACGGCACTGGTCAGACCACACCTGGAGTACTGTGTGCAGTTCTGGAGGCCTCACTTCAAGAAGGACGTAGATAAAATTGAAAGGGTACAGAGGAGAGCGACGAGGATGATCTGGGGCCAAGGGACCAAGCCCTATGAAGATAGGTTGAGGGTATACAAGATACAGAAGGTTTTTTCCAGTTTAACAGTGTACCTATGAAAATCCATTGTGGCCAGAAAAGTACTAATGCATGGCAAGGAATCACCCATGCCACCAGTTGACGTGACAGATGGAGGTCTGGAGGTCGACGCGACTGCCTTCCAGTCCGTGAAGCATGCGCGCTGCGCTTACACAGCACACACAGTGTAAAGAGTCAGACAGGACCCATGATGCCTATAAAGGTGCCACACACATTGGTCCTGGCCTCTTTGCCCGGCATGCCATGGAGCAGCTTCTCTCCCTACCACCCTCTGTGATATGCAAACAGCCTCCAGGCTGTGTCTGTGGTGGATATTTCATGGTTAATATATTGTCCAGCTGCGGGTTTCGCATGGGATGGAGCCTGTTGGCAAGGCATCTGGTGGGTGATCAGACTCCCTGGGGTTCAGGACTTCCATAGGAGGCAGCATGTAAATGAGCGTGGCTTACCCAGCTGGGAGGCCAGGGGCTCATTGCCAGGCAGTGTTGTTGGCAGCCAAAGGAGGTGGGCACCTGGTAGCTCCCCCCACATAGGTCGCCTTCTGTAGGGCGGACTTCAGTAGGCAATGGGATCTGCTCTCCCAGCTGGGAATGGTGCGGATCCCCAGGGCGCCTTGGGAAGCTGTGGGTTTTGGTGCGTTCTGCTGACTGCTAGGCTCCCTCCCCCATGCAGTGCCAATCCTCCCTTGGGGAGGTAATAAAGCTGCGGCCATGTTTATACCCAATAACTGTGTCACGTCTTATTCCTGCCCAAAATGCTCTCCTGCAAGTCAATGTTTCTCCTCTGCTGAGAGTAAGGGTCCAGGCTATCCACATTAGCCACTGTGAACTGTGTGTGACCTGTGAAGTTATCTTGACATAAATCCCAGATGAATACAGCAAACAAGATTGTGTTAAGGCCATGTTGGTTGCTAAGGGCAACGCCAACATGTTCTCTCAAGTAATAGTAGTGCTCTTCTTCAGAATTTCAGCTATTATGACACCAGTAGCCATTGAATCAATTGGCCATTTTTTCTCCAGCTTTATTAGCACACTGGGACTTTATTCTTCTGGTTAGCCACCTGCATTGGGACTCATAATTCATCAGGTTGACATAATTGGAGGGATGTGTAGACAGTCTTTCCTCAAATGCTTTCTGGTTACCCAAAGAGAGATTGATGCCAAAATACAGCCACAGTTTGATTGCACATCAGCAAATAATGTGATCTCACAACCATTTCTTCTGCCAAAAATGCCAATAATTATCCGCTAAAAGAAAGAGCTCCTGGGATTCTAATATTGTCTCTGAAATTTCTGGTATCTGAGGCCCACTTTTTATTATTAACACTAAGGACAAAGCCCATTGCATTCAGGAATACAACGGGGCTAGATTGGGGTGGTGGTGGAGGAAGAACTCTACAGACAGTCTACCACTCCCCCCAGTCCCAGGAAAGGCTGCAGGCTGGAGGCCCCCAGAAAGGGATCTCACCGGCAGGGGCAGCTCTCACACAGCAGGGATCTGCTGCCTCTGAACCTGGAAGGGAAGTGGTAGGAGGAGGGGTTGGTCAGGGGTGGGGACAGAAGGTGATTGGATGGCTGCTGGACAGACAAGCAAGCTGGTTGGAGGACAGCTGCCCTGAGTGGTATTTAAGCCATGAGACACACTCCTCCTCCAAGGCCTTACCAAAATATTAAGTGGAACAAATTGAAGTCAGACTCCCTCTTATAGCTCAAAAGGTGTTATCTTTATGGTTGCTAATCCCAGGTGATGCCTGGAAACATCCCAGAATTACAACTGTTCTCCAGACACCAGAAATCAGTTCCTCCAGAGAAAATGTCAAATCTGGATAGTGGACTGTATGGTATTATACCCCATTGAGATCCTTCTCCTTCCCAAGCCCTGCCTTCCTTAGGTTCTACTTGCATTATGTTAGAAAAACAGTTACTTGGCTTTAGAGGAGGGCAAAGGAGCACTGTGTGAATCATTGTTCAGGACCTGCCTGTACTGGTTAATGGATGTGTCAGAATACAGAATAAATACAGAAGTTTATTACTGGATCTGATTAATACATAGCTCTTGAACATAAAGATAGTTGAAAATATATATGCAAAATTCCTTGACAATGCAGAGCAATATAGGGCTTAAAAATCATAATGCTCTTAGAATAAAGGACTCCTTAACATTTGTGTTAATTAATATGAGAAATAAACTGAATTTCCCAATTGTAGTTCGAGAATGAATGTTCAGATGAAGATATTTACAGTGTGGATTTCAAAATGTTGGTATTCACAAGTGCTGTGTCTGTTTGTGCAAGAGTGGATTACATAGGGGAAATCATTAGTAATTGTGTAGACAGAAGAAGAACCCCCTTCAAGGATCGCTGCCTTGTTGTGGCAAGGGGGCTTGCGTAGTTCAGTGAAGCTATGAGCTATACCGTGCAGGGCCACCCAAGACGGACAGGTCATAGCTGAGAGCTCTGACAAAAGGTGATCCACTGGAGAAGGAAATGGCAAACCACTCCAGTATCTTTGCCATGAAAACTCTATGGACAGTTCCAAAAGGCAAAACGATATGACGCCGGAAGATGAGCTCCTCAGGTTGGAAGGTGTCCAATATGCTACTGGGGATGAGCAGACGGCTAGTACGAGTAGCGCCAGAATGAATGAAGCGACTGGACCAAAGCCAAAAGGACGCTCAGTTGTGGAAGTAACTGGGGGCGAAAAGACAGTCCGATGCTGTAAAGATTTTTATTCCATAGGAACCTGGAACGTCAGATCCATGAATCAAGGCAAGCTGGACGTGGTCAAACAAGAAATGACAAGACTGAACATCTACATGTTAGGAATCAGTGAACTAAAATGGACAGGAATGGGTGAATTTAATTCAGATGACCATCAGGTATACTACTGTGGACAAGAATCTCGCAGAAGAAATGGAGTAGCCTTCATAATCAATAAGAGAGTAGGAAAAGCAGTCTTGGGATACAATCCCCAAAATGACAGAATGATCTCAGTTCGAATCCAAGGCAAACCATTCAACATCACAGTGATCCAGGTCTATGCCCCAACCACTGCTGCTGAAGAGGATGAAGTTGATCAGTTCTATGAAGCACTACAACACCTTCTAGAAGCAACGCCAAAAAATGATGTGCTTATCATCATGGGGGATTGGAATGCTAAAGTAGGAAGCCAAAAGATAACCGGGATAACAGGCAAGTTTGGCCTTGGAGTACAAAATGAAGCAGGGCACAGGCTGGTAGAATTTTGTCAAGAGAATACAATGGTCATAGCAAACACTCTTTTCCAACAACCCAAGAGACGACTCTACACATGGACATCACCAGACGGTCAACACAGAAATCAGACTGACTATGTGCTCTGCAGCCAAAGATGGAAAAGTTCTATCCAGTCAATAAAAACAAGACCAGGAGCTGATTGTGGTTCAGATCATGAGCTTCTTGTTGCAAAATTTAGGCTTAAATTGAAGAAAGTAGGGAAAAGCACTAGGCCACTCAAGTATGAACTAAATCATATCCCCGACGAATACACAGTAGAGGTGACAAATAGATTTAAGGAATTAGTTCTGATAGACAGAGTGCCTGAAGAACTATGGATGGAGGTTCGCAACATTGTACAAGAGGTAGCAACTAAAACCATCCCAAAGAAAAAGAAATGCAAGAAATCAAAATGGCTGTCTGAGGAAGCTTTACAAATAGCTAAGGAGAGAAGGGAAGTGAAAGGCAAGGGAGAAAGAGAAAGATACACCCAATTGAATGCAGAATTCCAGAGAAAAGCTAGAAGAGATAAGAATGCCTTCTTAAATGAACAGTGCAAACAAATAGAAGAAAACAATAGAATGGGGAGGAGCAGAGATCTTTTCAAGAAAATTGGAGATATGAAGAGAACGTTTCATGCAAAGTTGGGTATGATAAGGGACCAAAATGGTAGGGACCTCACAGAAGCAGAAGAGATTAAACAAAGGTGGCAAAATTATACAGAACAACTATACAAGAGCGAGCTTAACATCCCTGATGGCCACAGTGGGGTAGTTACTGACCTGGAGCCAGACATCCTGGAATGTGAAGTCAAATGGGCCTTAGGAAGTCTGAGCAACAATAAAGCTAGTGGTGGTGACAGCATTCCAGTTGAACTATTCAAAATCTTAAAGGACGATGCAGTAAAAGTGCTACACTCAATATGCCAGCAAATTTGGAAAACTCAACAATGGCCACAGGATTGGAAAAGGTCAGTTTACATTCCAATCCCAAAGAAGGGCAATGCCAAAGAATGTTCAAACTACCGCACCATTGCACTAATTTCTCTTGCTAGCAAAGTTATGCTCAAAATCCTACAAGCTAGGCTCCAGCAATATGTGGACCAAGAACTTCCAGAAGTACAGGCAGGATTTTGAAGAGGCAGAGGAACTAGAGATCAAATTGCCAACATATGCTGGATCATGGAGAAAGCTAGGGAGTACCAGAAGAACGTCTACTTCTGCTTCATTGACTATGCTAAAGCCTTTGATTGTGTGGAGCACAACAAATTGTGGCAAGTTCTTAAAGAGATGGGAATACCAGAGCATCTTATTTGTCTCTTGAGAAATTTATATGCAGGTCAAGAAGCAACAGTGAGAACTGAACATGGAATCACTGACTGGTTCAAAATTGAGAAAGGAGTTCGGCAAGGCTGTATACTGTCGCCTTGCCTATTTAACTTGTATGCAGAACACATCATGAGAAATGCGGGTTTAGAGGAGTCACAAATTGGGATCAAGATTGCAGGGAGAAATATCAACAACCTCAGATATACAGATGATACCACTCTAATGGCAGAAAGTGAAGAGGAACTAAAGAGCCTGTTGATGCGGGTGAAGGAGGAGAGTGCAAAAGTTGGCTTGAAACTCAACATCAAGAAAACAAAGATCATGGCATCCGGCCCTCTCAATTCCTGGAAAATAGATGGGGAAGAAATGGAGATAGTGACAGATTTTATTTTCCTGGGCTCCAAGATCACTGCAGATGGGGACTGCAGCAAAGAAATTAAAAGACGCTTGCTCCTGGGGAGGAAAGCTATGGCAAATCTAGACAGCATCCTAAAAAGCAGAGACATCACCCTGCCAACAAAAGTGTGTTTAGTCAAGGCTATGGTCTTCCCAGTTGCAATGTATGGCTGCGAAAGTTGGACTATAAGGAAGGCCGAGCGTCAAAGAATTGAGGCTTTTGAACTCTGGTGCTGGAGAAGACTCTTGCGAGTCCCTTGGACTGCAAGGCGAACAAACCGGTCAGTCCTAGAGGAGATCAACCCTGACTGCTCTTTAGAAGGCCAGATCCTGAAGATGAAACTCAAATACTTTGGCCACCTCATGAGAAGGAAGGACTCCCTGGAGAAGAGCCTAATGCTGGGAGCGATCGAGGGCAAAAGAAGAAGGGGACGACAGAGAATGAGGTGGCTGGATGCAGTCACTGAAGCAGTAGGTGCAAACTTAAATGGACTCCGGGGAATGGTAGAGGACAGGAAGGCCATTGTCCATGGGGTCGCGATGGGTCGGACACGACTTTGCACTTAACAACAACAACAACAAGACAGAAGAATCGAAACCATGAGTAGCTACCAGAAACAGGTTTGTAGTACCAGCTTGGTGTAGTGGTTAAGAGTAGTGATCTCTGATATGGAAATTGAGTTAGATTCCCACTCCTCCACATGCAGCCAGCCGGGTGATTTTGGGACAATCACAGTTCTCTCAGAGCTCTCTCAGCCTCACCTACCTCACAGGGTATTTGCTGGGCGGAGAGGAAGAATCGGCAATTGTGAGCTGCTTTGAGAATCTTTTGGGTAGTAAAAAGTGGGGCACAAAATGCAGCTCTTCCAGTCTTCTCCCTTTTATTTGAAAAAAATGTTGGAAACTGAATCTGTTGAAGTTTAAAATTACATTAGTCTTCTGTACTGTGACTAATTTCTGAATTTGTGATTATTGGGTGAGACCAATGTAATAGTTGGTTTTAACCTGATTCTGCCTAATGAAAGATGTATGTAACTCAAAATCATATATGCAGTCCGACTAGTATCTTCTTGTGCCTTCTTGTGTGAATATCCCGTTCACCCTTAACTGTACTACTGAATAACTATTGTACTTGTGATATTTTTGTTATTTTGTCCGAAGTACATATGCGTAGGACTTCACCAATGATCAGAAATGGATAACTAGGGTGGCCAACTCTGAGTTGAAAAATTCCTGGATATTTGGAAGTGGAACCTGTGGTAGGCAGAATTTGGGGTGGAGTGGGACCTCAGAGGGGTATAATCCTACAGTGTCTAACCACAAAAGTAGCTATTTCCTCCAGGGAAACTGATCTCTGTAGTCTGGGGATCAGTTGCAGTCCAGATTATCAAGCCCCACCTGGAGATTAGCGATCCTGTAACTAGATATTTTATCTCTATTTTAACACGCTGTCCGCCACCCTAAGCACAAATAATAAAGTTGATTGACTGCTGTGTTTGGCCTGTCTCCTGTAGAAATGCAGCTGTTGCCTTCTTATTTGCCATTGGCCCCCTCATTATTAGTGTACAGTCATCTTTTGCCCCTGCAACAACTGTCAAATGCTGTAGGACAATTTTACAAAATTAATGACTTTTTGTTTTGCTTAGTGCTCGTGGTCACCGACATAAAAACAGGAAACAGTTGGACTGCCTGGTCACAATAGTTGTTCCTCACATCCTAGTAGGCTAAATCATTACATCAATAGATATCAAAGATAAATGAAATCTCTGTGAAGATTAATGAAGAATATTTTATATGAAACTGGAATTTTATGCAGTTTGGTTTGAAAAAGTGTTGCTGTTGTGCCAATGACAGATTATCTCCCTGGCAAACTACTCACAACCTGCCTCAACCAGTTAAATTACCAGACATTGGGTAACTGCTACACATTTTTATATTCTTAAAAACATTTGGGGTAACTGGGTATTATTTTAATTAAAACTCTAATAACAGGGCAGAGTACAAGAAACCAATTAACCAAACCTGGGAATTCTTTGACTTTCTGATTCTTCAGAGTTGGCACAGTTTGGAATGTGATTGGTATTTAGCTCAGAGATTCCTTGATGGAAACCTCTTGACTAAGGTGACCAGATTTTAACATTGGTAAAGCGGGACGCCATTGACCGGGGGGGGGGGTCCTTGATGAAAAATTTGGTCTATATGGAGCAACAAAATTTTTCATAGAATGCATATAATGCAAAAATAGTATTGTAATATATATATATTTACTTGCAACATAAGTACAATTTGCCAGGTGCCCCCAGATGTCCCTCCAAAAGTGGGACAATCTGGTCACCTTACTCTTGACTTCCAGAGGAGAGAGTTCATATCCAGTTGTCTTATTGTTTTCCTTTCTGAATTTCACTTCCCACTCTCCCAAATTAGGCTCCAGGGGAAAGTTTGGGATAACCATCTTGATTTTGTACATGTGTAGATTCTTGTTTTATACTGTTATCTGAAAAAAAATTAAATAAATGATGCTCAACAAGTAATATATTTGAGCATTTATAAACTGGAGATATTCCATGCCAGGTAATCACTAACTTTGGTTACATCACTTGGTTAGAGTCTGAACTTCATGCCCTGCCTTAAATTTCCCAAGGGAAAGGCAGGATACAAATATAATAAATAGTCATCTGATTTTGGAGGCAGAATGCTTAGTGTGCCTTAAACAAAGCAGATATACAGTAAAAAGGGCTGGATTAAGATATGTTGAGACCCTAAACTATGTCAGGTTTAAGAGTCCCGGTAGCATTGCCCTTGAATGTTTTGCATTTGACAACTTGTTTGTATTTGATAATATATATTCGAAATATCATCTTAAAAACTCTATTAATTAAAATAATAAAATGAAAGTAGTAGTAATGCTAAATTTTTATTGCATGTGGACAAAGGGCATTCACAAAGTTGGTCTAAATAAAAAATAGGAAGAATTAATCATCAAATTAATATGTAGCACAATTGTCAGATTACAAAACTACAGATTTTAAGTTTCAAGCATCGCTTTTGCACATATTTTCTTGGCAGCTGGAGCATATAGGGCTGGCATGGATATAACATATGGGTCTACATCTGCAAGAAGGAATATTATTTTCCCTCAGTTGTGCCTGCAGTCACATTGGCTAAAATAGCCACCAGAAACTTATATCTGGGTTCCCAGCAGAGAGCACAATGCAACATGTAGTCAGTCCTTAACCTCTACCACACCAAAGCTACAAACAGGGTTTCCAGCTCTAGCTTGGAAAATACCAGGAGATTTGGGGATGGAACCTGGGGAGGGTAAAAATTGGATACAGGCCTAGATATGATACCACAGAGTCAATCCTAAAAAGCTGCCATTTTCTCCAGGGGAATTGATTGCTGTAATCTGGAGATCAGTTGTAATTGCATCAACAAATGGATGAGTGAGTAAAACATAACCATATCTAGCATCAAACATTTCTCAAGACGTATGTCCTCAAGAGAAGTTTATCATGATATGTACATGAGATATAAACATTGATTTCTTTAACACATGGAAACATGATAAGTGTTCAGGGGGAAATCAAATCTTGGCAAGATATTAAAGATTAAGGAATAGATATTCAATGGTTGCTATATTATCAATCGGTTTTGAGACTAAATAAGTTCATCAGCATGGCAGGTCTACGTGCAACTGAGTTTGAACAGTTGATTATTTTTAAAGAACATAATTTATTAGGATGGATATACAAATTATTACTTCAGCTAGAAACAGAAGAACAATTGAAAATGTATGATTAAATGGATGCAGAACTTTAGAGAGTTGTTTTATTCATGAATGGAATATTTATGGGGAAAAGACATCAGGTTTACAGCCAGCCAGCCAGCCAGTCAAAGAAAACTGATACAAATTGTTTTTAGATGGTATATAACCTCAAAAGATATTGAGAAAGTAGACAAAAACTACAAAGGAAAATGCTGGAAATGCCAAGACATTGATGGAACATTAAAAAAAAGATATAAGAAAGAATGTCCACAAAAGCTTTAAAAATTCAGAATCTCTTTAAATTTAAATTTCCTTTTGCTAAATTGCTATTGGGCATACTACCTGATGAATTACCAAAAAATCTAGAAGAGATATTCAAACATATGGTGACAGTGACTAGAATTATCTACACAGCAAGATTGATCTAGATGTCTGTCTACACTTAGAAAAAAGGGGAAAGAAATTTTCTGAATATAATGTAATGTAATGGGGAAACTGTTTATTTGAGAAAAAGATCAGTTATGAGATCTGAGGAGAGAAGGAACATGAATTATACAAGCAGGAGATAAATTTAGAATGAGAAGCAGTTCAAAAAACTATACATAAATCTATTTCAGTGTAGAAATTAGTCATGTGCATTTGGTTTGCCTGAACAGAAAAAAATACTGAAGAAATACCTTACTGCGTTTAGTATTTCTATGCCAAATGCAGATTCTCTAATCTGCTTCAGCTACTGATATATGTGGCCTGTATAAAATCCTTAAAAAAACCCTTTTATTTGGATATTAGTGTTGCCGCCAGTTTGGATTTTTGTAATTTTACATGTATTCTGCAGCTATTCCCTGGAACGTCTGTCAGCCATTTAAAATTAATAGCTTGACTGGTCCACCAATTACCTGTTTAAATAGCTGTCAGCCTTTTAAACCCTCCCTTTCACTGCCCCCTTTCAAAAGGGAGAGAAGTAAAAAGGGCTGCTTGGATGGCTTGCAACCATTTCAGCCTTACAGTGGGCAGATGCACTTGCCCTGCTGTAAGACTGGAATAGCTTCAAGCTATTCTAGTGATCATTTTCAATTTCTTCTCTTTGGAAGGGGGTGGAAACGAAAGGGATCTCTGAAATGGTTGCTGGCCATTTAATTTTAACAGCTGATTGGTGGATTGGTCAAACTGTTAAGTTTAAATAGCCAGCAGCCATTTCAGGGATTTTTTGTGTCCCCCCCCCCTCAATCCAAACATAGGGAAGCAAAAGAGACTGCTGGAGTGGCTGCTTGCCTCCAAGCTTTGCAGGGGGCCAGTTCAAACTGCCCCCTGCACAACCCAAGCTAATCCTTTGTATAAACCTCTCTCCACAGGATCCGATGTTTAGAGCACTGTGGGTGGTGGTGGTTAAAACTGGCCCCCTGCACACATCAAGCTGATACTGTGGAGAGAGTTCTCTCCACAGAATCAGCTGTCTGGCAGGAATTTAAATGGATCTTAATGTCTTTAAATGCCCAGGAAGATGAAAATATTCAGCTTTCCCAAATATTTTCCAAATCCCAATAATATACTGATATCGGGATTTGGAGATATCGGGAAATACCGGTATTTTCTGGTGTAATATACCCAGACAAAAAAATACCAATTTTCTTTTGCACATGTCTAGTAGAAATACAATGAGAATAAGTTTTAAATGTAACGTCTTTAATATAAATATATAAGGAAGAGAATCTTGAGAAAGAAAATGTCATTTCTTATTACTGTTGGACTATGCAAGATTTGTGGTGTGCATGATTCAACAGTATATATGAAGAATATCCTACAGGGGGCATTATAAGAGATGTGGGTTGTGGTTTTGATGATGTAGAAGAATGGAATTCTAGAATGGAAGATTTCTCTAGGGATTGTCTCAGAAGTTGCTCTAGAGGAAAGTTCTTAGTTAGAAGATACATTTTTAAAACTTGGGCTGCTACCTGAGCTACAAATTGCATATGAATTTGCCAAAGCTAAGTTTTGATTATTTTTGCTTGATCTTGGAAAGTTCAACCACTCAGGCATTCAACTTCTTGTGGCTTGGTATTTAGACAGTTTTTATATGTAAAACACAGTCTTGAATATTCAGTATGCTTCAGGCTGACCATCCCTAATAATCAAGTACTGTTTACAAAAAATGCAGTACTTTTCCCTCCTTGGAAATCACAGGAAGGGAGAAAGAGAAGAGTCCTCCCCCTCTTTTTAATCTGACAGCAGCCACTACCCATTGCAAGATAAAGAGATTTGTGTTTTCTCTTCAGCAAGCTACAAGAAATTCCTGTGGCCTAGTTTTGTAAAGTCACATGGACCAGAACAGCTTGAATTTACAGCTGGTTTTGACCACTTCATATTAAAGGTCAGCTCAGTACTCTCCAGTCTTTCCACACATCATTTTCCTCTCCCCAACCCCTCCCCCAACTCAAAAAGCACCCATTTTTTGTCATGAACACACTGTGCCCTTGTTTCAACTGACTGCCTCTCTTGGTTAGCTGATGGCAAGAAGTCACATTTTCGAGCCTGAAAACAAAGGCCACGGTGCTCGGTCATATTTGCTTAGAAAGGTTAGGATTATGAAATGTAGCCAGTCCACATGGATCACCTATCTGTTTCCTATGTGAATCACTTCCTTTCTCATAGATAACAGATCCTCTGATTTCAACATCATTGTTCTGGGCTTTACGTCAGACCTTTCTCCTAGGTAAGCACGTCACTCTTGAATGAGCAACTTTGTGGTTGGGGAGATGATCTGCCTTGCTACTTCATCGCATCCTTGGCACAAAAGAAGACAAGCACAGTCACCCCCCCCCCATTTTCTTTCTTCCACCTCCCATGAGCTTGGCAACAATATTCCTTCAACAAGCTCAACATGGTTTAATGCCCTCTATATCTATATGATAACTGTCTGTAGTGAGTTGAGTGACAGTGTGACAGAACCAAGGTCACCCAGTCAGTTTTGAGGAAAAGTAGGGATTTGCTCTCAAAAGCTTATTGGCTCTAGCTGGCACTGATTACTTACAAATGCTTCCAGATAATCTTCTTGAGAATTTGTGATTCTCAAGTTTGCACTTCTGTTTCTTAAGGGCACTGTTTCACAATGAGGGAGGAGACTCAGAAACTCCCAAAGCCTTTAAGTATTCATGGCTTAAGCATTGCATTAGATTTTGCTGCTTTTTCCTTTATTTCATAACAGCTCTAGCAATGTTACTATTACCAATACATGACAAACAGTTGCTTTTTTAACTGAAGGGTCTGTGCCTTTGATATGCATCATAACTAGGCATGCGCAAAAAAAAAATGGGGGGAGGGGTTCAGATTTGGCCCAAACCGATTCAGCCTGAATACGAAGTACCCTTAGCACTCTGCACTTTTTTGGATTTGGCCAAATTGATTCAGCCAAATCCCAAAAAGTGAAGGGTACTTTGGGTGTTTTAGATTCAGCCTGATTGATTTGACCAAATCTGAAGTTTTGGGTGGGTTTTGTTGCTTATGCTCCCCTTTCCAAGCAGCAGAGAGCATCTTTGCTGCCTGAGATGGGCTGGGGGGAGGGGGGAGAGCACTCACTAAACAGCTAAACTATTGATAGCCAAAGGGCCAAAGTAAGGTTCTTTTGCCCATCCCCAATGGATCACACTAATAGAAAAAAAACTTTTTATATTTTTACTGCAGAAGAAATATAGACACACAAAATCTGTGCAGAGAATAATATAATTACATGAAATTAAATAAATTCCCATTGGAGGTGGGAAAAGGTGATGGCCCTTATGGGTCAAGTCAATAACCTGGGGTCTCCACCCCCTTTGGACATCCCATGCTCCCTGCCCGGCGGCCTGACGCGGCGAGAGGCACTTCACGCCTCTCGCCACATCAGGCGCGGCTGCCGGGGGCTCCCTGCCCGGCGGCCTGACACGTCGGAGGCAAAGGATCAACTGCCGGGGGCTCCCTTGCCCCACCGCCAGCTCCGGATAGGCTGCACCGCCGCCGCCGGGGGGGGCAAGACGACCCGCCTCTGCCTCACGCAGCGCCCCACAACCCCCCTAGAGTCCACCCCCTCGCCCCGTGCCCGTCGACCCTCCAAACCCCTCAGCCGCCCCCTCACCCTCCAAACATCTGCTAGCGCCCGCTGCATTCCAAGAGCAGCCCGCTTATTTACTAGTATATTAATAAAAATGAAATATGAAAAATATAACATAAATGTATTTTTGCTTATATATATGAGATTTCTGTGTTTAATATCTAGGAAGGGGAAAGTAGTGTAGAGTTACTGTACAATGTGGTGTTAAAAGTACTTTAGTCAGTCTTACTTAGTTTGATCTTGATAGGCATACCATAAGCTTTTTTTTGGCTCAGGTATTACTTAAAATAGACTTGTCTCCTGAATATATGATGAGGGAATTAGTGATTCTAGGAGACTTGCTAACTGAGAGGGGTAACCAGCAAGTTTCTTCCACCTAAGTATACAAGGGCAGGATCCTAGCAAGAAATCTCAGGCAGAGGTAAACTTGGAAATTAACCAAAAAAGATTTTATTGAAAACAAAAGTTCCTAACAAACGTTCATGCTTTTTAAAATAAACAAGCATACAAGAAGAAACAAAAGAGAATTGATAATTTGGATCAGAAAAAGGTCAATACAGAGATCCATGTAGGGAGTTGGGTGTGTGCTTTGAATCCAGGAACACTACACACAAGACTGAATCGGATGCGGTGGTTAGATACCAAAAAAATGTATCCCAAGGCCAGGTTTGGGTGGTTAGCCCCTAAAACAATTTATTTGAATTAAATACTGGTATGAAATAAAGAAACAGACTAGCTAATGGTTTTAGCAAGTCTGTGCCAAAAAAAAAACCCTTAATAGAGTTATAGGAAAGCCTCTGGAGTAATGGAATTCAAAAATTCTGGAGTGATAGAATTCAAAAATGTTTTGAAGCTGAAACATTAACATTTGTACCTGAATAGGTGATTAGGTGTGGCAGAGTCACTATGCTAAAATGGGTATGATGATGCAGTGCACATGGATATGGAAATGGCTGAGGTAAATAACTTAATCAGGGAAGAAATTAGAAAAAGAATGGTTCCAGGTGCTGAGATGGTGCTGAAGGCTATCTTAAAGAATTAGCAAACTCCACAGTCTGACGATCCTTTTGTCTGAGGCGTTCATGGGTAAAGGGAAGATTGCTAATCAGGTCTCTCTGCAATTAATTATGTTATACTATAATAGCCAGAATCCTCTTGCTGGGAATTGATATTCACTAGATCAAGTGTGGCCTATCTCTGTCATGCAGACAAGCCTGTGCAAGCTCCCTGGCCCAGCCATACTTTGCTAACGTCTACCAAAAATATTTTTATGAAGGGAGGTTCATGGACAAACTCCTGCTTTTGCACAGAGCAGGGTCCTAACAAAGTATGTATGTTTGCAGTAATTTGTACACAGGGAATAAGTGACTGCCCATGTAAGCCCATCACACCACCAACATAATATATGAGATAAACTCATGCGTGCAGTTTTCATGATCCTCCTTCAAGAATTAGGAGGAGACATTAAACAAATATATGTACATACAAGCTTTTATGTTGTCCCTAGGATGAAAACAATGCCTCCCCCAAAGTACCAAAATCCACTCCTCATTTGTACACATAGGATGCTACAGTCATTTCTGAAAACTGCAATGTAATCCTACCATAGTTGTGTCTGTCTAGTACCAAAGATTTCAAAGGATGTAACTGACAGGTTTGCACTGCACATCTGTTATTTAGACATGTTCAACAGATACTGATACAACAGCAGATTTGGCCCATCATCTCTTGTGTGCTGTAGCTAAAATGATTTCAGCCTTGTCTGAAATTAATTTTAAATTGCCAAAGCAAATTTAGATAACATTTGAGACTGTAAAAATTATTTATGAGAAGCCAAGTTGCAGAAGTTTCTCAAATGAGGGCAATTTAAATGTTGAGTCTTTGTCAAACAAGTGAATACATAATTACAAATCCTTTTAATTTCTCTCACATTTGTGCTAAGCACTCCATTTCAGATCTAGCATTCCAGTTAAATGATAACCAGAAAAGCAGGAGTTGGTTTTTATATCTCGCTTTTCACTACCAAAAGGAGTCTCAGAGCTGCTTACAATTGCCTTCCCTTCCTCTCCTCGCAGAAGATATCCTGTGAGGTAGATGAGGCTGAGAGAGCTCTGACACTACTGCTCTGCAAGAACAGCTCTAACAGAATTGTGACTAGCCCAAGGTCAGCCAGCTGGTTGTATGTGAAGAAGTCGGGAATCAAACCCAGTTCTCCAGATTAGAGGCCACTGCTCTTAAGCACTACACCAAGCTGACTCTCCTTAAGGAGGCTGAGGGGGTGACACTCACAGGACTGTTTCCTGCTTCTGGCCAGCTCTGAACTCATTGCCCTTCATGAACCAGGCAAATGACAGCAGCACTTAAAAAAGGAAGAGAAGCTTCAGAGACCTATTGCATGGTGAGGGATCAGAGCTAGAGGAGAACAGGTAGGAAGAGAAACAAATGGTGAATCCTTCCTTGTAGTCAGCCTTTATGTTCCCTCTTAGCATGCTTCCTTTAGTCAGAGTTCCAGTTTAGCTGTAACGGGACTGCCTGACATGTGAAGGACCAGTTCTGTACTGAGTTTCAAGTGTTTATTATGAACATCTGGCGTCCCAACATGGGGTGGAGGGTGGGGGAGTGGAATATCCCAAACTGACTGTATATTTCTGGTTGATCCAGGTAACTTGGAAGAAGGTTTAAATCAACAGAGAACTCTTTGCATGCTTCTTGATGCATGCAAATGATTGGTAAATTTACACATTGTATTCATAGAAGCACATACAAGGAATCACACAGTATGTGCAATCATGTCTACCCACCTGCAGACAGGCCTGAGTGTACTGGAGTTTATGCTAGAGTTCTGTTTAATTTAAGCAGCTCTTCATAATATACACATTACAATTATATGTATATGCTATCTCACTCACTTATGTATGGCATGTTTAATTTAAACATACCGTACATAAGTGAGAGAGATAGTCTAATGACAGAAGTATTCCAGATGAGTAACATGAGCTGTTTAAAATGGCCAATTTTTAAGCTACCAGAGGCTGCCAGCATTGGGGAATGTAGCTGCTTGGAATCTCATCAGCAAGCTGGTCTTTTCAGCTTGGTGTAGTAAGAGCAGCGGCCTCTAATCTGGAGAACCGTTTTTGATTCTCTACTCCTCCACATGCATCTAGCTGGGTAACCTTGGGTCAGTCACAGTTCTCTCTGTGCTCTCTCAGACCTCTTCTGCATGTCCAATGATGCTGAGGTCACTGCCTGTTTGCGTGTGTCTTTCCCCCCTGGTTATGCATGGAATCAGGACCCTTCTGGGGCGGTCCCCAGGCTGGCCCAACTTGCCCCCTCAGTTGGTCCATGGCAAGGGAATGCAAGAAATCCACACTCCCTTTTTTGCTGCAGGATCCAACTGTATGTATGTCAGGGTTGGGCCCTGCATACGTGGGGAAACTTGGGTCATCCGCAGTCGGGCATTCCTCACCACTGCCCCCCCCCCGAGTGTCACGGCTGTCATCTACCCTCACAACCTACCCTGATCATTAAAAAAAAATGTCTGATCACATTACAACACAATTCCAGAGTAACAAAATAGCGCCCAGACACATCTGCTGCCATGTTTGTTAGCACCTTTCCTTCTTCTTTCTATTTTTCATTTTAGGATTCAACAAGTGAGATTGGGGGCAGTCTGTGTGTGTAGGGGGGTAATGACAAGATAAAACAGCCCATCTTTTTGTATCCCCTTGCTCGTGTTGTTACAGTTTTGTGTTACAACATGATCGGGTAATTTTTTAAAAATTATTTCAGACATGGAGGGGGAGGCACTCAAATGTGACTAAATGTCACTGAAAGATGATTTAGAGTTTTTGCCACGTGACAATGATTGACAAGTTTTAAAAAATGGCGTGAAGTTTTGACTTACTGTTCCTCGGCTATTACGTACAGAAATCTGGGGGCAAACGGGGGAAGCAGGGTGAGGGCTCCCCATGCAGTCCTGGGAAATGATTAGGAAAGCCATCTCAAGGCAAAAAAATAGGGGACAGCATGGCATAACAGCTGCGTGAGTCCTCTGTGCAGAAGAGGTCTCAGCTTCACCTTTTTTTAGTGGTTAAGAGTGGCGGCTTCTAATCTGGCAAACTGGGTTTGATTCCCCACTCCCCATGTGTTGCCAGCTGGGTGACTTTGGGCTCATCACAGCCCTGATAAAGCTGTTCCAACCAGGGGTCTCTCAGCCTCACCTACCTCACAGGGTATCTGTTATGGGGAGAGGAAGACGATTGAAAGCGGCTTTGAAACACCTTTGCGTAGTAAAAAGTAGGGTACAAAACCCCCAGTTCTTATATTATCCTAAAGGCAGGAAGACAAATAGCCATGCTGTGGCTAAATTCCTGGTGGGGAATTTTTCAGATACCCCCATCCCACCTGTGAGGGAGTAAGCACGGCAGCATTCTGAGTGGGCAGGTTAATACTTGAAGTTCTGTGGGCTGATTGTTCTGGATAATTCCAGTTTGCTACTCTGATCAAATACTTCAGCTCCTGCAATTGTATCTTATTTACCTTTTATTGTTAGCACCATTGTTTATATACTTTTTTTTAAACTCTCTTCTTAGCAGGCGATTCATGGGGCATTTCCACAGTAGAGCAACCCCTGTTTCTGCACTCTTAAACTTCTGAAGAAGGCTATTAGTTCTGCTGACCCCACAGTTTCCAAATACTCGCTCACTGTTGTTTTTAATTTTTCTTTGGGTTGTAAGTCGCTTCTTTAATTCCTGAATTTGATTGAAATTTCCCACCACACCAAAATTTGGGGTTGTCAGTTGCACATGTCCATGTCTTCCGTCTTTCGTCTGCCGCCTGCCTCCACGTAGGTTGTTTCTGAAGTCATTGGTTTTATTATTTTTTTAAATGTATGTTTATTGTATTCTAATATGGGTTTTCTCGTTAATAAATTGTTTTGAAAAATGTCTGTCAGTGCAAGAAGGCTTGTGTCTAATGGAGTTGTTCCTGGAATAAAAAGTAAATGATCATGAATAAATTTGACCCCCAATTATTTTTATTCCAATAAGTGTACGTTATTATGCAGTTACGTACTTAAAAGTATGTTTTTGTGTAGTCTTTTTGCAATGTTTATAATACCTAGGTTGGATGCTTTCCACAGGCGTTTTGGGGGATTCATACATGAGATTTTCAACAGTGAACGGAGACTGCAAAAGATTGTGCCACTGTGCACAATACAGGGCATAAATAAAAGTGGCATCTGAGGCCATTTAAATGAACACAGTGCTGACATTTTGAATATACTATTGCATTCAATCACATGCACAAACAAAACAAAACCTAAAATGGAAAACAGGAGAGAGGCATAATGGGAGACTGCCTACTTCTGGAGCAATTGCAGAATTCATGTGGTGGGTTCCCTTCTGTAACAAAAGACAGGAAACTTGAAGAAATAATCTTACTGAGGAATGGATAGGGCCAACAGTATCCAAAGGAAATCCAACATAAAGATTTTAAAAAGAGTCTTTGTTGCAGAAATGCCCATGAATTTGTCTGTTGTGCTGTTTTGCTGTTAAACGGTGTGGCTTTGATCTAGTTAATGTAATCAGAGGTAGCAGAAGATGCTAGATCAATCCAAGTATATCAGTACCATCCTAAACAGACTTACATTCTTTAAGTGTCTGCATCAAAGAATTCCTAAGAACCTCTGTGTGCCACCAAATTCCATGATTGTAGAAAGGTGGAATATAGATGAAATACTAATGGCATCATTGTCTGTAGTATGCATTCCAATTTTGCTATATTATCTTATTATTATACAGTTTTGCAACTTTTTGTACCATTACAAAAACCTGCCAGCTTCATTGACCAGATGTGGGAGTAGATAAAAGGACTGTTGACTGAAGTGACACACTTTCTCCCTCTGTCTTCAAGGAATCAGCACCCAAAACAGGGACTGTCATACAGACACAAGGACCCTGGTTGCTCTCAAGGATTAGAAAGATTTACATGGTGATTGGGGCTCTCTCTGATACATGTGCTGGGGTAGAACAGGAGACAGTACCTTGCTGCCTCAGTCTTTGGTCATCCTTCCTATCCTGAATAGATGACCCTGTGACCCTATCAGTTTTTGGATACCTTCTCCCTTGGGCCTTGCTGTTCTTCCACTGCCATTTTCCCCATAGGGCTATCATAGCAATATTTAGTTGCCCTTCTTCTTGCTGATCTTTGGTTTTTATTGCTCACTGCCGCACCAATGTCCTCAAAGCTTTATATATACTGAGTATACATCATAGTACGTAGTTTGCGTTCATTTAATATTATATCTCACAAAAGCTATGCATAAAGCCCTTGAGGCAACTTGCAGACCAGCCAATCTATACTAAAATGAAACAGCTTTTTAGCAGCATAAATTCACATTAAAAAGGGCACTGATAGCAAAAAGGGGAAAAAACCTTGTGTGTGTGTGGGGCACCATCAAATCAGATGAAAGCCTGAAGAAGAGTTGTTTTTTATATCCCACTTTTCACTACCTGATGGAATCTCAAAGCGGCTTACAATTGCTTTCCCTTCCTTTCCCCACATCAGCCACCATGGGGTATGTGAGGCTGAGAGAGCTCTAAGGGTAACTGCTCAGTGAGAACATCTCTAACAGTTTTTGTGGTAAGACATCAACATGGAAAAAGCCTTTCTGTTTTGACTGCTGTCATCTCTGATGGTGGAGGACCACAGTGCATGGCCTCTGCAGAAGACCTTACCTTAAGCAGATCTTCTTTTACATATTTATATACTACTTTCAGCAAGAATACTTTACCACACTTCCATATCACATATCTATTTCTTTAGATATCTACTGCAGGTCAGAGCTACACTTACCCTCTAGATTTGAAAAGAAATTTTTAAAAAAATTAAATATACTGCAGGTTTAAATACCTCTCATATTAAATAAAGTGTTGCTTGCATATGTGCAAACAACACACTTAGTATTGTGGGGCCTGTTAGATCTGGATAAGCTGGTAAGAGCAATGATTTAGGGGGGACAGGGGGCAGAAAGAGTGAGAGGCATAGGGGACAAAGAGCAAAACAAGGGTAGGTAGGATGGAGAAAGAGTGAGGGGCAGTAAAGTAGGTGGAGAGGGGTTAAAATGGTGGGAGAATGCTCCTTCCTCCCATGTTTCTTGTGGGTCCCCACTTGAACATCTAATTATCAGTGTGGCCCCATCTGTAACTGGAGCCATGAGCCAACAAAACAGATTTTGCCGAAAAATCTGAAATGGGGAGGGGGGGAGTGAACCTCTCAATAGTGTGATGAAAAGGATGCTGTTGGTCCTCTACACATCCACCCAGCCTGATAGCCAATCACACAAGTTTTTTGCACACATTTAACACCATTCAATAAATAACAGAATGAGAGGTTAGCAGCTGAGCAAAAGGTAGCTTGAATCTCAGGGAATGCTTGTAAGCACTTTTGATGGATCCGAACCTAACTTGATTGAGATGTATTTTGCTGTTATCAGAAGCTATGGACACAGGTTGAGTAGGAATCTGCCCTTGGAACATCTCATAACCCAGGATTCCTGGAAGCCAGGTGCATAGAAAATTTCTTCTGCTGAAAATTATCAAAGGTATTGGGGGAAGGATTCCATCTTCTTTTATATGACAGAATAAACAAAGGAAATGAGTGTAAGTTGCCTTGAGCCATTGAAGGAACTGACTGATTTGAAGGCTTCAGTTGCAAGTGCCCGGACATGTACAACAATTGCATGAACTATTTTTAAGAAGTCTCTGTAAATTGCAAGTCAGGGCAGAGGATTAATGGATGGATTAATCTGGAGCAGAATGTTTTCTATATAAAATTAGTGTTGGAGACCAGCCCAGGACTGACAGCATGGGAGAATGATGTCATTTCTTTAAATGAAAAGGCAGCTCAACTGCCACCCAGGCAGCAGTGAACCAAGCTCCTTACTAGAATCCTTGTTTCTGTTGCCCATCAGAAATGAAGAACATTCATACCCCTGTATGTATGCAGAAGAAACCGAAAGGCAGCATTGACCACCCATAAAGTTTCTGTTCTCTTTCAGTCTGTTCAGTTTAGATTATAATATGTTACAAACAGAAAACAAGCATACTGTAAGAGGTGTGAACCAAAGACATGAGTATGTGAAATATACAAAGGAACCAAGCAGCATCCCATAAGGCAGACATAAGTGCATAAGAGGAGCCCTGCTGGATCCGGCTACCAGGGCATCTGGTCCAGTTTCTGGTTTCACATAGCAGACAACCAGTTCTCCTGGAGGGTCAGCTAATAGGGCAACTCTACATTGGGAAATATTTGGAGATTTGGAGGTGTATACTGGGGATGGTGAGGCTTGGGGGCAGGACCTCAGCAGGGTATAACACCACAGCAGCCACCCTGCAAAGTAGATATTTTCTCCTGGAGAATTAATTTCTGTAGTTTGGAGATCAGTTGCAATTTTGTGATATCTCCATGATCTCACCTGGAAGTTTGAAATAGTACAGATGCACTGGGACACCAATATGGTAATAATAAATCCAAATAGAATCGTCCAGTTTCAGATGTTTTTACATTCTTACTTCATATAGGTCCCAACGCGTTTCGCCTGCTGGCTTTGTCAAGGGACAAACTATTAGTGTTTCACACAAACTGAAACACTAATAATTTGTCCTTTGACAAAGCCAGCAGGCGAAACGCGTTGGGACCTATATGAAGTAAGAATTTAAAAACATCTGAAACTGAAGAGAGATGACTCTATTTGGATTTATTATTGCCATATTGGTGCCCCAGTGCATCTGTACTATTTCATATTTGTTTCTTCACTGGAACCTACCCCTCCCAATTCACTCACCTGGGGAAGTCAACCCTACTTTTCACTGAGCATAGAATCATAACATCATAGAGTTGGAAGGAGCCATACAGGCCGTCTAGTCCAACCTCCTGCTCAATGCAGGATCAGCCTATCAGCATCCAGGATAAGTATCTGTCCCAACGCTGCTTGAAGACTAAGAATGTGGGGGAGCTCATCACCTCCTTAGGCAGTCAATTCCACTGCTGAACTATTCTGTGAAATCCCAACCCCCTTGATATCTAGTCAGTATCATTCTACACAACATTTAAACCCATTACTGCGGGTCCTATCCTCTGCTGCTGACAGGAACGTTTTCCTTCCCCTCCCCTAAATGTCAACTTTTCAGATACGTAAAAACAACAATCATGTCCCCTCACAACCTTCTCATCTCCAGGCTGAACATCCCCAGGTCCCTTAGCGTTTCCTCATAGGGCTTGATTCCCCAGGCCCTGGACCATCCTTGTCACACACCTCTGCACCCCCTCAATTTTGTCGATTCCTATTTGAAATGAGTCATCCAGAACTGCACACAGTACTCCTGGTGGGGTCTGACCAATGCGGTATACAGTGGGTCTATGACATCTTGTTTTTTTGATGTGATGCCCTTGTTGATACAGCCCAAGACTGCATTTGCCTTCTTTACTGCTGCATCACATGGTCTACTCAAATTTAGCTTACAGCCTACAAGTACCTTAAGATCTCGTTCGCACATACTGCAACCCAGAAGTGCAACTCTCATCCAGTATCCATGCTTCTCATTTTTGTGACTGCTGGACCTCCGCCATGAATCAGTCTAATCCCTCTTTAAAGCCATCTGTGTTTGTGGCCATCACTATAAAGAAGAGCTGGGAGTGCTGCAAACCAATCTGGCCCTGGGTACGCTCGCTCCTCTTCTAACCTTCATACCATCTCTAGATGTGTGAGTGTGGAGGCTAGGGAGGATCCAATTTTGGTTCTTTGCAATGCAAGGTCAATCAACAACAAGACCTTGACTCTGCAACAATTCTTCATGGAGTTGGGAGTGGACCTTGCATGCGTGTACAAGAACTGGGTGCAGGAAGGTGAGACAGTGGCCCTGAAAGAACTAGCCCCACCTGGGTTCTCGGTCCTGCATAGTAGGAGGTGGCAATCGTGGTCCAGGAGGCTTTCTCCTAAAGGGCTCTCCTGGCGCTGGTGATCAGTGGAATGGAGTGTGTCGATATTGGTTGGGATTTGGTCTAGAGATCAGCCATCTGGCTGGTGTAGTGGTTAGGAGTGTGGCGTTCTAATCTGGTGAGTCGTGTTTGAATGCGCGCTCCCCCACATGCAACCAGCTGGGTGTCCTTGGGCTCACCACAGCACTGATAAAGCTGTTCTGACTGAGCAGTAATATCAGGGCTTTCTCAGCCTCACCCACCTCACAGGGTGTCTGCTGTGGGGAGAGGAAAAGGGAGGTGAATGTAAGCCACTTTGAGCCCCCTTCAGGTAGAGAAAAGCGGCATATAAGGACCACTTCTTCTTCTTCTTCTGTCAGATGCCCTGCCAAATCTGCTGGAAGCAGTGGTGGCTGCCTGGGCATTGCAATTTCCCAGGCTTATAATCATGGGGAAATTCAATGTCCACATAGGCACATTGCCCCTAGGACTTGGCTCATCCATGGTGATACCGGAGCTCTTGCAATTTGTTGCCAGGTTCACCCATCAGGCCAGCCACACCCCAGCTTGATCTTTGGTGCTGGGATAGAGATGGATCTGGAAGTGGCCTTGGCCATGTCATGATTAGACCATTATGCCCTTCAAACCCAGCTCAGGATACCACCCCTCCCCCATTAGGGCAAGGGGCATATTTTTGCTTGCCTGCAGAGACTCATGGATCCAATTGGTTTTCGGAATGCTCTGTGGGACCCGATGTCTCCTAGTGACTCATTGACAGTGCTGGTGGAGGACTGGCATTCCCGTCTGACAGCTGCCATAGACAAGATCGCCTGTATACGTCCTCTCCATCATCAACTCAAATGAGCCCCTTGGTATACTGGGCTGCTTCAGGAGAAGAAAAGGGAAGTGAGACAACTAGAGCAGGTGTGGTGGAAAACTCTTGACAAGGCAGCAAGAACATCTTATTGCATGCTTATTTGGGCATATAAGATGGCAGTGAAAGTGACAAAGTATGAATTCTTTGCCATGGAAATTGCATCTGCTAGCTTTCACCCAGCTCAATTGTTTAGGGTAGTTCGGTCTCTTACCACCCTTAAGGAGGGGTGCCAAAATAGTAGTCAATTGGATCTTATCTCTGAGGCATTAGTGAGCTAATTTGTGGATAAAGTCTTGTCACTCCACCGTGACCTTACCGCCATGGTTGATACAGTAAAGGAACTGGAGGCCTGTTGGCCACCTCTGGAGGTGACATTTGATGGCTTCAGATGGCACTCTTCACCTGAAGTGGACAACCTTCTGGGGTTGGTGTGGACTACCATTTGTCCCCTCAATCCCTGCCCGTCTTGATTCCTCAAAGGGAGTGGCCAGCGGATAGGAGGTCAGTTCAGGGATATTATTAATCCCTCCCTGTTGACCAGGGAGTTCCCTGAGCTGTGAAGAGGGCAGTGGTTTGCCCTTTCCTTAAGAAACCATCGCTGGATCCACAGGACCTGGACAGCTACTGCCCAGTCACACATCTTGTGTTTCTGGAGAAGGTAGTTGAAAGGGCTGCTGCAGACCAGCACCTGTCATTCTTGGATGAAACTTCAGTCCTTGATCCAATTCAGTCTGGCTTCCATCCTGGCTACGGGGTGGAGATGGTGCCGGTCACCCTGATGGATGATTTTTAGTGCCAACTGGATCAGGGTAGGTCAGCCATTCTCATTTTGTTAAATCTGTTGGCCTCCTTCCATGTGGTCAACCATGAATTATTGGCCCACCACCTTGCCAGGACAGGGATATGACGTACAACCCTACACTCCTTTCTCCATAACTGGATCCAGAGGGTGGCTGTGGGGGATGAGTTGCTGTGGTCTTGTTGAGTCCCATGTGGAGTGCCTTAGGGAGCAGTGCTCTCCCCCATGTTTTTCAACATCTTTATGGGCCCTCTAGCCCAGCTGGTCCAGAGCTTTGGCCTGGGCTGTCATCGATATGCCGATAATGCCCAGCTCTATCTCCTCATGGACAGCTGCCCAAACTCCCCTCTGAAAACATTTGCCAGATGTTTGGAAGCCAGGGCTGGATGGCTTGAGGAGAGTCATCTGAAATTCAACCCCTCCAAGATGGAGGCACTTTGGCTGGGAAGTAGGAAGGCAGAACAGGAAGCATGCTTACCCATCCTGGTGGGACACAACTTACTACCGTGCCCAAGGCCAGGCATTTGGGGATGATCATAGATACCTCACTGACTATGGAGGCGCAGGTAAAAAAAGTAGCCCAACAGGTGTTTTTCCATCTTCATCAGGCATGGATACTAGCGCCCTATCTTAACACCTGGCCATGGTGATCCATATGATGGTCACCTTGAGGATTGATTTCTGTAACTTGCTCTACGTGGGCCTGCCCTTGTCCCTGACCCAGAAATTGCAACTGGTACAAAATGTGGTTGCTAGGGTCTTCACAGGAACACCTAGAAGGCCCACATCCAGCCTGTGCTGATGCAGCTGCATTGGTTACCGGTTTGGCCTAGATATGGTTCAAGGTTTTGGTTTTGACCTTTAAGGGCCTTCATGGTCTGGGACCACATACCTGAGGGACTGCCTGTCACCCTATTCCCCCACAGAGCTTTGCACTCTGTGGGTACCAATTTGCTGGTCATTCCTGGCCCCAAATTAGCTTGCCTGGCCTCAACCAGGGCCAGGACTTTTTCAGTTCTGGCCCTCACCTGGTGGCATGAACTCCCAGAAGAGCTGCAGGCCCTGTGGGAGCTTTCAGCCTGCAAGACAGAGATCTTCCACCAGGTCTATGGATGAGGCCTAGATGGAGAAAACATCAGTTGCAGACCCCCCTTCATTAATAGACATGACCACTTGAACATCTTGATGGCATTCAATTATGGCTCCGGCTTACCTCCCCTGCTGGGAGTTACATTGGGGGGAAGGGTAGATAAGTTATACTGCCATGTTGTATTTTTTTTGTCTTTTGTATTGTTTTTAATGGGGTTTTATTGGGGATTTTACTATGGATTAATATCATAACCTGCCATGAGCCAGCTTGCTGGGAGTGGCAGGAAATATAATAATAATAATAATAATAATAATAATAATAATAACAACAACAATAATAATAACAACAATAATAATAAATCAACAGGCAGTGAACATCATGATTTAATCACTCCTTGAGTAAATAATTATTTCCTGAATCTATTGCCCATAAAATTTGTTGCATACCCATGATTTCTATTATCATGGGGCAAGTTCTCTGTGCTCATTTTCTTCATCCCATGTATAATTTTAGAAAACTCTATCATAGTGGTTCCTCAAATAGGGTTGCCAGGTGTACTGATCTGGGAGGTGGTTCCCACTTTCTGGACACATCCTGCCCCCCCAAACTCCCTGAACTCCCCAAACCCAGAAAAATGCTTCAATGTACTGCCATCACCCAGAAATGACATTGGCATGCCGGGGTCATGAGGGGCTGATGCACAGGTTTTTGGAGAAACTATGGTGTGAGGCAAATTCTACCACAGAGTTTTGCCCCCAAACCAGAGTGTTGCCCCTGATATCTCTGACATCACTTTGGATGATGTCAGCATGTTTCAGTGTTCGTTCCCACTTCAGGAAGGCTCTCCCATGCCCTGCTGGCAGCATCAAGGGATCTGGCACTGTATACTCAAAAAGGTTGGGAAGTACACCTCTTAGCCTTCTTGCTTGTAAACTGAAAAGTCTCAGCCTCTTCAGCCTTTCCTCGTGGGAAACATTCTCTAATACCTTAATTATCTCCTGTACTCTTTCCAACTCTGAAATTTCCTTTTTTGATATATGGTAATCAGAATTGTACAGAGTGTTCCAAATGAGGCTGCACTGTAGATCTACAGAGGAGTATTATGGTATTGACTATTTCACTTTCAATCCCTTAATTAATAGTCTCCAACATGGAGTTTGCCTTTTTCAGTGCTGTGGCACAATGAGTCAGCATTTTCATTACATTGCAATCCTTTTTATTTTTCTCCATTCAAAAATATTTTGATATTATCTGCAAGCTTGGCCACTACACTGCCCACCCCTGATTCTGGGTTATATATGATTTGGTAATTAGACCTAATGGGAAAATTCTTTTTGCATTCCAAATCTGGTGATGAACTAGGCCTATTTTACCAGCCAATCCCCCCCAAAATGTTGTGCTTCCCTTTGTATATTCAGCAAAGACAATCCTTCAAGTGTTTCCAGTTCAGTCTACATTCTTCCTACAAGCAAGGTGCCAATTAAGCACTCATGATTTCCAGCTTAAGCTACAGAACTGGAATCTAAGAGACCCAGGTTGCATGTCCTGAGTCATTAAGGACACTGAGGGACCTTGGGCCAGTTTAAAGTTGCTAATACCCAGGTGGATAATAAACAGAAAGAAATTTCCAAGCTGGCGATGGTAAAAAGCTTTATTCAGAACAAGTTCCTAGGTATAAAACCTCCTTTACGTATATTACTTCCTCAGTAAACTTATTTCTGAATTGTTTTTTTTTCAGGGATACAAACAAAATCTTCAACCCACTATCTAATTCTTATATTTTATATACCTTATATTTCATATTTTAAGCCGTATAATTTGGGTCTATTAGTATCAAAGATCCATAAAAGTAAGTATCTTATAAATGACCCTTTTCTGTTTACTGAGGAAGTAATATACGAAAATGAGGATTTCTACCTAGGAACTTGTTCTGAATAAAGCTTTTTGCCATCGCCAGCTTGGAAATGTCTTTCTGTCGTCTCTGCTTGTACCAATACCCAGGTGGGGCCTGATCTCCAGACTTCGTAGGTCAGTTCCAGTGGAGATAATGGCTGCTTTAGAGGGAGTATTCTATGGCATTAGGCTCCACTGGCCCTTCACACAGCTGGTGAACCATCGCACAGGTTGTCAAGGCAGGAGCCAGCCCTGATGTGGTACCAAGCTGTACCCGGATGTTATCTCAGAAACTCCTCAAATTACACATAAATAAAGCAAAAATAAAGCTTAAATTTAAGATAAATTTCTAGGGAAGGGTTTTATAGCAAGGCATATAAACTGGCAATTAAAATTCCTCTTTCTGGGGTCCTAGACTCCGGGAATCCCCCAGTTTTACAACTCATCTCTAGCTGACAGAGATCAGTTCCCTTGGTGAAAATGGCTGCTTTGGAGGGTAGACTCCAGAGCATTATACGTCACTGAGATCCCTCCTCACCTCAAATCCTGCCCACTCCCTGCTTCAACCCCAAAGTCTCCAAGTATTTCCTGACCCAGAGCAAGTAACCCTAGTCCTAGTATAGTACAGCTTGCTCTGGAAGTAAAGAGTCTTTGAGCATAATACAGATGTCTTCTTGGCACCATGGAGGCACAGAAAGAAAACACTAAAGTACTGACATACCTGGTGAAGTGTGCATGCACATGAAAGCTTATACCTTGAATAACATTTTGCTGGTCTTTGGACTCAAACTTAGTTCTTCCTAAGAAGAGCCAGTTTGGTGTAGTGGTTAGGAGTGCGGATTTCTAATCTGGCATGCCAGGTTTGATTTCGTGTTCCCCCACATGCAGCCAGCTGGGTGACCTTTGGTTCGCCATGGCACTGATAAAACTGTTCTGACCGAGCAGTGATATCGGGCTCTCTCACCCTCACACACCACACAGGGTGTCTGTTGTGGGAAGAGGAATGGGAAGGCGACTGTAAGCCACTTTGAGCTTCCTTCGGGTAGGGAAAAGCAGCATATAAGAACCAACTTCTTCTTCTTCTATTCTGACAGCTTCTATCAGGCCCCACCCAACCTACTTGCTACTGTCTACCACTGATATGGGAAATCTAGACTTTGCCAATATGATTGAGATATGACAAGAGATACTAGATTTTAGATAGCTAACATTACATTTTTAACCTGAAATTGTTTACTGCTATCTTAATTGTTTTAATTGCATTTTAAACTGTCAACTAAATCTGTATACCACATTGTGCACTGCCCAGAGCTGCGTAACCAGGACAGATAGATAGATAGATAGATAGATAGATAGATAGATAGATAGATAGATAGATAGATAGATAGATAGATAGACAGACAGACAGACAGACAGACAGACAGACAGACAGACAGACACTATAGAAAGCTGCAGCACATAGCCTCCTGCCCTTCTCAACCAATCACTAGTCAGTGCCCATGGAATCTTCCAGATGAAAGTGAGTTCCCATCCTTCAGTACTGGGTCCACAGCTGACCTGAGTTCAGCTCATAGGCCTGGATGGACAGCCTTGTGGAATATCTGTCAGTGTGGCTGTTGTCCAGCAACTGCAGTAAATCAGAAAACTATGAAAAGCAGTAAAGTAACTTGGGAAACAATGTAGCTTCAGCTGGAACAGACTAGAAAATTATCTTTAAATGTTCTCTACCTGCAAGGGAACAGGTACCTGCTGTGTTGATCTGGTGGCCTGTCTGGACTGTTGGTGGAAGGAGAGGCACAGAGACCAGAGTGTACTAAAACCACTACCACCTATGATTGGTGGGAATCTACATTGTGTGCATCAGACTCTCTTTAAAATGGCCCTTATGCTGCTTCATAATTTGATTGCTGATAACTAATATGTCACCCAGACATATTCATCTTCAGTGCCTCTGATTTCCTCCAACTTTCTACTGCTCCTTGCTCATAATTCCTGCCTTACGTCCTTTCAGTGCCCTTTGGATGCTTCTCTCTGCTTATGTCACATAGATCATTTCATTTGTTTGCCACAAGCAGCATCTGGAATTTCATACGCAGTCAGAGAACAAAGAGCACATGCCAAGAGGATATAAAAGTGGTGTCTCAATAAGTAGAGTGTTGATGTGCACTTTCTCCCCAAACCAGTGATTGTCCTGACAGTTGGACAAATTAAAATGAAGAAATAAAAATGTGTTGCACAGTGAAATGGCAACAAACTGCAGCTACGTCTTGTGACAGCCAAATCCAAATCTGTATGTCAGTACTGTGGCTTGTTAATTGTCATTGATGATAAATAGGGGAAAGTATGAATTTAACAGGCTGTGATGTGAAGGGTGTGGGAGACAGAGAGAATATGGTTGCACCCACGCATCTCTGGATATTAAGCAATTGCGATCCTCTACTTCCTGGATTTCCCTGTCTGGAATAATTTCCTAGGCCAGAAATATAATCTGTTTAGAAGTAGAATGCCTGCAGTCAGAAAACTGGACAAATTCCTTTACTTCAAGGCTGTTTTTCATGTAGCGTATCCCTATTTTCTCATGAAAAAGATTAACTCCGGTTGAAAATGATGCGTGTATTGCTGACCCACTTCCTGACCTCTGGGAACTGACTTCTTTGGAGATAATTATATATATGAACCATTTCCATAATGATATTTTTGGGATTTTAAGAACTTCAATACGAACACAATTGTCAGTTGAATTTACTTTAAATTGAATGCCATAGTACATGAGCCAACCTCCTGATCAGATCACCATGCTATTTTCTGTTCAAATTTGCCTTGAGCACTGTGACACACGGTGTTGTACCTGTACAGTTGCTGCTTATGTTACGGGTCATGCCCTGATAATAAGTAACACGTCAATTGCAGCTTGTTCTTTTGAACTTTGACAGTCTGCAAAATAAGTCTTCTCAATTACTGGAGAAGACCCACGTGCCTCCCAATGTTAAGATCAGGGTGTTTTGAATAACCTAGTTGTCAAGCACAGAATCACTCACATCACCTTCTGTTGCTGCCTGTACAGTTGACTGAATCGTTTCAATGATCCGACTGAGGACATGTTGCCTGCTTTTGGTGTCTGCACAGTCAGCAGCCTCTATGCCAAAGAGATTGCAAAATCTGATTAGAAGATTAGTCAGACACCAAAGGCACACAGATAGTTTAAGTAGCAAGTCACCTCTCAAAAATCTCAAACAATTTTGTTTAACGATGGGCTTTTGGTGGTGGTGGTAGGGTTAAAGCTCAAGTGGCAGGCAGAATGGTTGGTGAGGCAGCAGCTGTTAAAAAAACAATCTGTTGTCTTGCAGATGGACACATTCTATTTGGAATCATCTGAGCAGCTCAGCAAAAGGTTAGCTCTGTGATCACAGCTGGCATCTGTCAGTATTTTAAACCCAGGAGTGACTTCCAGAAATAGCCCATGGAATCATGGAATGACGCCCACGGTTCTGAATGGACGGGTGTGTAATGAATCCATGTGTAGATGGATAAATAAGTTTGTCAGTTTCAGCAATTAAAGACAGCTTGGTGTAGTAGTTAAAACCGGCAGCCTCTAAAATGGAGAGCTGGGCTGGATTCCCCACTCCACTTCCATATTCAGCCAGCTGGGTGATCTTGAGCCAGTCACAGTTCTCTCAAAGCTTTCTCAGCCCACCTTCCTCACAGGGTGTCTGTTGTGTGGAGTGGAAGGGAAGGTAATTGTAAGCTGCTTTGAGATTCATTCAGGTAGAGAAAAGCGGAGTATAAAAAACAGCTGCTTCTTCAGTGTCCCATAGATTTCCTGCAATAGCTGTATTTGCACCCCTTAAGTAGCCTTAAGGCTATTTTTACAGTCAGTCTTAAGGATTAAGGCTATTTTTACAGTCAGTCTGGCTTTGGACTTGGGGGACCTACTTATCCTTATCCATTGTTCCTCTTAATATTTGTGAAACAGCCTGGGGGGGTGGAACGAGTCTGGGGTGTCCGAGTTGGAATAGGGCCAATCAGGATGTGACCAGCATTGCTGACCCTGATTGGCGCTGCCCCTACAGCTCCTGCCCTCCCTCCCTGGACGCTAGCCACTTTGCTCTCAGACACCTGAGAGAGAGAGAGATAGAGAGCCCTGCCAAACCGTAAACAAGCCCTGATAACCTTCTATGGCTCCTGCTGCAAGAGAGAGCTGCGCCTGCCAGTGTCCCCTGGGTCCTAGCGCCCATTGCATTCCTGGTTGCAATGGGCTTTCTTGCTAGTCAATAAATAAGATTACAGTGCAATCCTAAGAAAAGCCATATTCTAAGTCTATTGACGTTAATGGGTTTAGAAGGAAGTGACTCTGTTTAGGATTTCACTATTAGGATCTGTGCAAGTGGATACCCGGGAAGGTATCAAACTGCATTTATGTTCTCAGTTGTTTATGTTGCCTTATAATATTGGAAATGTATGAAGTTAAGGTTCTTTTTATCCTTCATTTCCAGTAAGAACACTTGACTTTTTTAACTCCACACAAAATCTCAGCTACATGTCCTTCAGTATGCCTATCTCACTGTCTGCATGGGGATGGTTGCTTACTGGGCAACTCATAGAGATCATGGCAGCTAACCACCCTGAAGCGAAAATGGCAGCTAACCACCCTGAACAGAAAATGAACCAGACTTCCCATATTTTATAGCAAATATTGGTTAGAGGGCGGCAGCAGGGTGGGATGGCATTCATGGAGATCCTTGATAAATTATTCCAAAATTTGGCTTGGAGGAAAACAGAGGCCCATTCCGCACAAGGACTAATGTTGCCAATTGGTTCCTGAAAGCGGAAACGCTATTTTTAAAAGTGCTATTAGGCGTTACGCATACCTGCCTTTGTAGTGGAATCCAGTAGCATTTCAATCGTTTCCCACAGGTTTCCGGTCTTGCCAAAAATCACTAGAAAGGAAGCGATTTTTTCTGTGCTTTGTCCCACCCCTGGCCATCAATCAAACGAACAGCCGTTATCATGGGCGACCGTTATCATGCTCCCGAAAAGCCACTTTCCCTTTAAGCACAGGTTTTTTTTTTAAAAAAAAGAAAAACACACATTGCAACGAATATGCCTTGATTCCTTGATTTCTCCTAACATAGAGACCCATCTAGCTGGCAGCTGGCGTGTGAGCTGCCGATTCATCGTTACCACGCTCCCCCGAGTGAAAAAAAAATCCCCCCCTGTGCACAGGCGCGATTTTTGGCTGAAAATAAAGAGAACTTTCATACGGGGCTGTGTTGTGCTTGGTAACTTGAGGGGAGCTTTAAAGCAGCTCTGTGGAGGGACTATAGCCAGAGAAGCCTCGCTGGGTGAATGAAGGCTCGCCAGCTCGTTGCTTTCGGCTCGCTCCAAGAAAAAAAAATGGCGATCGCTTCACTGGAAGTTGAAGGAGAGAGCTGGAGGAGAGTTGGAGGAGACTTGGCTGGAACCGCAACAATGGGAACGCACAGGTCTTTTTCGCTAGTGTTGCAGATTGTTTGCAAGAGTGTAGCGCTTTTCAGAGGGTGAATCCACTTTTCTGGATTCCCCTTTAAGCACTACAATGAATCGCTTTTTACGGATCAGTTTCAGGAGTGTGGCAGATTGTGTGCGACATCGTGCATAACTGCAAATTAGTAGCGTTTACAATTTGGAAGCCTTTTGCAACATTGAAGTCGTGCAGAATGGACCAGAGATTACAAAAAGAAAAAGACGTGGTAAACTTTCTAGAAAATAACAAAACTCCAGATTTCTTTTAAAAACAACTGAAAAGAAAACAGACAAATCTAGTTATTTTGACTCTTTGCAACAGGACATTTTATTGCCGCAAATTCTGATTTAAGAATGAGTCATGAATCTAATCATGGCCACAAACAGCATGTGGAATGCAAATTGAACTTGCTTCCCATACGTTCTCCATACAACATAAATTGACATGGCCTCTCTGAATGAGAGGCATCCCTCCTGTTAAATACTTGTATGATGGTGCAGTTCTGCAATGTACTAGCCCATGTAATCTGTAAAACTGAGTTGAAGCAGTGTCAGGCCCCTACTTACACCTTCCCAAGTGGCATGCAATTTAACTGCTATGACATTCAAAGCATCCTGTGCATTGACGTTTGACGAGAGTACGGAAAATTATCTGTTAGAAATCCATAGGGCATTTCTGCACATTATTAAAAATAACATTACGGCACCTGAATGGCGTAGCGTTAAATATTATAGTGCCTCCCAGTCACCCCATACATTTTTGCAATCTTGCTCCCCCAATCTGCCACCTTTTTGCACTTCTTACCCTCCACAAGTGCTGCTGGAAATGGCGGAAGAGAGCAATGTGGTTTATATGAGACTGTCTTCCACCTGTCAATCAAGCCAGGCAGCCAATCCCGTTTATTCTTTTTTTAAAGGTCCCACAATGCCCGCTATTTTTTAAAATTAATACTTTTCTGTTTAAATGCCTATGCATCTGTTTAAATACCTATGCATCTAATCATAGATGCATAGTGCTTTTTGAATGACGCACCTCATAGAATCACACATCTTGATACTTTTAAAAATTAATCTTGTTCCAGATTTGGGGGGGTGGGACTTTAGAGAGGCATGCATTATGTTACAAGTTTGGGAGAAAATTATTTCTGGCATTGCCTGCATGCTTGTCTGCCTATTCGTTGCTCCAGGCTGTTCTTAATTTTTAAAAAGCACTTCCTGTCCCCCAGAAGAAGGGAAAGGGAGGCAGGTGCAAGGGTGGAACATTGGAGGCGGAGGTAGCGCTTCTTTGCCTCCATACATTTTTTTTGCTGGAGACCTGTTTGTTGCTCTGCCTTAGCTATTGCTAAATAGGTTGGGGAATCCACTTTATGCTATTCCCCAACTAGAATTTTAAAATGGAGGATGTAGCTGACTGGTTACTGCCCAGACCCTGGATGTTGGCAACATCATGCGGAGTGGCTGGAATATAGCGTCTTCACAAGTTAAGTGTGATGCTAAGTTTATGTTGTGTGGAAAGGCCCCTAGTTCCCACCCACAGCACTACAGTTCCCAGGATTCTCCAACACAAAGGAGTTTTATCATGTATTGCATAGATAAGCCCTGCTGTGCCAAAACCGCAGCTGCAAAAGAAACTGCATTGTACACAGGGGGTTGGAAATTAAGGGTACTTCAACATGGAGTTCATTGGTGCAGCTTCCATAGTTTTGATACGTGGTACAACACCCCTAAATGCCTGCATTCATCCTTTCCTCAGTTGCAGGGTGGGGAGGGGGGATTGAAGGGCCATGACAGAATACCCATAATGGGGTCCAACCAAAACTGAACTGATGTTGGTTCACCTTCTTTATTCAGTAATGGTAATTAACTTCCCATACTAATGTACTGAACGAAAAGTGCTGAAGTGTTGTTGGAGAAACTTTAGGGCCAAATCAGGCAGATTAATAATTAAAGATAAAGCAGTGGCCCATTTGAACATCTCACATGTGCCTCTTCATGTATGAATTCGCTTACAATATGAGTTGACCTGTTTGCACATTGAAATGGCATACCACTGATGCACCTGCCTCTACCCCTAAAGTCTGGTATCACCTGCCTAGCCCCCCTCCCAACTCCTTGTGTGCTAATTCTGTACGCAAACAGGCTGACGTACATTGTGTGATTAGTTACATGGTACATGTGTCAGGGCATGCAACGCATGGGAGGTTTATGTAGACAAATACTTTACTCGGGGCTGCTGTAAGGTTTGTTTGATCCTTTAATTCATAAAGAAAGGCAAAATTATCTAAGCGTGGCAGCAGTAAATCATGACTTCCCTTGTGTACATATACCAAGAGACTAGAAAAAAATATCAGCCTCCTGACTTGCTGGACAAGCCCTGAAAAAGAGTTTTTTATGTAACTAAGGAGGGCGGTTGAATCTCCTGAAGGCTGAGGCGCCCCAAGAGAGCCTCTTTCACCCCTTTCTTGATAAGCCAAGGTGGTTACTTCCAAATTTAAGCTTTTGCTCTGGTTTTCATTTGCAAGATGTTACAGAGGGGGTGTGTGTGTGACTTGAGACAGCCTTTTGGTGAGGTTGAGGGAGCCAGGCTGGGGTGGGTAGGAGGTCTGGTTTTTGTTCTCGGATGATGCAGCTGTCTGCTCTGAAACGTTTCCCACCAAACTGGATTTAGTGCTCTCCCCCACCCCCACCCCCACCCCCACCCCAGCAGCCTTTCTGGGAATCAAAGCCATGTTCTCCTTTCCTCAGGCTGAGCCTGATTTTAATTTGTTACCTTGTAAAAAAAAATTCTGGGAAGATGAAATAGTTGGCAAAAGAGTGTTTTTCCTTTCTCTCCCTCCTTCCCTTTTCTCCTTTTCCTGTGGTACTGCTGTTTGGAAAGGGAATGCTAAAGGATTTTTTTCATGTTTCAAATGTTTTTAAAGATGGTTTTGGATGGGTAGCATTCTTTTGGAAACACTGGAGGAACACATTGGTGAAAACCATAAACAATAATGGTTCTGTCACATTTTCTCAAAGCCTGCGTTGGCCTTGAGTCTCAACCCCAAAACTTGCTATGTTGGGGGCTGGGGGCTTAAGTTGGAGGCCTCAATTGCTGAATTAGCAGAAGATCAAAAAGATCGACTACACTAGTGCAAAGATGTTAGAATTGGGTTGCAGGCACAACCATCACTCTTACAATCCAAGGATGCTTGGCATACAACCTGCACCACAGAGCTAACTGTTATAGCTTGCACATGACAGCATCTACTGAGTTGCGTTTTCCCTCATGGTTTGGGGTTGACTGGTCAGTACATGACCTAAGTCACTTGGCCCCAAGATCCTGGGCTTGCAAACTGCTCTCCCTGTCTTGTCAACTTGTCAACAAGCAACATTCGGAGGTGGTTTGCTGTTGTGTCTGTCGTTCTGCTGAGGACCAAGTTTGAGGTCTGAGGCAGGATCCTAAGCCTGAAACGTAATTGACGTGTGCACAGCTAGAGCCCATCTAAAGTGAAACTGACCAATAATGTGCAGTGGCAGGAAGATCTATTGTGTGGTTTGTGTATATAATTTGGGGTGGGTTGTGGGGTTCCTGGTTCATTTCAGTTCTTGTATCATGCTGAGGTCCTAATAAAGAGCTGAAATCACTTCCAGTGTCCATGTCCACCCTGAACCCCCAGATTTAACATTTGTCATTGCCTGCCCCTGGATCACAACTCTGGCATTCCATGGGGCAGCCTTTCTCAACTTTTTTACCATTGAGAACCCCCTGAAACATTCTTCAGGCTTTGAGAAACCCCAGAAGTGGTGCGATGGTGCAGAATATGGTTGGGAAGCATAGCTGTGTACATGCCCACCCGAGGCCCCTCACCTTGCCCATTCCCTCCAGGCCAATCAGAAGTGATCTGGAGAGTGGAGGAGGTCAACGTGACCATATATGGTCATATCACCCAATAAATGTTTAACAAATTGAAAAAATAAATAAAAATTAATTAATTCCCACCCATTCAGAAAACCCTTCCAGGGCTGTCCAGAAACTCCAGGGTGTCATAAAACCCTGGTTAAGAAAGCTTGCCTTGGAGGTTGCCCTTCCAAGTGTTAGCCAAGGCTAACCGTGCTTAGATTCTGAGATCTGACAGGATTGGGCTTGCCTGTACTATGCTGGTCAGGTTAACAAGTAATGACCTGTGCTAGACTGACCTTAACTTTCCTGCTCCCTTCCTTTATTTAATCCAGCCCTTGACATCTTGAGATTTGCACCTGATTGGAAAGCTCATTTATTCTTTAAATTCTTGACCCTGCTTTTAATTTATGATCCTTTGATTTGAACCTCACCCTAGTTCCTGACAGGTAACAATGTGGTTTATACCAGGTACCCTTGAAACGTCATGCAGGCTCATTTTGCATGATGGTGACTACAGCAGTGGTGGTGGACAGGTTCTGCCACTTGGGTGGGCAGCAGGGGGAGGTTATTTTGCAGGAAGGTGGGGTTGCATGGAATGCAAGGCCACCTTCCTACAAAAAAAACATTTTTTAAGCTCCAGTCCACCCTGCAGTGTGGTGAAGCTCTGCAAAGCCAACCAGGGCATTTTTTGCCCTTTCTGGACCACTGTAGGATGGGGAGGAGCCGGGTCTGGAATGCCACTGGACAGGCCCCATTGGCCCCCGCTTTAAAAAAGGAAATGTGAATTCTTTTTTGTTCTCTTCAGACAAGGCAAATGAGAGCCTGGTTCAGAGCAGGCTTAGGAGGGGGCCAGCCCAGCATCAGCACCATGTGAAAGTGGGGATTAGCCCTGCTTCCATATGAGCTCATTTTCAGCCTTTTCTGCCTGTGCAGAATTGGCCTCAAAGATGCTAGCAGTTAACTGAATCCTGGGTTCTTTTGAGGCAGCACAGAAAAGCCTTCTACCATTAATCGAGCTGCCAATAATAGAGACCACTCTTAAAGGCAGTGGCAACTGGGCTACTTAGTGTTTACACCTCTGTGGAGTTGGGCTTGGGCAGTTCTGTCTACTGCAAAAGCAAATTATGGTGAGAAGTAATAAAGAATTGACAATAAAAGACCCAGAACATCTGTTCCATTGAGCCTCCTCTAATTGAAAAAATGTGAGAAGCATTAGAAGAAGCATCGTTTACTAGCCTTGTAGAAATCCCAAATTAGCAGAGAAACATGGGTCATAGTCTGTGAGCTAAAGCAAGGAGTAAATGTGGAAGGTCAAGGGATATTTCCCCTTCCAAGAAGTATTATGCCTGTCATCAGTGATGTGAAAAGTTAATGCTTGCCTTTATTTCAAAAAGAAAAGGACACTGGTAAAAGGTTTCTCCTTCAGTTTGTCAGTTTTTAATGTTTGGGCTGTGACTGAGTAATTGAGATTTCAAAGAAGAGGAAGAAGAAGAAGAAGAAGAGTTGGTTCTTATATGCTGCTTTTCTCTACCCAAAGGAGGCTCAAAGCAGCTTACAGTCGCCTTCCCTTTCAGGGTGGAATATAAATCCCAAACTAAATAAAGAAATAAAGCAAAATAAGTATTATCTCTGGATTTCTTGTTGCGATGTACTTAATAATGAACTTTTCTCTGAGCAACTGTGGAGGGAGCAATCTGTCTGCTATAGTTTTTTTAACTTTGGTTCTGTCCTAAAGATATGCACAGTTACAGTTACAGTGGTTGGCTTGGAATGTAGCTTGGACTGATATGAATTACTGATTCACATGTTACAGATTATACAGGTTAGGCTTGGGATCCCGCTTTCAGACATAAATTGCTTGTTCTCCAATTCAGGTCAAGAAGACTGCAGTGCGCATGGGGTAGAGGCTGCAAACCCCTCACCACCCCACACACATTTCTCCCAGCTTGAAACAACCCCAGGGAGACTTAGCACATGTATCCCAGAATACTCATGGCTTTCCTCAATGGACCAAGTAAAATCCCAAAGACGGTTTCAATTTAGGAAATGGCATGAAAGTTAAAGCCCCTACTCCACACACACTATGGTCCCAATTTGAACGAAGAATTGAAGGGACTCCAGAATCTGTATAATTTATAATGTGTGAATTATGCCTAGCTGTGAGAACAAACTGAAGCATTTCTCTCCTTTTATGATGTGTGTTTGCAGTTCTTTAATGTCAGTCCTATAGATTCACACTGACACAGATGGTTCTAAAATATCTTTAGAATGAGGTGAAGGTAAATTTTCCCATGCCCCCCTCTGGTCATGTGATTAGTAAGGACTAATAACTTACATGCCTAGCAAATCAGATGTAACAGAATGACCTGGCTCCAAAATTAACCATTTGCAGATTCTGTCTCCTCATAAAGCAGAAAGAATTTCATAACAGCCTTCCTGTTTTAGAGATGGGCATGAACCAGAAAAAAGTGGTTTGATTTGTGATTCATGCTGAGTCCTGAACTGAACCCAAATGGCCTTTGAGGATCCAAATCAGATTGGTAAATTTGGGATGCAGAACACTTTTCCTGGGGGCCAAACCCAGGAGCCACCCACAGGGTTGCTGTGCTATGAGTTTTCCAGGTCCACCCATTTTTTTTACAATGACTGCAGGGCAGGGCTGTCCGTTACTATGTTTACAGGAGCTACCCAACTAAGAAAATGGAGGTGGTGGTTTAGAGACAGAAGAAGGGAGAGAGGAATGGAAAGACCACCAGAAGGCCATGGGATGGGAGAAGCTCTGGCCATGCACAGCAGTCATCATCTGTTCTTGAAGTTGGGACAAGTGAGAGTCTGGCTTAAAGCCCCAACACCCAAAGCCCAAGAACAGAGAGAAAAAGAACTCACGTTCAGAACCTACCTCACAAAATTTTTGTTGTGGGGATAAAGTGGAGGAGAATTTGAGAAGACCCGTTTTGGTCCTGATCATGGGGAAAAGCAGGATATAAATAAAACAAAATAAGAATAGTAAAATTAGTGTCTTTAGCTATGGATATAGAAGTGGACAGTGGAAAGCACGAGAAGGGTGAGTATGAAACCAGTTTTTCCCTGAGCTTTCATACTGTCATCTAGACCAGTGGTCCCCAACCCCCGGTCTGGAGACTAGTATCGGTCCGTAGATCAGTCGGTACCGGGCCGTGGCTTCTCCTTGTCTTCCTCCCTGGCTACTGCCTCAGGGGCTGCCCTGCCACTCTGCTGCCGGCTCACCTTTGGTGCTCTCCACTGGCCACCATGGCTGGGGCTCCACCTTGGCGTGGCACTGTGCAGCTGCTGCTGGCAGCACCCCCAAGCGGGCGGCGGGAAGTCAGGGGTGCTGGCTGGAAAGCAAGTGAAGCAGAGGCTCAGGCGGTGGTGGTGATGTCCCTCAGCAAAAGACTCCCCCCCCCCCGGGCCTCAATAAAATTGTCAAGCATTGACCGGTCCCTGGTGATAAAAAGGTTGGGGACCACTGATCTAGACTGTAGCTTTAGTTTCATACTATTTGAACCAGGCCACTGTCTATGAAAAAACCTAGCCATTTCTCGGCAGGTACTTGCAGGACTTAATTCCTAAATTATCAGACTCATTGGGAGAAGGTGTGGATGATCTGCACTGACAAATTACCCCTTTGTTTCCATTGGCTTCCTTTTGTTTTTTGGGGGGGCGGATGCTAGACTTCCCTCCTGGGAGAAAAAGTGGTGTGGTGTAGCCCAGTCTTGTCAGATCTTGGAAGGTAAGCAGAGCTGATACTTGGAAGGGAAACCACTGAGGGAGACTCAGAAGCAGAGGGCAATGGTAAACCACCACTGCTTCACATTTGAAAGCTCCTAGCTAGGATCACCAAAAGTTGGCTGAGACTTAATGGCACTTTACACAGAGACTCTTCAGCTGCTGCACCTCCTCTTGTTAAGGTCCATAGGGATAAGAAGAAGAAGGCCCAAGTTTGTCAAGGGGGGAGTATGAAGAAGGTGACTCTACTTTCATGGCACCTAGTGCTAGTTAGAATGCAGAGTTGGACATTCTGTACTGTGTCTCTGTTTCAACATGCATTGATAACGTTCATATTCCACTGCTGCCTTGTCTTGACTAGTTACAAACTTGTTCTGCAAACAGAGATGGGAGAAAACATGTAAAGATGGGCACATTAAGCAACCTGGTCCATATTGTTACAGGAAATGCTCAAGAGGAAACACAGCAGATCTTAGGTTCCTTGCACATGAACAGAAATGAATTTTTGCAGACAGCACTCACATTCTCAGATGCTTACAAATTCTTGACAGTTGCTAGCACTTTATAATACAAATTAACACGGCCAGACATTAGGTAATACATATCAGCTTTGAGCCTCTAATCAGAGATGTGCTGTCCAAGCTATCATTCTGTTGGTTGGCTAAATGAAGTGCAAAATGCAATGTTTGGTGGGATGCTTGTATATGTGCCCAGGTCAATATTAATTGATCAGAAGATGATGAAGAGCATCAACGTTACTTTTATTTATGTGATTTCCATTGCTTTGTAAAAACAGAACTTAGCTGAAACTGATTTGAATGCCAAATGATGAAAGAACTTCTATATATATATCCAAAAGCAAAACCATCAATAATACCTTGTATCACTCCAAAATAACAATGTTGCAAGCATTTGCCCTCTGCTGTGGATGTTGAAGGAATAAGGGAAGGGGAGAGAAAAAGGTGTCTCGGGTCCCTGTTCTTCAGGGGTCATCCCAACATCCCATGTAAAATGCAGGCAGATCTGATCAGAGTTGATAAAATGCCTTGCTATCACCAGGTTGAACAGGCAAGTCCCTTAAGAGGAAACAATGACTATAATCATGCTATGCAAACTGGAGATTAATTGAGGAGATGGCCCAGATCAAGCCCTCCAGTCCTGTGAAGCCTGGGGCCACTTTTGGGATGCTGAGAATTCAGTTGTCACACTATTAATGATGCACAGGGCTGGCAGCTCCAGATTGGGAAACACCCAGGGATTTGGAGAGTGGAGCCGGAAGAGGGTGGGATATGGGCAGGGGAGGAGCCTCAGTGGGGTACCTCCAGAGCAGCAACTTTCCTCAGGAGAACCGATCTCTGTTTCCTGGAGGTTAGTTGTATTTCCAGCCACCGTTTGGAGGGAGGTCACCCTACTGATGCAGGATAGATGCATGAGACATGTGTCTTGAAGTCATACTGGCCTGTAGCTTGCCAGACCAAATATAATCCATACTAATCTACCTCAGAGGGTTGTTGTGAGGATAAAAAAGAGAAGACAAAAATGATGTGGGCTGCCTTGGGGAGAAAAGCAGGATAGGAAGTTACATTGAAAGCGAAAAAATTTCCTATGGCAAAATTTTGCAGTGTGAAATGAGGCTTACGACGGAATGGGCTGCCATCCACCGCATATATCTAGCCCCTAAGAAAACAAATTCTGGCTTCAGGTCTGATGTTAGTGTTGCCCGTAACCTGCAGAATTGTTATATGAACAGAGTTACCAGCTCAGGGTTGGGAAATATGTAGAGATTTTAGGGGAGGAGCCAGGAGTCGGCAGGATTTGGGGCAGGAAGGGAACTCCGTGGAGTCTGCACTCCAAAGCAACCCTATTCTCAGGGGAACTGATCTCCTCACTCTGGAGATGAACTGTAATTTCAGGAGATCCCGAGTTCTCACCTGGGGACTGGCATTCTGTGAATAATGAACAGATGGTCATTGAAAAGGGGCAAAAAGGGGCAAATACTCTTCTAAGTAAACTGCCCTCTGGGAAAATCCAAAATTTCCCTTTTGGAGCATGGCCACAGAGGACCCAGCAGGCCTCATGACAGTTCAGTACATATATCTGTGGCATGCTGGTGATTAATGCAGCAGTGTCAATTGAACATTTAGAGGATACAGGAAAAGATGAGTCTTTAGAATGAAAAGTAGAGAGTGAATTAGTGCTTTTTTTTTTTTACTCATGTATATGCTCTCTCTGAGGATCCCCACTAGGCTGTTTCCAAAGATCTGCTCTCTTTCTCTGACTAAGTAAGGCTGAGGATCAGGATTTGGGAGAGTTACGGGGAAAGGTGCCAGGAGTTCACCCCCAAAATAAAAAATAAAATAAAACAACCAACACTTTGGAATTCAGCATGTTTAAAACCAAAGCAGGAGTAAAACAAAAGTCCACAGGAGGTGGGGGGGAGTCTCTAAATGGAAAATGTTTATTTTAAAATGCACAGGCAGAAATGTGTAGAAAGGGCTTTTAACAAGTATTGTTGCATTTCAGGAAAATGTCATTGTTTTTCATCAAGAAGGCCCTTCAGGACGTCACAATGAAGGAGGTATTCAGCTGCAGAATTAATAGTGGGAGGCCTTCTCCCAGCATAAGCAGCAGTGGGAAAGGGAAGTACAGGACAGCAGGGGGAGTCTGAGGACAATCTAAGCTTCCAGGGAAATGCAAGGCTTTTGATTTTAAAGGCAGCTTCTCTGCTCCACATTAGTTCTTTCTGGTCAGGCTTGCTGCCATCTGGTTTAAGTTACATAGGTCTGATGGTTTAATTTTTGCAGTTTGTTACCGTCCCTCCTTAATAATAGGAAATTAGTTTATTTAATATATGGGAAGGATTAATTGCTTTCTCCTCCATTTCTGGAAAGGGTGGTCACAATGGACTTGGATGTCTTATTTATTTAGTTAGTTAGATTGTATTATTTATTTAGTTTGGATATATTTGATTTATAGCCCACCACTCCCATTGCCGGCTTGTGGCATGTAACAAAATTTCAAGATTTAAAGATATTTAACGTTGTGAGATTGCTTGTGACTGACATAATGGTATAGGCCAGTTGTCCCCAACCCCCGGGCCGCAGCCCGAAGGCCTCGGCGCCGGGCCGTGGCTCCCTCTTCCCGCCCCCCCCCCCACAGTGAGAAGCTCGCCAGGCCGCAAGCAAATCGGCTGCCGAAGTGGCCGATTAGCTTGTGGCCTGGCAAGCTTCTTGCTTCGGGGTGAGGGGGGAAGAGAAGCTTGCTGGGCCGCAAGCTAATTGGCCGTTTTGATGGCTGATTTGCTCATGGCCTGGAGGGGCGGGGAGAGGAAGCCGCAGCTGCCGTTTTGCGCATGTGCGCATGTGCGTTTGGGCCCCCGCCAGGCGCAAACGCGCACTCGCAGCAAGTCCACGCGTGCATGTTTGCGCCGGGGCTGCCGCACGTGTGAGGGGCCCCGGGTCGCCCGCTCGCCCCGCCCCGTCACAGCAGTCCGTGGCCACCGAAAGGTTGTGGACCGCTGGTATAGGCAACATATAGGAGAAAAAACAATATGCTACATATGGAAGAGTGGCTGAATATACTGTGGGATATGGCTAGATACACTGGAGTTGTATCAAACTGTGGTTGAGAAAGTGGCACTGTCAATGTAGAATATGGTTGGGAAGCATAGTTGTGTACCCACCCACCCATGGCCCCACCCCTTCCCACCCACTCCAGGCCATCATTGGCAATTTTGGGAGGGGGGCAGGTCCAAATGACCACGTATGGTCCTATTATTCAATGCACATTAAACAAAGTTTCAATATATATATAAAATTAATTAACTCCCACCTTTCAGGAAACTCTACCAGGGCCATCAAGAAACCCCAGTGTCTCACAAAAAACTGGTTGAGAGAGTCTGAGTTAAGCTTTTGGCCTTTTCTCTCCTCCTGCAAACCAGATTGCCTGAGGGGACATGGCGTTTGCAGTCAGTGATATGTGAGCAACTTTACCAACTGCCCATGCTCTGTGAAGTTTTGCTCACTAGACTCTAAATTCTAAACTTTGTAAAATAAATAAAATATTAAAGTGCAAATGACATGCATTACATTCAAATATGTTTGAAAGCAGTGATTGAATGGCTTAAGCAGAGCTGCCTGAAACTCAACCCCTCCAAGACGGAGGTCCTGTGGCTGGGAGGTGGGGGGGGGGCAGACCAGGAAGCACGACTACTATTCCTGGCAGGGAAGCAACTTACGACCGCACCCCAGGTCAGGAATTTAGGTGTGACCATTGATGCCACATGTACTGTATTGTATATACTGCAGTGTACTGTATACCAGTGGTCCCCAACCTGCGGCCCGCGGCCCGGCGTCGGGCTGCGAAGGCCACGGCGCCGGGCCGCGGCTCCTTCTTCCCTCCCCCCCGAAGCGAGAAGCTCGCCAGGCCACGAGCAAATCGGCCGCCAAAGCGGAGGGGCCGGGAGGGGAAGCCGCGGCCGCCAGCATGGCGGCGGCGCAAATGCGCATGCGTGGACTGCTGCGCATGCGCATTTGCGCTGGGGCTGCCGCGCGTGCGCGGGCCCCCGGACCACCTTCTCCGCCCACTACGCGGAAGCTTGCGGACCACTGCTGTATACCACTTACTGGTCTATTTTGGTGGAAAGACATGACTTCTTTGGCTTCTGCCTGTTGCTAGGGCCTTTCAATAGATGCTGCAAAGCTGTATTTATATTATTACACTGATTGAGTCTTCTTCTGCTCACCTTGCCCCAAAGAGTGGCAGGTCCTAAACAGCAAGCTCGGGTTACCTGATCTCAGGTGGAACCTGGAGTTCTCCCAGAATTACAATTTCCCTCCAACTATAGAGATCCGGTCCCCTGGAGAAACCAGAACATTATGGTTTCATATCCCTGTTGAGCTTCTTCATATTCCACCTTTCTGAGGCTCCAACCCCTTTCAATCTTCAGAAATTTCCTGACCTGGAGTTGGCAACTGTTCAGCAAACAGATTTTCCACTGAAATTCCCACTGAGGAATATGTTTTGCATAATTCTTTTGTGGATTTGACCTATCCCCAGTTATTTGGCACTGAGAAAACCAGAGAGATGGTCATGTAAGACATAAATGAAGAAAGAACACACAGACTTGGGGAAACTTGTAATTGACAGAACTGAAAAGGAAAGGACAATACGGAGCATTTGAGATCAAGCTACAAGGATAGAAGAATTCTGAACTCATACCTTCCATGCATGTGCATATATCCTGTCCTGAAAGCACATTAGAATGTCAATGCCAGAGTATAGGCCTGGAATCCATCATCAATCGAAAAGGCAAATTGCAGACACCTTTTTCTCCATCCCATGAAACAAGCCTCATACAAGGTTCTGCTGCCAGAGATATCTGAGACAGAAAGAAACACAGAACACCCATACACATTGCTTGTGCTTTCGATGCAGCTGTGCTTGGCTTCTTTGGCAAATGTCTCCCAGACACACAGGCTGGGAAACCATGCATTTTTCAATGAGTGTTTCTGATTAGTACTGGAAAGCAGCTGTGGGCTTGCATATTCCCTTGGCCGGTTTAATTTTAGCACTAATGAAAGAGGAGTGTTTGTTGAACTATTGCAAGCTTAGGTGAAGTTCAGCCACCCCTTCTCACTGTCCCCTTCTCAGTCACTGTCCACCCACAAAACAAATTAATTCAGCATCAGTTCCCAGGTCATTTCTTTCTCGTAAGGCTCCCTGCAAAGTGCAGTTTTCATTGTAGTCCTTTACACTCTTGCATTATTGTGAGCGTGAAGAGGTGTAAGAGAGTCTGGGCTCCAAGATGAGCAGATGAAAAGAGTACAAGGACACTGTTTGTCTTTTGAAGTGAGAGTAACTGCACACAGTGAAAACTCCCTCTTTTGTGCAAATCAACTATACATACTTTTTTTGCAGGTACCCAGCTGCATCAATACTAGACATAACACTGATATAGTAACTGGAAGGAATGGGGTGGGGGTGGAAACTGGGTACAGTCTCCAGACCATGATGGAAGCCTTTAAATAAACTCTCGTTTCAGTTTATTGCTTACCATTTAGAGATCAAGCGTCAACAAAGCAATACTCTTCTAAGTCAATTGAAAGTCCTGTCCACAAGTTACAGTGAATGCACAAATAATTCATCTACAGTATGGGTACCCATCTGCAGCAAGAGCCTCCAAGTTCTTTCTGTGCGGCCTTCCAACCTGCTTGTTTGCTGCTATCACCCTCCTGGCTTTTCTTTCGGACCCACACTGTTATTCCTGTCTCAAGAGGCACGAGTTTCACAATGAATTCCACCCCCAGCTCAGCTACATTTCTTTGTGTTCCCTTTCATGCAAGGTAATGAACCGTAAAGACTTTAATGGAAGGCATGGGTTTGTTGTATTGAGCCCCCATCATGGGTAATGGTTTAATTCAGCTTTTCTCAACCTTTTTACCATTGAGAAACTCTTGAAACCTTTTCAGCCTTTGAGAAACCCCAGAAGTGGCATGATCATGCAGAATATGGTTGGGAAGCATAGCTGTGTCCACGCCCACATGGGGCCCCTCCCCCTCTAGGGGATTGACATTGATCACATATGGTCATATCACAATAAATGTTTAACAAATTTATATATACAGACAGACAGACAGACATATATACACACAAACACACACACACACACACACACACACACACACATATATGGTTTTGATGCTGGTATTGACCCTCCTTCCTCTCTCCATGCTTCCATAAAATTATCACGGTTCAGTTCCTTGCATGAAAAAGAACACCTGGAGACAGATGGGGCAGTGGAAAGAATTGGGGAGCTGTGGGGATGATAAAACAGGAGGAGGCAATAGTGCCCTGTTTTGTTCAAAAGTGCTTGCTAGGCCAGTCTGCATGTGGGCAAATACATGTGCAAACTGCTACTTCTGAACTGTGTACCTTTTCATGTAATTTCCAAAATACTTTCTGCCTGTATCTCTACCCTTCCTTGTCAGTATTTTCTCCCAATGATCCAAGTTTAGTGATAAACTCATATTGATAGACTCATCCTGCTTGTAACCCCCCCCCTCAAAAAAAAATTTACGTGAGAGAAAAAGTAAGCAATAGTGGAACTTATACACTGATGAAGGAGGAAGAACCACTAATGTTCTGCTAAAATAGCTATGTGAGAGTAAATGAATAATCTCTGTTCTATTTCAAAAAAATGTGTCTGGTGTGAAACTGACCAATAAGGAGAGATCATATTACCCCAAATATGAGGAAATTTCAGCACCATGACACATGTCTAATTTTTCCCATGGGCATGTAGAATATATACTCCATAATTCCTAAGAGAAAAATCAAAAAGCAGCAGAGGACATACACAGCAACCCTAATGTACACGTTGTGTGAAGGATGGATGCACATTCACAGTAACGTGCTAATGGAGCAGAAGGCAATGGACTGAGCAGGGTGTAACTTGCATGGGTGGAGTCCTAGAACTTATCCAACACCATGATCAGTTTTAAAGCTAATGCATTTAAACTGATGGATGTTTAACATCTGCTTGCAGACTTTCAGTAAGGGCCAGCAATCCCATGTAACAGTTTCCACTGTCAAACTATTCTTACCATAATGTTTTCTTTTTTTATTTTGTTGTTTTAAATAGTAATTCACACAATTCATTGGTTGGAAAGACAAGAAAATTATACATATTCAAGCAGCAGTTAAGGCATTATAGTTGGCAGTGGAAATTTAAAACAGGGAGGAGGAAAGAGGAGGAATCACATTGTTTGCTCTACATGGCTTAAGGCTTGTTTCCAAATTAGACTGGTTATTGTCAAGTCTTCATTTTTTGATAGGTGAATAATTTCTTGTCTAAGCAAAACAAATATTTAACTTCATCCAGAAAAGACTGCCTCATTGGAACTTTCCTTTATTTCCAAAGTTTAGGAATTCTTATCATAATGTACAACTGAAATCTACCCTTCTATAATTTACAGTGACATGCTAAGCAGACATACACGCATCTAAGTTGTTTAGGGCAACACTGCTAGTCCAGTGTTAATTGTTCTTTGCACTAATCTTTATGCTTTTCCTTCTGGACAGATGCATTTTCCTCTACTTGGAATTGTGAACTCCACTTTTTTAATGTTTCAAAACAGCGCTGGGTTTGTGACATTGCAGTTGTTCACCTATAAATAGTTATTAAGTGTGGAGAATAGTTTAATATCTGGGCATGTTTGAAGCTAGAATATTCCTTCCCAGTGAATTAACAGAAGAAATGAACAGGATGAGGTTATGAGGGATGAGCAGAAGGGGCAACCTTTCAGACAAAAAAGATAATAACGTTTCTACTCAAACGAATTATGAAAAGCTTATATCTCTTCAATAAGATTTAGGCTGGAGCAGGGTGGTATTTTCCCCCAGAGACTTAAAACTGTAATTGCAAATTTCAAAAATACTCTGAAATAAAGATCAAACCAGATGTTTAACCATGGTTATGTTTTGTTCGGCCCTGATGTAAGCAAGGAAACATTTGCCCCCAGTCTCTCATTCTCCCAAAAGAATAGCCCAGTAAATAGAGTGCTGATACAGGATGAGCCACAGACTCTACTACTTCTTAGGGTTGGGCTTGCCTGTTTTTCAACCAGTTCCCTCAGTTCCACCTCTGCTATAGTTTGATCACAAAGACCTTGTCCCCATTCAGGGAAAGCAGCTATATTCAAGTCCAGTAGCAACTAATAGACTACAGGAACTTTGACTCTTGAAAACTCATACCCCCAAAATCTCGGTCTCTAAGGTGCTCCTGAACACAAATCTAGGTGTTCTATAGCAAATCAACATAACTACCCTCTGAAATGATCTTCATTAAGGGACAAGTTTTACCTGCTGACTTCTGTAATTCAAGCTGCTGTGACAGAAGACTAATCCATGATATGTTTTTTTTTAATGTTAATTGTAGGGCAGAGAAGAACCTGAAGATTAGCCATCCCATCATCTGTATCCTGAATCACGATACTGCACATGATGTTTTTTTGGGAAACTATAAATAAATAGCAACTTCCTTTTTATTAACAAATGGATAAGGCATGAACGATCTTATGTAGCATTAGAACCACTGAGCTCCCATTGGGAGGAGAATCTATGCATGCTTGGGCCGTGCAGGGAAGTCACCATCAGTAGGGCTAGGGGCTTAAGACAAGAAAACATACACCTCAAAAGTTTTCCCATTGCTGCATCACTCAGCCCTACAATTTCAGCCAGGCTGCCTAGAACTATATATGCTCTGAATCAGAGACCCCCAAATTGCAAATGCCCTGCCTCAATGATGTAAGTTTGCCTGCTATAGTTGCCTGTATCATGTAATATAAAATGTAGTCTCAAATTTAAATATATATATTTTAAAAAAATTGAATATTTGTGGGAGAAATTTGGTTAAAAGGTAATCAGGAAGCCAGAGGGATTCAAGAAGGACAGGTGATTGCTGAGCTATCATGGCACAAGCAAATACAGACAATAGGGATGGTTTGTAGTGTCTACACAAAAACAAAAAAAAACTATCCCAAGGCTACTAACAACATTAACGAAACTAATACAGGATAAAGAAAAGTAAAAAATCTCTTCTTATTATGTAGGTTTATCGTAGCATCCAACCAGAACGGGTTCCAGATATCTCCCGTGTTCAAAGGGAATTTTCCTCAGTGGTTGTTCCTCTCATTTGTGCGAAAACTGGCACTTCAATACCTCTATTCAGTCTCAAAATGTTAAGAATATACTCCGGCCTTGGTTCTATACTGTAGGGATGCTAGTAATCCAACTGCTCCCTATGTACTGTAGCCATAGGGAGCCATAGTTCAGCTGTTTAGTACATGTCAGGCATGTATTGTAGGTGTCCATGGCTAATAGATCTTCACTTGGAATGCTAGGGGCGTACTTTTCTGAAGCCTTGGGCAGGTTTTGCTACGTCAGAGTAGACAATGTTGTTTTACAGTGATTAACTCCAAACAATGCATTGAGGAGGGGGTTGGACTAAGCGGCCTGTACAGACCTTCCAATTATATGGTTCTAACCTCTAGTCTTTCTAAAACTGGCCCAATGGTTCAGCTGCACATTAGAGTTGCTTCTTTTAATTTACTATTTTTAATTATAAGATTGTACAGGAAGGAACCCATTTTTATGGGTTTTATGAACTTAGGCAGGTTGTGAGTGGGTGGGCAGGAAGGGATGTGCTGGTATTTGTCTTTTTTGGCCCTTTCTTGCATACCCAGGGAATTGCTGAATGTCACTGTGGGATGGTAGATGAATTTCTTCCAGTTCAGGCTGAATTCTGGAGATTTTTGGTGGTGGTGGGGATCACTTGGGAATGAAATTGGGGTCACTGAGGGTAGGCAGGTGGTTGTGAGTTCCTGCATTGTGCAGGGGGTTGGACTAGGTTACCCTGGAAATCCCTTCCAACTCTATGATTCTATGCAAGCTTTTAAGGTACCAATAACTTTTTTCCAAGTTGGGCTCCAACAGAAAGGATCCTTGTCCGGGCAAGTTAGTATAATGTTTGCAGTTTCGTTCATGGTTCTCTTTGTTTCTGATAAGATACAACTGCTTTAACAATAAACAGTGAGAAAGGAGCAAACTTTTCCTGGTTCAGGGACAAATTGTATTTGCCAACAATTGTTGCATGGCAGCTAGGAATGATACACAAAAG